>NC_061120.1:13407179-13465444 GCF_002878395.1 Capsicum annuum | reverse complement strand
TTGGTGGCACCAGGATGAATAGAATATCGCGCCCCATGCACTTCAGCCATAATGCTCTGTCTCAGATCATCAACATTCGGGACACATAATCTACCCTGCAATCTCAACACACCATCTCCCCCTTGGGAGAAAACCTCTACTTTTTGGTCCTTGACTGACTCCTTTAGTCTAACCAAACTAGCATCTAAGTATTATCTTTCCTTCACTTCCGAAACCAAGGAGGATTCAGAACTACTCTGAACCCCTATACTACCTTCAGTAGAGTCAAACAACCTAACCCCCAATCTAACCAAACGATGTACGTCACGAGCCAACTCTTTCTTACCTTCTACCTCATGCAAAACACTACCCATGGACACTCTACTTAGGGCATCCGCCACAACATTGGCCTTGCTCGGATGGTACAACACACTCATATCATAGTCCTTTAACAATTCTAGCTATCGTCTCTGCCTAAGATTCAATTCTCTCTGGGTAAACACATACTGCAGACTCTTATGATCAGTGAAAACATTAATATGGAAACCATACAAATAGTGTCTCTAGATATTCAAAGCAAACACAACAGCAGCCAACTCAAGGTCATGGGTGAGGTAATTTTTCTCATGGGATTTCAACTATCTAGAAGAATAAGCTATTACCTTACCCTTCTGCATCAATACGCAACCCAACCCAACCCAACTCTCAAAGAATCACAGTACACCACAAAACCATCAACACCATCAGACAAAGTCAAAACAGGGGCTGAAGTGCGTCAAGTCTTCAACTCCTGAAAACTCTTCTCACAAGATTCGGACCACAAGAACTTCACTTTCTTTTGGGTCAACCAAGTCATAGGAGATGCTATAGAGGAGAAACCCTCAACAAACGGCGGTAATAGCTAGCTAAACCCAAGAAACTTCGTATATCAGTTAGAGAAATAGGTCTAGGCTAATTTCTAACAGCTTCAGCCTTTTGGGGATCAACTCTAATACCCTCGGAAGTAATGATATGACCTAGAAAAGCAACTGACCTTAGCCAAAACTCACACTTATTGAACTTGGCAAACAACTTGTGATCTCTAAGGGTTTGCAAGACAGTTTAGAGATGATCAGAATGTTCATCCTCACTATGGGAGTACACCAGTATATCATTGATGAACACTATGATAAACATATCCAGATATGGTCTAAAAACACAATTCATGAGGTCCATGAAAGCTGCTAGGGCATTAGTTAACCCAAAAGACATAACAAGAAACTCAAAATGGCCATAACTAGTTCAAAAAGTGGTTTTTGAGATGTCACACTTCCTAACTTTGAGCTGATGATAGCCGGAACGAAGGTCTATCTTTGAGAAATAACTTGCACCTTGCAATTGGTCAAACGAATCATCTATTCTCGGAAGAGGGTACTTATTTTTTACGGTGACTTTATTCAGTTGGCGGTAATCAATGCACATACGCAAAGAGCCATCTTTCTTTCTCATAAATAACACAGGAGCACCCTAAGGAGAAACACTAGGCCTTATGAAACCCTTATCTAGTAGATCTTTGAGTTGCTATTTCAACTCCTTAAGTTCTGCAGGGGCCATACGGTAAGGAGGAATAAAAATGGTCTGAGCATCAGGAAGAAGATCAATCCCGAACTCTATCTCTCTATTAGGAGGTATCCCTGGTAGATCATCCAAAAAGACATCAGAAAACTTATTGACGATGTTAATAGACTGGAGAGTTGGAGTCTCAGACATAGTATCTTTGACTCTAACCAAATGGTAAATACACCCCTTGGAAATTAGCTTTCTAGCTTTGAGGTAAGAGATAAAATGACTCTTAGGTGACATAGAATTCCCAGACCACTCAAACACGGATGCACCCAGAAATTGAAACTTGACCATTCGGGTCCGACAATCAATAGAGGCATAAGAAGAATACAGCCAGTTCATACCCAGAATCACATCAAAATTAACCATGTCTAACTCAATCAGATCAGCCAACAAGACTCTATAATGAACGGTAATAGGATATTTTTTATATGTTTTCATTCAATGGGTCAGCGGGTTGAGGTTGCTGACCATCATTATTTCTTCTCGCTCGACGTGGAGGTATATTTTTGAAAGAGGAGAGCACGAATCAATAGCAGAGAGAGACACTTTAAGCACGATAGACTTCTGAAAGAAAGAATCACACTTTTTTCTAAAACATCTTGTAGCCTATTGCTCATAGATATGGCACGCTACAAACCGATGATCAAGACTCTACTTAATGCGGCTTGTTAGACTCCCTAGGATACCTTAAAACCTTAGGCTCTAATACCAAGTTTGTCACGCCCCAAAAATGGGACCCGGAGCATCACACGGTGCTTGAGGCTATAAGTAGCCCCAAGCTAACCCTTTGAGCCATTTTCATTCAGCTCAACACAAATCAACGGGGTTTCCATAAATAACCCTCAAATATCAATAGAGTAATCATCATTCAAGAATAAAAGAATTTCAGAAAGATAACAAACTATGACTTATTAGTCAATTCCTAACATCTATACTAATCTGACAAGCCTCTAAGAAAATCAATAAAACTAGCGAGCCATTGAGACATGCCCCAACTGACTCATACTCAGTTATTAAATATAAATAATTACATGAAACCAACATCAGACATCATGTCCTCGGAACATGAGGACTCACCACAACAGAGAATGTAGAATAGCATGCCAAAAAAATCACTGCCAAACCTGGAACTGAGCACCTGAACCTACATTCTAAGAAAATGCAGCCCACATCCGAAGATGTGGGTTAGTACCATGGAAAGGAACCGAGTATATGACGGTGTATGCAGTTGTATAAATATCATCATCATAAATATTTATAAGAAATATGCAGGATGTATGAAAGACTCACATAGCCCGAAGAAAATCATCATAATCATGAAAGGATGAAATAAGTATAATAACACATGTGAGTCATCATATAATTTGTCAATCACTTTCAGTTCATCAAGAATATCAATTCTCATAATGTAAATATCATTTAAATCTTTCGAAAGAATAACTTTCACAATTCCACTTTCAAATCACTTCACCGTTCACCATAGACATAAGGAAACACACACACACTGGGAGATCCTATAACCAACATAAACCATGTGAGCTACATGGAGTCCAACGTACAACCCACATTAGGGAGAGCCGTCCTATCATTGCCATCAGAGTAGGACTATCGATATCAAATCCACACAAACTAGTGATTACTATATAAATTAGCCTCAAGCTCACTCCTACGGGGGCACGTAGTTTTAGGAAAGTAAGGTCACCTTATACCTCCCACTCGGTGCAAAAGATTTCTTCCGGAATTAGCTCAGATCATTTCAAAGACAATCCATAACAAAACAATTTCAGAAATATATAAATATACATCGGGAGCCATCATGCTTTCCATCTATCAAAATCAACCACGTTGTGGATTTCTTTCACACTCGAGTTCAAAGCAACTCCATTAAGACCAAAAGGTCAAATCATTCAAAATATCTCAAATATTTAACATCAACGTGTTTATAACACACTTTGTCAAAAAAATACAATTTCCAATGGGGATTCACGACCCAAATATCAAAATCATGATAAATATCGTTCAAGATTTATGATTTATATCACCACACATGTAAATTCATCTTTCTAAATCATAAACATCAATATTTCATAATAATCATCATAAGATATGGGTTCATGCTTCAAATTCATAAAAAATCAAATAAAAATCATGCCTTTATAAAGAAAATTACTTTTGGGCACAAGAACGAAAGAGAGTTCTTGTTGAAAAACCCCACATACCTTGAATGATGAAATTTAGATCGATACTCATTTTTGAGATGTTAATTGTGCCTTTGAATGATGGTTCTTGGAGTTCTTGAACTAGGAACTTGGAATCTTGAATAAATTTGCAAAATTAATGGTGAACTTTGGAGGTTCTTGAAGTTGGATGTAGGAGCTTAGGGTTTTCTTTTTGACGGAATTTGATGAAATATAACATATAATGCTTCTAATAGGCTTTAATATAGGGTTTGGACGGATTTTGTGTGAGGGAGAATGACCAAAATGCCCCTAAAAATCAAATAATTCTTGAATATGTCCTTTGGTGGACTGTTTTGATATTCTGAAGTAGATCAACCATCAGGTTTTATTTTGATATCCAAATTGGATGAAACCAATTTCATTAGAAAGAGGACTCTCATATCTTTCCGTCGATATATAGTATTTCACCCAGATCATTGTGTACGAGGATTTATGATCGTTTGAAATTGACCCAAAAATTCACTTTTGATAGGATGAAGTAGATACCATAACTTTTTGCTCTGATAGACAAATTGGATGAAACCAATTTCATTAGAAAGAGGACTCATAGAGATTTCCGTTGATATATAGTAGATCACCCAGATCATTATGTACAAGGAGTTATGATCATTTAAATTTGGAGAAAAAATATGTCAGGCCTCATTACTTTTTTTCTGCACATTTTACTGTTCACTACTATTCACGGTTCGATCGTAATGTTCATAACTCGTCGCTCGGGTGTTCTTTTTGGATGATCCACATATCGTTGGAGATCTTATTCGATACTCTACGTAATGGTGGGTAATAATCTAAGACATTCCACACGAAAAATTTATAATTCATTCTAGAAGATAGAACCCAACATGTTTTTGCATGAAATTTCAATGAAAAATTTCCCGGGATATTACAGTGGCTGAGGCATTGGTCTACTCGAAACACTTCACCAAAAACTTATAATAACCATAACGGGTCCTGAAAGTTGTCTTCAGGATATCCTCAGTCTGAATCCTCAACTGGTGATAACCTAACCTCAAATCTATCTTAGTAAACACAGTTGTGCCTTGAAGCTAGTCGAACAAGTCATCAATACAAGGCATACGATAACGGTTCTTCACTGTCACCTTATTAAGATGCCTATAATTGATACACATACGCATAGAGCCATCTTTCTTCTTTACAAATTACATAGAAGCTCCCTTAGGGGATACACTCGATCTAATAAAACCCTTACCAAGAAGATCCTAAAGCTGAGAATTCTGCTTCTTAAGCTCAGCAGGAGCCATATAGTAAGATTCCATAGAAATATATTGGGTGCCAGGCTCAAGGTCAATAGTAATTTCAATCTCACAGTCAAAGGGAATACCAGGTAGGTCAGTATAAAACACGTCAGGAAACTTACAAACAACAAGAACAGAGTCAAGCGATGGACTCTCTACATGAGTATTACATATATAAGCAAGATAAGTCTCACAGCCTCTTGATATAAGTATCCTAGAATAAATATAAGAAATAAGCCCCGTCAGCTCATGGCTAACTTCTCTCTGCTACACGACTGGTGGTACGCCGGGCATGGCTGAGGTAATGGTTTTCGCAAACCAATCCATGACTGCATAATAGTGAAATAACCAGTCCATGCATAGAATCACATCGAAATCCAACATATCCAAAATAATAATATCAGCATGAGTATCAACATCATTAACTGTCATAATACATAATCTGAATACTCGATCCACTATTAAGGAATCACCCATGAAAATAGATACGCGCAATGGCACAGATAATAAATCATTTGTCAAATCCAGTTGTGGTTTATAATAAGTAGATATAAACGAATAAGTGGATCTAGGATCAAACAAATCATGAGCCAACTTATGGCACACTAAAATTATACCTGTCATAATAGCATCCAAAGTCTCAGCCTCAGGCCTAAAAGGTACTGCATATAACTAACCACATCTGTCACTTGGATGGGCACCTGATTGACCTCCTGTCCTGCCTACCTATGTACCACCTGAAGCACCCTGGTAACCACCCCTACGACCGCTTGTACTAACTCTACCTGAGGGATAAACTACCCTAATAGGAGTGGCACCCTAGGCTAAAACAACCATTTCCCTATGACTAGGGCAATCTCACAAAAAATAACCAGGAAACCTACATGTAAAACAATAGTCACGAGCAGAACCAAAACACACAAATCTGGCCAAACTAGAGTAACCACCACGTCTAGCACAACCTATAAATGAACCTGCCAAATACTTCTCACCACCCCACCAAGGCAACCACTAGTACCAAATTGACCTCCATCAATATTCTGAAGAGTTGCCTAAGCTGATTGACTAGTCTGACTCTAAGGATAAAGAGATGGATGCGAAGGATGACCAACATAAGAGCTACCACCTCTAAATTGGGAACTACTACGACTCCCACCAAATCTGCCCTGATACGTGGGCCTCTTATCATAACCCTCACAGTAAATGTCCTCCATCACTCTAGCATGATCAGAAACCTCAACAAAAGTCCTACCCACAGCAGCTAGACTCTGAGTAACCATCTGAATAGAAAGTCTCATTCCTTTTACAAAGTAGCGAACTCTCTCATACTCAGTATCTAAGATAGAAGTTTTATGCTTAGACAACTTATGGAAACATGCCTCATACTCAGCGACTGTCATAGAACCCTTCTCCAATCTAGAGAAATAATCTATCAATCGATCCCTAAGGTTATGCATCATATACTTCTCTAAGAATATCTTGAAGAACTGAGTCCAACAACGGGGAGAAGATCCAACTAGCCTAGAACTCATAAAACCTCTCCACAAGTGTCGAGTGGACAAATCCAACTAAAATATAGTATAATCCACACCACAAGTCTCAACAAGGCCTAATCCACAAAGCCTATCCTCACAAGCAGTCAAAAATTGAAATGCATCCTCTCCAAGAGCACCAGAAAACCTAGGTGGAGCCAACCTTAAAAACCTACCCAGCATCTTCTACTCCTCAACAGACATAGCAGGCTTGGTCACAAGTGGCTGAACGACCATCGACTGAACAACTGTCGACATCAAAGGAACCTCAATTCCAGGAGCTGTAGTTGAAGAATGCACTTCTGCCCTAGTAATCTACGAACCATTAATAATACCTAATAGTTGAAAAAAGGAATCTCTAAGCAATGAAGAGGGAATAAAACCTGGTGGAGTTTGGGTTGGTCTTTAGCCCACTGCTAGTTATGGTAGAGGAATCTCTGGCTCAGGTGCAGGAATGGGGTTTGGGGAAGGTCCATCCCGATGCCTAACTGGGGACATATCTTGATATTACCCTCAAATAGGGGAAAAATCCCTAGGCTAGGTATTAGGACCCTTATCACGCATAGCTGTAGCACGTGTCCTAGGAATCTATGAAAGAGTAAGTTAAGAAAATATCCTACAAACCAACTCAGACTCTTACCATGATACGAGTAAAAGAAGTGAAGGACCTAAGAATGTTCCATGGCCTTGCAAAGATAGAAAATAAACATCGATGTTTCAATCCGCAAGACTTTATAAGACACTTAATCTTGTACCAACAATATCGATGAAACCGAGGCTCTAATACCAATTTGTCATGACCCGATTCACAAGTCGTGATGGCACCGACTAAAACCCACCTATAGTTAAGACAACACCATAACTTGAAGCTAATGCAATTGGTTACTTTGATTAAAACACCTGGCAAGGACCACAATAGGTGAACACAATCATAATTAATAATGTTCCATAAAAGGCAATCACTAAGGATATCAATTGCCATGACTTGGGAATATCAATACAAGAGCATCTATGTACAATAATAGAAAATACCATTCAAAATCCAAATATTCTTATACATTCATCTCGAATACAAAAGACTGAATAAATATAGGAGATAAATGAGTGACTCAAAACTCTAAGAGCTCACACTGTCTCCAAAAGATCAACACAGTACGATCTCAACTCAGCAGCAGAAACTAGTACTCGAGTCTGTACTAAAAAGATACAAAAGTACAGTATGAGTACCAAAACAATGAGTACTCCACAGGCATCATCGATTGATGAGCTAAAACATGATATAAAGATGATATAAAGCAAGATACTATCTCTAAGTCAAGTTATGAAATTGAACCTAAATCATCTTCATCATCACTATAAAAAATAACTAATCAACTAGAACAACAATACAACATCTCATATCAATACATACCAAAATCGTCATATAAAATGAGTCATCAATCCAAAAGCGTAAAATGAGATATATACAATTACTATCGCATAAATACCAAGTTCAACGTGTATACATCCATTAGAGCAAAAAGTAAAAGAACTCACCAAGGCGTCCCATACCATCGGAAAGTACACATAAGGAACAATCAAGTAAGGAACACATCACGACGTTCAGCAAGTCATAAATGACTTGGAGTATCTATCAAAAAACTCTTAACGGCGAAAATAAATGGAAACACGAGAAATGACCCGAAGCGTCATTACAGGTAGTCCTCACATGAATGTATTTTGTCTATTTTCTCCATAATTATGTTTTAATTACCTTTCAATATCTCATCCATTTTAGTTAATTTGAATAATTATATGGGCTTTTAAAATTCTATACAAAAAATGATGAGTTATACAAAGTGATAGTGACACTACAAAATACTCCCTCCATTTAAAAAAGAATGACCTACTTTGACATGGCACAAAGTTTAAGAAAATAAAGATGACTTTTGAATCTTATAGACTGAAATTAAAGTTGTGTCAAATGTACCAAAATGCCCTTTAATCTTGTGGTCCTAAACATGCCATGTGGAAAGTTGAAATTAAAGTATTGCCAAAAAAGAAAAGGGGTCATTCCTTTTTAAACGGACTAAAAAGGAAAGTAGGTCATTCTTTTTTAAACAGAGGGAGTATCTATTTATCCAACTAAATTCAAAATTTTGTTGTCTTCTTTTATGTGGGATAATAAAAGAGAACAGTAATGTTTTTTTAACCCTCATAAGAAATTTTTGAGTCTAAATTTTAATTATTTAATTTAAATACTATTTTTATTAATAAATCATACAATAGTTTGTAGCATCAAATATTTTTATATTAGTCAAATATTGTATTATTTTTTTAAAAAAAAAAATCCACTCTAACGTTTAATTGAGAAAAAAATAAAATTAATTAAATCAAGGAAAAAATTAATTTAGATCGTTAAAGACTTTCATTTAAAAACATTTCGTAAAATAAAAAGGAGAAAAGTTATAGTGTATGTATTTGTTTGAAAATTAAATGAAAGACTAAAATATACCATAAGAAAAATGTTGTTATTAACTTATAAAAACTTTTACTCACTCTGTTTTAATTTATTTATTTGGTTTTGACTTAGCACATAGTTAAAAAAAAGTAACGAATATTTTTAAATTTTGTGGTCTTAACGTAGAAAGGATCAAAATATTTGTTTTTCTTATTGTCTTAAACATGTCTCCGAATAAGTTAAAATTAACCCAAGAAATAAAGGAGACATTTCTTTTAAAATGAACTAAAGAAAATAGGATGAAAAAATTGAAACCAATATACAATTTAACATTTTAAAAATATCAAAAAATAATTGAACTATACCATTAACTAATATAATGGTACAAGTAAGATAAATAGCAAAAATAGCAAAATATGGAAAAAAAAAATTATAAACTGGGACGAAGAGAGTATTCATATCTTATTGAAAATTATGTTAAAAGCATTATACATCACATAATTAACAACTCCAAAAATTTCAAAGATATAAAATATTGGGTTGACTCTCGGAATTATATCGATATCACTTATATCACTTAAACTAAAATAGAAGAAAAAGTATTATAAATCACAATAATTAAAAACCTAAATTATTTTAATGAATAATTATCTAAATTCTTTTGTTTTACATAAATTGAGATAAAAATTAACATATCTAACACGAGTTTATTGATATATATAATACTTTTGTGGGCCTCGGGACAATATCTCCACAACCATGTACACCTCTGAAAAGGATACAAGAGAAAATTAAAGGAAATGTGTCTTTTAAGTCTTGAATGTGGTATTGGTGATATTGACCAACTTAAAGGGTCAAACATAGTTAGTAAACTTTATTAAGTTAATTTTGGACTTGATTAATACTTTTAAAACTTTTTAATCTTTTCAAAAATATAAATCAACCTACATCCCTCCCCTATCCAAAGCAATTGTCTCTCTCATTTCTCCACTATCTCTATATATTGTTTCTCTCAAACTTCTTCCAACTAACAGTTCTCTAAATTTCTTTCTTCAATCCTCGTCAACTTTAATCTCCGGTGATAAATATTTGGGCTTCGAATCCCTTTGTGATTTTCAATCATCAATCGACTGACAACATTGCTCTCCAGCGACAACAGCTTCAAGTTCTTCATCGTCCCTTTTCTTCTTTCACAGGTAAAATATTATTTCTTTTTAATTTTGAAGAAAATGGGATTTTGAGTCAAATTCTCTTCTAGTATTGGTTAACAATTTCAATATTTGTTGCTTAAATTTGAAATGGGGTCTGAAGAAAACCCTAATTTCTGGTATTTCTTCTCTTCAATTTCTAGAGTGAAATATGATTTTTTGCTGTTATTGTAGTTCTTGTTGTCGAACAATTGATTCAATTTTTTGGTATTTTCTGTGTTTTTTGATATTTAATTTTTGTTGTTTGTGTTTGTACAAACAAAACAACAATGTTGGTGTTTTTGGTCATTGTTGATGTTCTTGGTGTGTGTGTTGTGTTGGTGTTGCATTGTTGGGTTGATTCATTTTTGTTCTTGGTAAAAATAGTGTATTTGATATTAAATGGTGATATTGTTGTTGTTCTATTGAACAAAATCTTGCTACTAGTTTTTTTTTTGGCGACAGATTAACCATCTGATTTAATAGATTAAACATCTAATGCAATAGATTAACAATCTGATGCAATAGATGAACCATATGATGCAATAGATGAACCGTCTAATGCAACAGATGAATCATATATTGGATAAAATCCTATCAACTATTCCAACAGGATGACATGTCTAAGACTTAATTTGTTCCAATAGATTATTCATCTGTTATGATAGATAACCCTTCTGTTGGAAGAAACCTAAATAATATTTGTAGTTGATAATAGTTCCAAAAGATCACACATATGTCATAATAGATGAATGATCTGTTCACACAATAGTCATTTGTTTCAACAGATGAGAGATTTGTTGGAAGAAAGCACAACAGTAATGAAACTATGTTTATTGTTTCTAATAGATTACTCATCCATTGCAATAGGTTAGTTATCTGTTGTAACACATAATCCACCTGTTTCAACAGATGTGTGGTCTATTAGAATTGCTATTTTACTATGTTGTACATATTAGATTTACTGTTATCCTCTTTTTAACAATGCATTAATCAATTATAATTTTTTTATTTTCTTGTTATTTTTAGATAATATGGCTCCTAAAAGAAAAAGAAACTGAATCAAGTCCAAGTAAAGGAACAAGTGAAGCACCACTTTATGAACTTGCTTTACAAGCAATATCTCAATCAGAAGCAGAAGAAACGAACATAGTGATGATGAATATTTTAAAAGAGATGATCCAAATTCTAATAGCCCTTCCACTGAAGAGTTGGTCAAAATCTTTAGCATTGATAGTTATCCTGCGAGAATGCAGTGTGATGGTGCCACAGATTTAACTGGTGATTTGGTGGTTAAGTCAACCATGGAAAAATATTTTCATGCCTTCAGAAAAATACTTTGAGACCAAGAATTGGATGCTTATTTCAGGGACAGCTGCTTTAGGCAATATCTTGATTTACCGGAGGACAATAATGCTCGTTTTCGAATGAGCATGGTATATGATATTCTCAAGCGTAGGTTTATGTATGGAAATAAAGATAAGATGGACGAGGTGTGGATAAATTACTATGTCATGCCCATTTGTTTTGGTTTGAAAGAGTTTACCATAGTTACTGGACTAAAATATTATCATCCTTCTCCTTCTCAGCTTATAGCTATTCTAACAAAAAAAAAGTACCCGCACACCCAAAAAAGGAAAAGGCAAGTCAAGTTAGGGTGATGACTTGGTGTCACTTGTTGGTTCAAGTTTCAAAAATAAAAAATTGATAGAAGCGTGGAAAGGCAAAAGACTTTCAAAAAAGCACAACAAATAATTGTGCTTGGTTTGGTTTGTACAGAATATATATATACATACATACATACATATATATATATATCCTACTATTAACACTATATTTAATTATATTTGCTTATTAATTATATTATTACGTAATCAAAGATGTGCAGTACATCAATGTCATTTTTTACTACATCCGAAAGAAGGCCAAGTTGCAAACACAACAACAATATAGCTACACAACAGGCAATTGTTTGTTCAAAATTTACATCAATAAGGCCTATGATCTTTTTCAACAACAGTTGGAAGTTCCCCAAAATGAGAAATGTTCAATCAACATCATCAAAGGTTTTCGCATTCCAGATGGCTTACCTTGGTACTTGATCGATCAAGAGTACATCCCAATTAATTGTGGTGATGAGTTCCATTGGGTGTTGGTTGTCATTGTTCTAAAAGAGAGGCACATCCGATTTTATGACTCGATGTCACAAAGAAGACGTTCTAGGACATTATTTGAGATAGAAAAGTTGGCTAAAATATTGCGTACTTACCTTGATATAAGTGACTTTTTGGATCAAAAGATTTGTACTGATTGATCGATGATTGAAGCATATTGGGATAAAATGGGTAATTCATTTGATGTAGACTATGCTGAAGAATTTCTCATCGATCCAGTGGTAGCCTGTAAGTATCATGATTTAGTTTTATTTCATAAATTTCACAACTCTTACATTAATTACAAGATATGGACCATCTGATTTTTACAAATGCAGGCATTGTGGTCTTTTGTTACCGCTTATGTCGAGTATTTGAGCGATGAATTACAAGTTCCAAATGATGTACTTCATTTTGGATTACTCCATAAAAGATATGCTACTCTTTTATGGAAATATGGAGAAGCGAAGTCTCAGAAATCATACGCAAGCGACATTAAAGATCCACGATGACCAAAGTTGTATTTCATAGCACCGAATGAAGAACAACTTGTCAATATTGAGTAGATCTTTATAGATTGGAGTCTGTCAAAGTGATAACAATTTTTTACATTTCATTTATTTGTTTATTTATTTAATTAAATGCAATTTGTGAAGGCTTTGATATATTATATATTTTCTTTGAATTTTATATTATCCTTCGATTTGAACTTATTAATTGAAATGGAATAGTAGATTCAAATATTGCAATAGAAAATTGATATGTTGTAACAAATGTCACATCTATTAGAACTAATTAAAAAAACATTACTATTGAAACAGATAAACTAACTATTGCAACAGATAGTCTCTCTGTTGGAATAATTCAAGCAAGTAGGAAGACTTGTTTTATAATTTAAAACATATCCATCATCTGTTGCATTTTTTTGTCTATTAATTCATAAGTTTGCAAATTTTATAAAATCACACAATTGTCACCAATCATAAAAAATTTTTAAAAAAATTACATTACTTAAACAATATACAATTAATTGTCTATGACTTTTATTTATCCTTAAATTAACATTATTTTGTATATGAATTTTATTTTAACCTTAAATTTAAACTTATTAATTGAAATGGAGTACTGGATTCAAATATTGCAATAAATAATTGATCTATTTCCACAAATGATATGTGTATGGGAAATTATCAAATAGATTTTGACATATGTTGCAATATGTAGGTCATCTATTAGAAATTATCAAACATCTCTATTTACTATTTTGATTTGTTCCAATAGATGATATATCTGTTGCAACAGATAGACTTTCTGTTTCATTATGCAGATGTCTATATCTATATAATACACTTATTGAAATATTTAAACTTAGTAATTATTTTTTGTACTAATTCATAAGTTCCTAAATTTAATAAACCAATTCAATTTTCATCAAACATAAAAAATTGTCACACCTGTATACTTGAAATAAAAACTGTCATGGTGTTTCTACATCTATTGTATACACAGGCTCCAAATTTTTAGGTAGTACCACATAAGCTTAGACCTCTTGTATCCTTGATACAGTGTTGTCATTCATTCAGGTCCTTGGCTTGGACATTTTTGAGTTGGTTTGCAAACATTCAATGCATGCAAGTGCACATAACACGCACATGGAACTGGTTAAATTTTATTCAAGGTCCTTGTCCTAGTTGCAACCATCAAAAGTCCATTTTTCATGAAACACTTTTGCTGGCAAATGATTCATCAGGCCACGTTGCTTCAATAATCTGGGGAACAAGTCCAATAATGATTGCATCTTGGTAAAAGAATTGTCCTCCTCATAGACAAGTAAGTTGTTGTTATAAACCTTCATATTTCTATAATACCCCATACTTTTGTTAGCTTAGTTCAACTCTTAGTTGCATGCATAAAAGGCTTAAGGCCTAAAAATTTCACTAAATGTTGGGGAGTTGGTCTTATTTTTGGCCTCTTAACTTCAAAGATTTTTAAAGTGGCCTGCCCAACACCGAGATGCATATTTTTGAGTTTATTTATGTTCGGGGGTGTAAGAAGTGTGTCTCGGGGAAGTTTTAGATTTTTCAGATGAGGATTGGGTCATGTTTGGATTTCGATTCCAGCTGTGATTGCAACGCGTCATGCTGCCTATAGCGATGGACTACTCATCGCATTGAGGCACCCCCTTAATAAATATTTTAGTTACGTATTTAATCTCTTGAGAGGCAGTCATGTCTTTTCCCATTGACCCTATTCATATAAACACAAATTTAATAGTCGGTTAGGGCATTATATGCCTATTTTTATTTAATTTCCTCTCTCAAATAAACCCTAATCATCTCCCAAGTTCATCAAATTCAATCACCCTTCCTTCAAGAAAATCGAGAATTCAATCTCCCAAATCCAAAAACCTTTAAGGAAGCTTAAAGATTTGTGTTTCTCTTTCAATATTTAAGGTTCAAGTATGTGTGATGTTCATCCATGGGCCCTTTTCACCCATGGAGTTCAAGTACCCATTTTAATATTTTAAATTATGAATTTACATGTTTATGATGAATAATCTCCTTAAAGCTTTCTTGAATTTTGATTATACATTCTGTTAATAAGTGGTTTTTTGTTGGAAATAGCCCTTACACGTTTAAAACATGAAATTTCCATGTTAAATCTCTAATTCATGGTTTTGTGTTGTAACTATGGTATTTTCTTATGCTTTACCCATTCCCATATTTAATATTATGATCCTCATATGTTTGATAAAATGACTAAATTTTGAATTTTGAATAATAATTTCCTACTATGGTTCCAGAGCTTTCATATGTCCTTATTGTTATTTCCATTTAGTGATGGGGATTATGAATATCCAATGTTTAGCTATTTATATAGTTTCAGAATTAGCAGAATGATTTCTAATATACCATGAGCATCATCATTCAATCAATTATCATGATAAGTTGTTTGTAAAGTTAAGCTTAGTTCAGTTTAGTAATCAGTGTCAGTTCAGTTGGGAGTAGGATTTAGCACCAAGCGAATGCAGGGATGGCGGCTTTCCCATCAGTTAGTCTTGACTTCCTCTCAGGGTTCACCCGTCAGTTAGGCAGAGTCCTTATTAGCAATCCATGTATTCTAGAACTATGTAGCTAGCATAGAATATGAGGAGTCACCCATGAGTTTAGGCTTGACTTTCTCTGAGGAGTCACTCATCAGTTTAGGCTTGAATTCCTCCCAGGGGTCACCCATTAGTTTAGGCTTGATACCATAGTCCTTCAATACACCAGCTTGGTGGATCCACACAGCCATCATTAGTACCCATGGCATGGTATGAACACCCTTCCAACGGGGGTTACAGTTTGGGCCCCTCTTAATTCAGATTGGGGCATGTCGATTAGATGATACCTCCCACAGTCTATGTTCAACATTTAGTATAGAATTTAGTTCAAATTTGCTTGACCATAGCATACAGCCTTCCAGTTATTAGGTTATCATATTTCAGTATTTCAGCTTACAGATTATCTTATAAATAATATATTCTTGGCTATGCATTCTTATATTTTATAGTTCTTATGCTTTTTGCTCAGCTATTTCAGTTTTCATGTATACTTAATTATTTCATGTTATTCAGTCAGTCATTACTTTATACACAATTAACCCTTGCATTACAACCTACCTCATCTCATACACTAGTACATTCAAAGTACTGACCGTATATTTTTCTTTGTGCTATGATGTCTTATATCAAAGGTTCGGATGCTCAATTTTCTAACCAAGCTTAGATAAGTTCAGTGTTACGACAGTAGCAATTGTGATGAGTCCTCATCCTTCGAGGACAAGTTTATCTTTTATTTTGTTATCTTAATATCTCCTTATTATAGTTAGTTGGAGTTAGTTGGGGGGTTTTCCCATCAACTCCACAGTCAGTCAATTAGAGGCTTTTCAAACATTCAGATAGTTAGTCTATTTATCAGTCTTTTAAGTATGTCTTCAGACGTCCAGATTTATGATTTAATCATGTTTTCAGTATTTAAGACCTTATGGCATTGATAGTTTATTTATACACATGTGTATTTTTTTTACTTTAATCAATACTCACAGCAGGTACCATCTCATGAGTTAACTTATGGTCACTTGTGATCGTGAGCACCGTTGTCATGGCTAGAGATTAGCCTCGAGTCATGACAATACTTGTTAACAGAGCCTATGGTTTTACAGTTTCCTAGGGAGTTTGAAAGACGCATTGAGTAGAGTTTTGTGAATGGGTGTGAAGTATGTCACACTTATAGAAAAAAGTTTATAAGACGTTTTAGGAAAAGTTTTATCTCTTTCAGTACTTATGTCGTGCGAATGAGCATAATCTCTATTTAAAACTCTCTTCCCAACTCATTCTTCATTATGTTTATAGATAATGCCTTCTAAAAAAACAACAAAAAGAGGAATAGAAAGCACCCTACACATCTGCTTATTCAGGAAGATCCCCCTAAATGAGCATATCTCTCATGCCAAATTTTGAGATACTTTCACTACCTTAGCTTATTCAGTAGTTGTTGAGAATTATTAGTAAGTGTTGTCCTATCTAGGCTTATGGTTCACGCTTAGTGGAGTGAGGAGGAGAAGCATGGGGAAAAAAGAGAAAGAATAAGAGGGCCAAAACAGGTAGTTATAAGTCAAGGTCTGAGAGTGGTAACCATTCCCAGATCTACCAAAAATTTTGAGCCCCAGCTCCTTATTTATCTAGTGCGCCAGCTCCAAAGTTAAGGAATGACAATCGGGATAAAGCGCTAGGCTCTAAGTCCCAGGACAATATAATTAATGGCCGTACCAATCCAATCTACGAGAGGTGTGGTAGGAATCATCAGGGTAAGTATAGGGATGGTAGTTTTTTATGTGTTTGATATGGAACGATAGGCCAAAGAGTCAAAGAATTCCCCCAGGTGGGTCAGCATAGTCAGCACAGTCGTCCTCCAGTTCCAGCCGATTGCCCGACTCAGCAGGGTGCTACTTTTAGTGCCACCAGTGGCCAATATCAGAATAGGCTACATGTACTCCAGCATTGATATGATCAGGAAAGTTCTCCTGATGTGGTTACGGGTATGTTACAAGACTTTCATCTTCATGTTTATGCCTTGTTAGATCCCGGAGCTTTACTTTCTTTTGTAACCCCTACATAGCTATCAATTTTGGTGTCAGCTTAAAACTCTAGTAGAGCCTTTTTCAGTTTCTACCATAGTAGGTAAGTTTATCATAGCTAGACGGGTGTACAGAAAATGCCCGGTTACAGTATCTTAGAAAATTACTTCAGTAGATCTTGTAGAACTAGACATGACTAATTTTGATCTCATCTCGATATGGATTGGCTCCATTTATTTTATGCCTCAGTTGATAGCAGAAATAGTAGTTTAGTTTCAATTTCCTAATGAACCAATTATTTAATGGAGGGTTAGTACCTCAGTGCTTAGGGGTCAGCTATGTTTTCAAATCGTTTCCCAGAATCCTATGATAGCATTTGACCTAGAGTTAAAAGCATGAACCCAGAAGTTTAGCAGTAGTAAAGTGGGGATAGTATTATCAAAATTTGGTGGATTATGTAACCATGGGTTTAGTTGTATGAAAGGTGAATCAGTAGTCTTGAAATAATGCATTCAAGAATATTATGTTTATTGATTAAAAAGTAAGTATGATGATGTGGGTGTGAGTTATAGAGATATGATACTAGTCGGCTATGAAAGGAGTTAGTGTAGTTTATTAAAGTTTTGGGGATATCCATGTTACGTGTTAGGATCTAAGTTTGAGTCTTGGATGGTTGTAGTTCTATTTAGAGTTTATCAAAAGGGTCCCACAGACATAGAGTGATGGATTATAGATAAGGGGAAGATGATAGAATAAGTAACCAAGTCAGGCTCTTAGATTCCAACTGTGATGCCAGTGTGTTATAGAACATTACTAGGGAAGGAAGATGCCCGACCAACTCTTATCTCAGTATAAGTTTTGTACTTCAGTCCTCATAATATATACTTATGCCTCACATGTCATACCCATGATCATAACTCATATACATGCACCTTCCAAAGAATTATGTACATTTCCAGTTCCTAGTACAAGGAGTTTCAGATTGCGCAGCTGTATGAATCATATTCCATGAAATTTATGAACTTAATACTCAGGTCATGTAGCTCATGACTCATGTACTCATGCTTTACAGTATATTCAGTTCCAGTACTCATGCTACCCTCTTAAGGATTTGCGAAATTCAAATTTGTGTCACCCCTTTCCTCATTTAAGACCTCTTTGATGAATTCACATCATTGATACTCTATTCCTTAAGCCTCGATTAAGTGTCAAAGTTATCCTTTCATGCTTCAAGTCCTCATGTTCTAACCTTTCAAAGACCCCCCCCCCCCCTTGATGAAATAATGGTGATGATGAGTAATTTTTATAGATGTGAGAGGGTAAATATTTCATGTCAAGAAAAGATTGTTGTATGTTTGTTTTATCTAAGGTTGTAAGTGTGAAGTAAGATTGAGGACAAGTTTCTTATATATGTTGTGGCTAGTTGAAATTTTGTGTGATTTTCTTAAGATAAGCACATGAAAGTTGTTAATGATAGAAGTATTACAAAGTACAGAAAATATGCTTTGATGGGTTATTTGCCTAGAATTTTATGTATGGTTATGATGATAGGCTTGAACGTCATGTTAGTGTATATAAGTGAATGGGTGCATTGTGTGTTAGTGTATTCCTAGTAAGAGGTTGAATTTAGTTGTTGAAGTAGTAAGAAGAATTATTCTTGAGATAAGAAGTTATGAAAACACAAGGTGTATTGACTTCATGATTTCAATAGTACCACAGTGTTATGGGTGCACTTTGTAGATTTGAGTAGGATTGAACCTAGTGAGAGAATTCAGTTTAGCATAGACTTCAGTAGAAAGAGCTATCAGTGCCCATGTGAATATTTTAGTAGCCTCAAGTGAAGTGTGGTATTGAATAGAAATGTGCAGTTGAGGAAGTATTTAAGGAGTATGTCTAAGCTTGAGAGTAGCATCTGAATTGTCTAAGGCATAACAATTCCAGTTTATGTTTCATAGGCCTATGCTCTATGTTAGAGGGTTATAGCCATATTAAGAGTCCTTATTCATATATTTTATTCAAATCTTGCCCAAGTTCCTTGCTTTCTACTGTTATTATAACTTTTAGAAAGAGTGTTGAAGGAATACTCCGGTTAAGTATAAGATTTTAGTATAACTCAGTTCGTATAGCTAGTAATTCAGTTTAGTAGTCAGACAGACAAGCTCCTATGGTTTTTCCATCTTTCGATCTAGTCTCACTGTCAGAAGTTTCATGAATATTTCCATTCCAAGATATAGTTTGTTCGCATCCATGTGAATTGTGAATTCAGTTCAGTTCATGATATTCAGTTCAGTCATGTATCATTTTTTAGACTCAATCATGTATCATGCTTTCAATTATGTATGTTCAGTATATGATCTCAGTTTCTTTAGAACTCTCAGCTTAATACGTCTCATTCAAGGATCAATGTTCCAAAGGGGGAGATATTGTAATACCCCATACTTTTATTAGCTTATTTCAACTCTTAGTTGCATGCATAAGAGGCTTAAGGCCTGAAACATTCACTAAGTGTTGGGAAATTAGTCTTATTTTTGGCCTCTTAAATTTTATGATTTTTAAAGTAGCCTTCCCAACCCTGAGACATTGGCTTTTGAGTTTATTTATGTTCAGGGGAGTAAGGAGTATGTCTCGGAGAAGTTTTAGATTTTTTGGACGAGGATTGGGTCGTGTTTGGATTTTGATTCCAGCAGCTCACCACGATTGCATTATGTTGCACTGCCTATTGCAATGGACTCGTCATCGCGTCGCGGCACCCCCTTAATAAGCATTCTAGTTATGAATTTAATCTCCTGATGGGCAGTCATGTCTTTTCCCATCGATCCAATTCGTAAAAACAGGAATTAAATAGTCGGTTAGGGCATTATATGCCCACTTTTCTCCAATTTCCTATCTTAAATAAACCCTAACCATCTCCCAAGTTCATCAAATTCAATCACCTTCCCTTAATAAAACCAAGAATGCAAGTTCCCAAATCCAAGAACCTTCAATGAAGTTTAAAGAATTGTGTTTCTCTTTCAAGATTTAAGGTTCAAGGTATTTGTTATGTTCATCCATGGGCCCTTTTCACCTATGGAGTCCAAGAACCCATTTTTATGTTTTAAATTACGAATTACGTGTTTTTGATGAATTATCTCCATGAAGATTTCTTGAATTTTGATTATACATTATGTTTACAAGTGGTTTTCATTGGAAATAGCCCTTACATATTTGAAACATGAAATTTCCATGTTAAATATCTAATTCATGGTTTTGTGTTGTAACTATGGTATTTTCGCATGCTTTACCCATTCCCATGTTTAAGATCATGATCCTCATGTGTTTGATGAAATGCCTAAGTACTAATTTTGAACAATGATTTCCTATTATGGTTCCAGAGCTTTTATATGTCCATATTGTTATTTCCATTCAGTGCTAGAGGTTATGAATACCCGATGTTTAGTTGTTTACATAGTTTCAGCTTTAGAAGAATGATTTCAGATATACCATGAGCATCATCATTCAGTCAGTTATCCTGATAAGTTGTTTGTTCGGTTAATCTTAGTTCAATTGGGAGTAGGATTTAACACCGAGCGAATGCGGGGATGGTGGCTTCCCCACCAATTAGGCTTGACTTCCTCTCAGGGGTCACCCGTCATTTAGGCAGAGTCATTAGAAGCAGTCCCTGTGTTCCAGAACTATATAGCCAGCATAAGATATAAAAATTCACCCATCAGTTTAGGCTTGACTTCCTTTGAGAAGTCACCCATCAGTTTAGGCTTGACTTCATCCTAGGGGTTACTAGTCAGTTTAGTCTTGATACCCTGGTCCTTCGGGACACTAACTTAGTAGATCCACACAGTCAGTATTAGTACTCGTTTAATGGTACTGACACCTTTCCAACTGGGGTTACAGGTTCGACCTCGCTTAATTTAGATTGGGGCATGTCGGTTAGATGATCCCTTCCACGATCTTAGTTCAACATTCAGTATAGAATTTTGTTTAGGTTTGCTTGACCATAGCATATAAACTTCTAGTTATTTAGTTATGAGATTTCAATATTTCAGCTTATAGATCATCTCAAAAATAATATATGCTTGATCATGCATTCTCATATTTTACAGTTCTTATAATTTATGCTCAGTTATTTCAGTTTTCATGCATACTCTATTATTTCATGCTATTTAGTCAGTCATTACTTCATGCACAATTAACCCTTGCATTGCAGCCTACCTCCTCTTATATACTAGTTCAAAGTACTGACCGCATACTTTTATTCATGCTATGTTGTCTTATATCATAGGTTCTGATGCTCAGTTTCCTGATCGCGCTTAGATAAGTTCAGTGTTATAGAAGCAGCAGCAGTTGTGTGCCCTCATCCTTTGAGGACAGGTTTATCTTTTATTCAGTCATATCAGTATCTCTTTATTACAGTATGTTGGAGTTAGTTGGGGGTTTGTCCCACCAACTCTACAGTTAGTCAGTTAGAGGCTTTTTAGACATTCAAACAGTTAGTTAATTTATCATTTGTTTTATCAGTCTTTTCAGTAAGTCTTCGGATGTTAATATTTATGATTTAATCGTGTTTTCATTATTTAAAACCTTATGGCATTAACAGTTGATTTCTTCACATGCATATTTTGTTACTTTAATTAGTGCTCACAGCATGTACTAGCTCATAGGTTAGCTTGTGGTCACTTGTGATCATAAGCACCATTGTCGTGACTAAGGGGTAGCCTCGGGTCATGACAAATTTCCTTCTCAAGTAGTATCTCAAGAGACACAAAAAGTTTTACGTCCAGGTTCATGACTGCAATAATTTTCTTTGCCCTGATCAAGTCCTCTCTTTCCTCTAACATAGTCAATAATATCTTGATCCCAGTCAAATGTAGAAACTAATATTTCAAACTCAGGGCCACCGAAATTTGTTGCTAGGGCACTGAGATCATCGTACCTATTCTTGAAATTATTTTATAAGTTGAGGTCCATTATCCTATCGCTAGTATCATAAGCATCTGAGTACGCTAATTGCCTACCCCGCAGTGGCAAAGAATTTCATCAATATACTATGATATAAGAAGACAATTTTTAAATAGGTTAGTAATTTTAAAAAATAAAAACAAAGTGGAAAAATGCATGGATGGTCCATCTATTGCATAGGTTCTCTCAATTTGTTAGCAGATTACCCATCTAAAAAAACTTATACAATAGATGGATAATCTATTGCAGTGGATGAACCATATAGTGCACCAGAATGTAAGATGACTTAGAATGTAAGACATAAAGTAGAAAGAAGTTTAGGTTAGGAAAAGTAAACTTACCATGTCCACATACCAGTACCTTATATTTGTTTTATTCTTGAAGTCTTAAGGGGAAAAGGTATTCATGGTGAAGTCATTTGTGCGATGCTTGGAAATTTAGTACTTTCTTAGAACAACCATCAATTTGGTGTCAAGTTCTGCATATATATCCACCTTATTTAGTGGTCCCTGAAATTCATGAACTTTTGGAGAAAGATTTGCAATTTTTTGGGTTTCATAATTGACAATATATGTCTAATTGCTTTCTTCTTCTTCCTACACTCCAATGTAGGAGTGTATGGCTCTTTCACCTTCTTGGATGGAATGACACCCCTCTTGGATTTCAACTCCTCGACAACATCAGAGAGTACTTCTATTTTCTGAAAAATTCTATTCTATCTGTCCATGCAATCTTTGCATTGCAATGAGAACATGAGCGTGAAGAAAGGTGAGATGGACCACTGTAAGGGGTGATTTCAAACATACTTATTTTTTTTATCATCAACATGCTCATCATCTTGAATGACATCAGCATGTCTGCCACCAACATCAATAACTCCACCAGAAACACCCCCAGAAAAAGCAACCAGATCTTTTGAAGCGGGTTGGTCATGAAGAGCCTCAACCTGAGGCTAGCCTTGCCTAACTGCTCTTCTTATAGTTGTTTCTCCAGCCAATTTCATCTTTATTAACTCCACTGTTGGGTCTACTATTGTATTAACAATACCTAAAGTAATAAAAGAAGTCATCCCCAACTCTTTCTTGGTGGGTACGATCCATGGATGCACCTCTTATAAAAAAAGGGCAGATATGTTTAAATCAAATAATAATTTGCAGCCAATTGGGTAACATGTTAACACAAACAACTTATGCAACAGATTATCTTTATGTTGCAACAAATGATTGTTCTGTTGCAATAGATGATTCATATGTGGCAACAGATTAACCATTTGTTGCATAAGTTGCAATAGATAGGTAATCTGTGAAGTCAGGTTTAGAGAATCAAAGAAACAAATGGGTAATCTGTTGTAAAATATGACTCATATGTCGCAACAAATTTTCCATCTATTGTATTAGTTGTAGTTGACGGGTAATCTGTTAAGATAAATTGCAACAGATAACCAATTTCTTAAAACAGATGGACTATCTATTTTAATATCTTTCTTTGAGTCAAATTATTTTACTTGAAAGAAGACTTACTGTATCATCCAGAGGGTTAAAGAGATCAACATCCTTGTTTTTTGTGTTTCTCTTTGAAGCCAACTACCTAATCATCCTTGAATAAGAAACCTCATTCGGGTAATCCTTGACCTGCTTTCGGAGAGGAAGAATGGCTTCAAATTCCCAAGCCTAAAAAATATAAATAGGAAGCAAACAAATAAAAAGTCATAATAATTATTCAATAAAAATTATTTCAAGAGAAAACAAATTGTGAATAAATTTACTATGAAAGCCCAAGGAAAGTTGTATAAGGAGATCTTCTTTAGGGATAGTTTTGTCAATAAATATTTGACAGTCAACTTATAGCTATCATATCCCCAGGTATAATTGTTGAATTTCTCAAAATTCTCAGCAAGCTTTAACGAATCATCTTCTATGATTTTGTAGATGTCTCTTGCCAATATAACGGAATGGGCAAACTAAACTAAGCACGATTTCTCCTTGTACTTATTTGGTATGATTTTTTTCTTGATATCTTCTAACAACATCGTGGCTTTGTAGCCACGTCCAGCAATGTCTAAAAATCCATTTATTTTTTCCTTGCGTTTGTTAGTTTCGGTGGGTGATCTTTTGGACAATTTTTTACCTTTGTTTGATGGTGGTGATTTGGTTGTCTTGCTTGCCTTGGACTTTTTGAGGGTTTTTTTTCTTGATGAGAGGTTCTTTTGGACGATCTCATCTCAAACCTATCACTATGGCAAACTCTTTCATGCCAAAGAAAACCGACATGACACAGTAGTTAATCCAAATTTCCCCCATCTTTTTGCCCCCTCCTTTAAATCTTTATAGTCCCCATGTACTTGATCCTACAATTGAGAAGACCATATACCATGCTCATTTGGAAATGGGGATTGTTTTCCTTAGGAAACTTTAGAAAGTGTCCAAAGCAGCTCTTCCTAAAATATTCCTTTAGTTTTTCCTTCTTCATAGTATTCGTAAAATCATCAAAAGATTTTCCTAACTGAGATTTAACAACAAAATCACCAATTAAATCTGCAGGGTTATCTACCAATATCTTAATTTGAAACCTGTCAATACTAATAGATTTGACAGGATCATTCTAGGATTTTGATCTTAATTCACTTCCCCTTGATGATGCATCATCATCATCTTTCTCACTTTCTGCTTCCTCCTCTTCTTCTGTATCTTATTCTTCTTCCTCCTCACTTTTATTTAACTCACCACCCTCTACATACCCTTCTCCACCTCCCTCAACATCATTTTCATATCTTTCATCAACTTCACTTTTCCCTTACTGAGATTGTTTAGGATGTTCCTCTGAATCCATATGTACTCTAGCCATTTTTGTTACGTGGTCAGAAGTTGATCCACTTTCACTTTTTTTTTTGGGAGACATCTTTTACCTACAAATAAGAGAAAAATAAAAATACATTACAATTGATGTCTGCATAATTTTTGAAGAAAGGTAACCCAAAATTTAATAAATTTTTATACAACACATTATAAAAAATATTCCAACAGATAACCCATCTGTTGGAACAGATAAATCATATGTTATAATAGATGCATAACCTGTTGCAACAGATGAACAACCTATTGGAGAGATCAAAGTTGTCTTGCTACTGGATTGTTTTGTTTGAACAGCTGATACATCTGTTGCAACATATGGTTAATCTGTTGGAAGAGCTATTTTGTTTTATTCCAACAACTGATAAATTTGTTTCAATAGATGTGGAAACTTTTTGAAGACCTATTTTAATATCTCCCAACAGATGTTTCACCTATTGCAACATCTGGGTCATCTCTTGGAAGTTATAAAATCAAGTAGCAGTTCTATTTTGATAACATCTGGCAAATTATCCGTCTTTTTTACAACAGATGGATCATCTGTTGGATGAAATTGAATCAGGTCTTCCATATTGCCATCAAATATGTAATTTGTTGGGCAATACAGCACCCCAACACCACTAATACTAACACCAATACCAACCCCGCTAATACAAACATCACCAATACCAACACCACTAACAGCCACCAAGAACACCACAAACACCATCCAACAATACCACTATAGCCAACAAAATACTACGATAAAAACTGGGTTTTCTCAGGTTTTTGCTATATTTTTATAGCATCAAAACTCAAAATTGTTAACCCATTCTCAAAAATAATACAACTAAATGTATTTTTTTTATCATTAACTAAAAAGTCATATTTTTTAGAAAAAAATAACAAATGTAGAACTCTTCTCACACTTTATTACCTATGAAAAGAGAGAAAACAACGGATACAAGCAACAAAGAAGTCAAAAATGACAAAAATATGATTGGATATGGGAAAAAAATTAATTTGTTGTGAAGGATTGAGCAATATGTTGAATAGTTGTTGTTTGTATTGTTAAGAGAGAAAGAGAAGAGAGGTAACTCAAGAATTGAAATGATGAAACATTTTTTCTCAAATGGATGTTTTCTATGGGTTGATTTATATTTTAGAAAAGAATAAAAACTTTAAAAATGTTAATTTAGTCTGAATTGATTTTAACTATTTCATAATAAATTAAATTAATTTCACTAATTTTAGTTTTCAGTTAATAAGTTTAGTTGGGACTTTAACGAATTAGATATAAATGTAATAATTATTTAATATGAAATATTTTAACTCAAATCGATTAATTGAGGACTCCGGTCAGGACGAACACTATACCAATCTCTTGCAGTTGCAACTACATCAATTGAAATTGTAGTTAAACATATGAACTCATCCTTAATTCTAGATAAATCTATTTAGATATTTCATAAAATCACTTGATATGAATCATTTCAACCCAAATCAATCAATTGATAACATCGATCAAGAGGAAAATAATACTCATGCCATAAAGTTGCAACGAAATTAACTAAAATTATAGTTGAACCTATGAACTCATCCTTAATTATAGCTAAATCAATTTATATATTTTAAAAAATCACTTGATATGAATCATTTCAAGCCAAATCGATCAATTGATGACTTTGGTCAAGATGAACACAATACCAGCATCATGCAATTGCAACGACATTAATAGAAATTGTAGTTGAACCTATGAAATCATACTTAAGTCTAGCTAAATCAATTTAGTTGTTTCAAATATTCGCTTGATATGAATTATGTCAACCCAAATTGATTAATTGATGACTTTGATCAGTTAGAACACAACACCAATGTCATGCAGTTGCTACGACATCAATAGAGATTATAGTTGAACGTATGAACTCATTCTTAATTATAGAGAAATTAATTTAGATATTTCAAAAAATCATTTAATATGAATTATTTTAACCCAAATCAATCAATTGATGACTCCAGTCAAGATAAACACAATACCAACATCATGCAGTTACAACAATATCAATTGAAATTGTAGTTGAACCTATGAAATAATCCTTAATTCTAGATAAATCAATTTGAAAATTTTAAACAATTGATTGATATGAGTCATTTCAAACCGAATTGATCAATTGATAACTTCGGTTAGGATGAACACAATACCAATGTCATATAGTTGCAACGATATCAATTGAAATTGTTGTTGAACCTATGAACTCATCATTAATTCTAGCTAAATTAATTTAGATATTTCAAAAAAATGCTTCATATGAATCATTTCAACTCAAATTGATCAATTGATGACTCCGACCAGGACGAATACAATACTAATGTCATGCAGTTGCAACAACATCAATTGAAATTATAATTGAACCTATGAATGCATCCTTAATTCTAGCTAAATTAATTTAGATATTTCAAAAATCACTTGATATGAATCATTTCAACCCAAATCGATCAATTGATGACTTCGATCAGGATGAACACAATACCAATGTCATACGGTTGCAACAACATTAATTGAAATTGTAGTTGAACCTATGAACTCATCCTTAATTCTAGATAAATCAATTTATATATTTTAAATAGTTGCTTGATATGAATTATTTTAGCTCAAATTAATCAATTAATGACTCCGGTTAGGACGAACACAATACCAATGTCATATAGTTGCAACAACATAATCTAAAATTGTAGTTGAACCTATGAAATAATCCTTAATTCTAGATAAATCAATTTAGATTTTTCAAACAATCACTTGATTTGAATAAACAAAGGATTAACCTGTTGCAACAGATGATACATCTGTAAAAAATTATCAAACAAGTATAGACATCTATTAAAACAGATGTTCAACCTATTACAACAGATGAATTATCTGTTGGTCATTATCAAATAGACAATGACATCTATTACAAAATATGACTAATCTATTAGAATAATCAAACAGATAAAGACATCTGTGACAACAGATTACTTATCTGTTGGAGATTATCAAATATATATTGCTAATTGTTACGACTGATGACTGAAATATTAAAAAATTTTAAACATATATTGACATCTGTTTCAACAGATGACTTATCTACTTTAAGATCTTTTTTTTAATTTTAAAGTAATTTTTTCTCTGAAATAAAAAAGAAAGAATACTAAGGCGGTAAAAAATATTTATTGGATAACTCTCAAAACTCCTTTTTGAGTTGTCTTATCTTGTCTTTTCAGTATCACTGTCAACTTCTCCTCGTTCTCCTTAGAGCGTTTCACCATCATAGATCATTAATAAATATTTAACCCATCTCTAGAATTCTCTCTCCCTCAATCATAAAATAATTCATTTGTCTTCTTTCTCTTTGTGTCTTTATTAGGGTAATCCTAACTATCTCCTCTTTTTTCTCTCTTTTCTCTCCTTTTTTGCCTGAGGATCCTTTTGGATCTCAACCAACCTATATCTTTTATTGACTAAAATTGGTGTTTTGATCCCATTTCTTTTGACATGTCAGATATGGTTCACTATAGCTCTTGCCTTCTCGTCTTCTTCTTTGCATATTTCATCAAATTTTTCATGGTTTCTATGATGAAAATTGAAAATGTGAATATTATATTTTTACATTGGTTATTTAAATTAGTTATTTATATTTATTTTTATTATTTATTTACCCATTACCCATATCCTATTTATTGAGAAACTTGAAGGAAATGTGTCTTTTAAGTCTTGAATGAATGAACCATTATTTTTATTAAAATATGCAAAAAATTCATCTATTGGGAGAACTAAAAAAGGATTATTGGTAGTATTAGTTTTTTTGTTTATCTTTAATTTGTTTCTTTGTTATTCATGCTGTTTTTATGTTGTTGGTGGTGTTGGTGGTGTTGGTATTATTAACAGTGTTGGAACATATGTTGTTGTTTCTTTGTTATTGATGTTGGTGTTAGTGTTGGTGGTGTTAGGATATATGGTGGAAGATTTTAAAATGGGTCTTCCAACAGATTCCCCTTTCGTTGCAAATGATAAATCAGTTGTTCGAATAAATCCAAACAGCTCTTCCAAAAGATGACCTATTTGTTGCAATAGACAGAGCACCTATTGGAAGAAATCAAACCAATAATAAGGTTGGTTTGATTTCTTTCAATAGATGACCCAATTTATACAACATGTCAATCACCAGTTGCAACACATGTGTCACTTGCTGCAACTGGTGGTTTATTTATTAAACATATGGGTCATCTGTTGGAATATTTATTGTAATTTGTTCTATTTATTAAATATTTTGTTACCCTTTTTTTAAATTATCCAAACATCAATTGTAATGTTCTTTTTGTTTTGCTCTTATTTGTAGATTAAAAGATGTCTCCCAAAAGAAAAGAAAGTAAAAGTGAATCAGCCTTTGCCCGACCAACATAAAAGGCTAGAGTAAAGATGGGTTCGAAGGAATAAGCTATTTGCAGATGGAACCACTTCATATGTTAGAGGTATGTATTACTGTTCATGTTATTATGAAAACGCACATTTAATAGATCGATTTTGTGAATGTTGTTCTTTATCGATTAGGCATTAATCATTCAAACAAGATATTATATTTTATAATTAAGATTGATAGGTTCGCACTGATAAGGCTAAGGGACTATGTGGGTGGTGTCGATACCCTATTATAGTTTAATTATAGTTTTGCTAATTTTTTGATGTCAAGTTTGGAGAAGGGATCAAATTTTTTGTGGCAGTGTAAAGATTCAATAGTGATTAGACTGATTTTAAGGATTCAATGGACTTTTGAAAGGCCTCCAAAGCCTCACGCTGCTGCAAACAAGAATGGAAATCAATAGAGTTATTTCCCTAATCTAAATTTATATGGTTAGGTTGCTCGGGGTGATGATTATACAGCAGAAGGTGCTTTAGAGAATATCTAGGAGGGAAAGGAAGGGTGTTGAAGGCTATATATCAACTAAGACCTTATTAAAGAAGAAACATAGGGTACCAAGGAATGTGTAGCAAATCTAGCCGATGAGATTGATATGAAAAAGGAAAAAAACAAATGAGCTGAAAAATAGATGTATATCTAAAAATAAAAATCCATCACTCATTGTTGAGAAGAAAAATGTTGAAGTAGACTGGAGTTGGACACTTTGCTAGGTAACTGCGACTAGTTAGCATGGCTTGAATGATGACCTATAACGCACAGGATCGAAACTCAAAGAAAGCAGCTTTGCGAGCACCAAGGGGTGGTAAGATGGTCAGTCAGGAATGAAACTTAAACCAATAATTCCTGAAGTAAAAATAAGGGATTAAGACAAGGTGGCGATTTCTGAAGTTAAACCTGCATCTTAGGCCTTATGCTTGTGGTTCTAGTCAGGTCAAAGGCAGTGGGAACAAAAAGGCATGGGATTTCTTCCCAATTTCAAACCTTTTTGTTTCCACAGCCATTGACCTGATCGGAACCATAAACAGAAGGCATGGAATGCAAGTTAGACTTCAGAAATTGACGTCTTAGCTTTCCTTATTTTTTCTTCAAAAGTTCTTGGTTTAATTATCTTTCCTGAATGACTATCTTTCCAATCCTCAGAGCTCGCAAAGTTGCTTTCTTGGAGTTTTGATCCTTTACTTTGTGGGCCAACATTCAGGCCATGGTAACTAGTCACAGTTACCTAGAAAAGTGTCCAGCTCCAGTCCACTTTACTATCTCTCTTTTCAATAATGACTGGTAGATTTTAATTTTTGGATACACTTTCACATTTGCAGATCATTCAGATTTTTCATCTTTAAAGTAAATTTCATTGACCAGATTGTCTAGAAGTTCCTTGTTTGCTCCTGTGTGTTTTCTCTTTAACAAGGTTTGAGATGATACAATCTTCAATAACTCCCTTTTCCCTACAGGTATTCTCCTACTGCACATTCTATTGTATAATCGTCTCCTCGAGCAACCCATCCATATAAATTTGAACCAGGGAAATTTCTATTGGTTTTCTATTCTTGTTTGCTGCACTATGAGTCTTCGACGTCCTTATCAAAGTCCATTGCACCATTAAAACCAGTACAATCACTATTGAATTTGTACATTGCCATCAAATATTGATCCCTTCTCAAAATTTGACACACATAAACATAAGAAAAAATGTCATTAAATAGTAACAAAGTATCGGCACCATCTTCATGGTCCCTCAGCCTTATCAATTCGCACCTATCAAATGTCGAACCTTGTTAGAAGGATCACTGCTTAATTAGTAAAAAATTGCATTCACAAAACAATTGTACTTTATGTATATTGTCACGATAAACTGATCAGTAATACATAACTCTAACACATGAAAGTGGATCCATCCATCGACATACACCTTATTCTTCCTACCCCATCAATGTCAAACAGTATTTAATCTTCGGTTTCCATTATAAAATAATGTACAAAACTACGGTGGCTCAAAGGCTAGTCATATTCAATGTCAAAGTACTACATGCCCGTCAAGAAAAAATAAGTGCTACGTATGTAATGCTCCATGATTGTTGTAATAGTAAACCTGTGTTGTTGTTTTTTATGGACTTTGATAATTTTAGCTCATTATTGGAAATGTAAATATTATTTTTTATTATATAAAATATGATTTTATTAACTGGTGCATCAATAAAAAGATGTAAAACAGGAACTAAATATGATAGACTACAAAAAAATATTTTTAGCAGATTACCCATGTTTTGCAATAGATGGACATTGGCTGGAAGAACACATTACAGTTCATCAATCTGAATTGCGATCAACCAACAGATGACCAATATGTTGCAACAGATGGGTAATTTGTTGGAAAAACTAAAAATCTTCTTCTTCCAACAGATGGAAAATCTGTTGTAATAGATCTACTGGAAGAACACAATACAATTAGTTCTTGCCACTGGTTTGTATTCTTTGAATAGATGACAAAACTATTTTAATAGATGGTCCATCTGTTGGAAAAACTAACTAAAAATAATTATCAATAAAAAAATAATTATTGAAAGGATGAAAAATCATGAATTTTTGATTATTTAATAAAGAAAAACGGTTCGTAAATAAACAATAAGAAAATAAATGATAAACACAATTTAAAATTATAAAAAATAATTATTTAATTTTATTAATTTATGTTAGTATTAAATAGGCAAAAATTCATGACTTTTCACCCTTTTGTTTTTAAATTTGTTTTTTAGTTAAATAATCGAAAAGGCACCAGTTAGAATTAATTAAGGGACATGAATATTAAAAAAAGGTAAACAGTCGTGACTTTTGGTCTAACACATTCAAAACAATTGATGAATCAAATTTCCCATCTATTGCAACTGATAAATCAGTTATTGGAAGAAATCAAAGCTGCTCCTCTAATAGATGGTCTATCTGTCGCAACAGATGGCTCATCTATCGCTTACATAGACCATTTATTGCAACAGATTATAAATCTATTACAGCAGATGGGTTATCTATTGCAATATATGGATCATCTACTACAACAACTCAATAAAAATGGTTATTGAGAAGGTGAGAAGTCTTTGATTATTTAATTGAGAAAAACAGTTATTTAATTTTAAGAGCTAATTAATATTAAGAAGCTGAAAAGTTATGTATTTTCACAATAATCAAAAAGTCACCAGTTTGATTTAATTAATTAATAAAATAGAAGTGAACAGTCGTTCATTTTGCTCCACTTTATTTATTTCCTAAATCTTGTCTTTCATATTACAACTTGAACCACTTCTTTTCAGAGAGCAGATTTCTTTTTCGTTGAGGTAAGTTTTTTTTGTGTGTGTGTAAAGCTACCAATTTGTAGTATACATTGTATTAGATTCATACACTTTTCTTTACGTTTGTATTTATGTTTTTTGTCAATTCATATGTGTTCTAGATATGGATGATCCTATTTGGGACATTGTCACCGTTAGGGAACTTCAGAGGCAGGTTAATAAACTCCGGTGAGAGTTGGGTGCCGTGAAAGCAAGGATGCTCTGAGGGATTTTCAAGCTGAGGAGGGCCTTACTGTTGCCAGTTGACGATTGGACGGTTGACAATAACAATAATAATAATAATAAATATTAATAATAATTAGGTTATATTTTTTCTTTTAGAGTGCATATTTTTTTATTTATATCCGATCTACCTACCTAATGTATTTTATTTATTTTTAATGAAAAAATTTATGTTTGGTCGACTTTGACTTTTAAATTCTTATTTAATTTTCATTCTGTCTATTTCTTCTTCTAAATATGTCGACGGTTAGAGGTAAGGATTGAGCATTTGGTACAATTTTAAATCTAGTAGCAATTGCAAGAGTTATGAGTTCTTTCAACAGATAGACCATCTGTTGAAACAGATTAGTCATCTGTTGGAACAACACAAACCAATGGCAAGATTTGTATTGTATTGTTCCAACAGATTAACCATCTGTTGCAACAGATTGGTCATCTGTTGCAGGAATACATTCTAGTTTTATGAATTGTGTTATGTTCTTCTAGCAAATGTGTTGCAACAGATGGATAATCTGCTGAAAATATTTTTGTAGTTTGTTGTATTTAGTTCCTATTTTTCATCTTTTTTATTGATGTACAAGTTAATAAAAAGATATTTTATATAATAAATAATAACATTTACATTCACAAAGATGAGTTAAGAATATCAAAGTCCATAACAAACTACAACAAAAGTTTTACTATTACAACTATCATGGTGCATTATGACCTGGCATGTAGTTCTTTTGTGGCCAGCATTCTTATATATGGAGCACTTATTTTTTCTTGATGACAAAGATTCTCTGACTGCACACCTCCTCCTATACTGTCTTCTTTCTGATTTGATAGTGTTTGGGTAAATATATATATATGAGGTATTAATCTCTCCAAAATCTCTACATAAACAAACCAAGATTCTTCAAGAGACACCAGTTTAATATTCTCGCTATATGCCATGATATATCTTTCCACCGAATAATTTGGAGATGAGTACTCATAAATTTGAGTTTTATATTATGCACCATATTAGGCTCAAAGCGCTGCCATAGCATGTGGACAGTGTATTTTGTTCAAGCCAAAAACCTATATGTACAAATCTTGTTTAAAGATCCACTGTGGAAACATCACCATTACCGTTGATATTGAACTTGTAATCTACTATTTGATGAGCAAATAACCTATTCCCCAAACTGCTATTCGTTTATATTTTTTTCTACTTCTAAACCAAATCTGTTTCTTATGTCCGCGAACTGCATACGCCTTTTGTTAAATAATTCCACATACCTCTTGTTTATTTCAGTAAACATCACCACAATAGGAAATTCTCTTTCAATGCCAAACATTGAATTCAATGATTCAGCAATATTTGACGTCATAATATTATACCTATACAAAAAAATTACTTAGTACGACATCATAGAGTAAGTATTAAGAAGTTGTAACTCAAACAAGACATTAAATTCATAAGAATTTACCTATTTACCGAACAAAATGTCCGAATTCATCTCTCGAAACCGGTATGTTCGAGATATTGTGTTGCCTTGGGATTGATATCCCTTATTTGATTGAAAGGGTCAAAAAACTCAATTCTATTATATGTTTTAGATGCTCTATAAAAATAATTCACGACCCTTTCGTTGTGAAAGTTGTTTCAAATATTTTCTCCAAGATGTCTCATGTAATAACCAAAGTGAGTTGAAGTGAAGAAAATTTAACCCATCTTTCGGATATTGGATGCTTATCCAAAATTCAGTATCATCAACACAACTTTGCATTTGTTCAAAAAAATATACATACGAGGCATCACATTCCTTGTCCATTATACAAAAAGTGACAGGAATGATGTGACTCTCGGCATCCTGTGCCACCGCAACTATCAAAACTCCATTATACTTTCTCCTCAAGAAAGTCCCGTTGATGGCTATGACTTTTCTTAACTATTGAAAATCAAGAATCCAAGTACCATAGGATACAAAAAAGTACTTGAACCTTCCATTTTCATCAACATGCAACGCCGTCTTACTTTCGAGATTTATAGACTCAAGCATGTAATGGTAGGCATCGAGGACTACATATATATGCTTATGTGTCCCTCTAACCAAGTCCTTGGCAATACCAAGAGCAATATAAATCTTCCAATAACTGACCGTAACACCCACATCAATATGAAGTTGATTGACCATAGCAGCAGTAGAAGGGTCTTTGCTATTAGGGAATCTATTTTGGAAATAACTACCGAGGACCTTAGTCGTGGCGTGAGAATTTTGTCTTATAATATGCTCCGAACCACATGTGTGATACTTTTGATAAATATTAATGACTAATCTATCAGAACTTAAGTATTTTACAACCCTCAACCACAACTTGCAGTCTGAATTAGCATATCCAAAACAAAAGACTTTACTCGAATTAATCACCTTCTTTTGTCTGAAATCTTTTTGCAAGCAAGCAATAAAAAAAGTAGTAGATAATTCTATCTTATCCTTGAATGACATTTCCTTATAAAAACCAATCTCATCATCTTGACGATTGCCCAACTGTGATGATTGAGAAGAACTACCCACCGTATTGTTCGCAACAACGGGCGTAGGTGTTTGATCATCATCTGAAATATTCATGTCCAGATCATCCAATTTATCATCAAACATGTCTTGTTGTTATTCTTCTACATTCTAGTTCTCATTCTCTCTCGGTTTTTTAATCATGTACACCCTTAACACCAGCCTAATTGAATCACTCAAATAAGCACACAATTGAACCTGATCAGTTATCTTGAGAGGTAGTACCCTCTGATTTTTAATGGAGATGTGCATGTAGATGATGACGAGTTCTTTTGATTGATAATTCAGTCCACAATAGCTGATGATTAAGTTCACAAAATGATCATATGAAACATCACTTTGGATTGTCATAGGTATCGTCTCTAGCATTTCACCCTTCTTCCAATGCCAAACATATTGATTGCTCTTCTCAATCCATTCACCATGATAATCCACCCCTATTGTTATTGATCCCTACATTAGTGGTACCTAAATAAAGACATTTGTTAAAAAAAGTTAACAATGACATGATAATAAAATTAATAGTGATTGTAGCATACTATAACATGAACCACAACATGTAAGTAATCTATTGCAATAGGTGAATAATATGTTGCAACAAGTGAGTTATATATTGTAACAAAGGGCTCACCTGTTGGTATTCATGTTATGATACTATAGAACCTGAAGTTGATTCCAACAGATGACGCATCTGTTGAAACAGGTGACTCTTCTGTTGCAATAGATTATACATCTGTTGCAACAGATGACTCACATGTTAGGATGTACTATAGAACCTTTGAAACTGATTCCAACAAATGAGTCACCTAGTGCAAAAGATCACCAACCTGTTGTAACAGATTGCTAACCTGTTGCAATAAAAGAGTCATCTTTTGGAATCAGCATCAGGTTCTACATTCTGCAACATGAATACCAATAGGTGATTCATCTGTTGGAATCAACTTCAGGTTCTATTGCAATAAATGAGTGATACATTTCAATAAATGTCTTTTCTATTGCAACAGATAACTCGTCTGTTGTAATAGATGATCCATCTATTTGATTCATGTTACAATACTGTAAAACCATAAACATGAATTTAACATATGAGTCTTTCGTTGCAACATATGACTCATCTATCGCTACAAATGAGTCATCTGTTGAAAATAAATGAATTTTATGTTGGATTCATGTTCAAGTTCTATCCATTATTGAAAAAACATCAGTAGCGCTGTACCTAGATGATAAATTCAACTAAAAATCATAATTTTACTTACAAAATTCACCTATGAAGTAATGTCAAAGTAATGTATAAAGCAAAATTTGACTTAAAAAGATAGTCAAGTAGCAGCAGTAGCGGTAACAACAACAAAAATGGTCAACAAGAAGAAGATGATGATGATAACAAAGAAGAATATAATGATAATGAAGCAGAAGATGATGAATAAAGCAGCAACAACAATGAACAACAAAAATCGCAAAAAGAAAGAAACATGCATTGTTTCCTCTGTTTCTAGTTATATTAGGTTTTGCTTGGATCAAAGTATAAATTTAAAAACTTGTGGGTTATTCTCAAACTTTCAGAACTTTCTTAATCCATAATAAAGTAATTATCATTTGTACTCAATTTTTAAAACTTAAGTCACCTACACCTCATTTCAAAACTCTTTTATCACTTTTAACTCAAAACCCCAAGATACAACTACACAATAAAGTTATAAATGAGAAAATCAAATAGGACCCTCAAAGTTGTACATATTTGTACCTCACTGTTAGCTTTTATTTATCACTTACTGTTTACTTGATATTTTTAAATTTTATTTTTTATTTTATTTTTAACATTAATTTTTTTCTTCAAATTAATTTCAAGACAAAATAATAACCATCATTTAATAAGAATATTATAGTAAAATAGCTATATCAATAATTATTATTTTTAATAGGGTGCAAGTCAAATATGACAAGTAAAAGCGAACAAAGGGACTATCATGTTATTCTTGACTAACTGAGCTAAATTACAGTTTTGTCATTGGTTGATTGCACTGACATTTCTATTACTTATTTATATAAATATAATAATATAAAATATATGAAAAATGCTCAAATATGCTATCAAATTATTAGAAATGACTCATTCGTTAAAAGTTTAGCTTATTTAACCACTGATATTAAATGTTTGGTTCATTTATGCCATTACATTTCCATTAAGTTCATTTGTGTCTTTTTTTTAATAGTGATTTTTTCAAAATTATTTTTGTCACATGACCTCTTATTAAAAGTCAATGTCATCAAACTAAATTAACCAATATTACTTGAAAACTAAAAAATGGATCAGTAAAAATAAAATCCGACACAACTAATGAGTCCGATTTATTTTTAATGAGTTTAATTTTTATTTTAAAAAGTGGGTCAAATTTTATTTTAATAGATCCGACACTTTTAATTTTGATTTCAAGTAAGATTGGTTGATTTGGATTAGATAATGTGGACCTCTATTAAGAAATCACGTGGTAAAAATATTTTTATAAAAATCGCTGTTAAAACTAATTGCATGAAAGAACCTTTCTGTAACGACAGTGGTGTAGATGAGTCAAACTTTTAATCTTGCAGCATAAATGAGTCAAACTTTTAGCGGACGACATACATAAGTTATTTCTAATAGTTTGATAATATATTTAAGTCTCTTTCCTAAAAATTATTGACATTTTTAGGATAATATTTTTTACTTATCAAATATATATATATATATATATATATATATTCTTGGAAGCGTCATTCTATAAAATATTTTCTTTCCCACCATACGCTCCCTAATAATAATGGATTTCCGAGTGATGTTGAAAACATCACTGTCAGACATAAATCATGCCTGATTGAGCAATTATTTCATGATCTTCAAATCTACTGGATAGGATAGGTACACGTTCTTGTTGGATTTGTCTGAGAGAAGTCGATATCAGTTAATAACTCATATGGTCACTCAACTTTGGACTTTTATCCAGAAAGTCACTCAACTTTGATTCTTACTTCAAAAGTCACTCAACTATCATATTTTTATTCGAAAAGTCACTCAACCTATTTAATTATTTTCTTAAATAAAATTTGTTTATGTGGAATTTCTATTCAAATTAAAGTTAAAAAAAAAGTATTTTTTAATGACTCTTTTATCCTTATTCCCCTAAATTTAGTATCTCCCCTCCTCTTTCTTGTTTTTCTTTTCCTTCTCGCATATTGTAATTGATTCAACATTAAATATGTTTAATAAAATATCAAAGGATCACATTAAAATTTAACAATAACCAAAGAATTAAAATTACAATTATTTTGCTTTACCTTTTTAATCCTTGTTTCAACTTCTTTTTTTCCATCTAATATTGATGTTCGTACTGAAATCTAATTAAATTTTAATTTACACATTATATAGCTTATTATAAATGCGATGCTCTCAACGATACCCCCCCCCCCCTTCCCCCTTCCTGTTTTCACTCTAAAGATGCCCTTTTTATAATTGTTTGTACTATATGTATGCGAAAAACACTGTACTATATGTATATGTATGTATGATGATTAGGGATTTTATACCCATAACTAAATATTATGAGTAATCCACCTACGTTATAGGGATTCACTATATGTATGTAATAACTACGTACACGTGACTTTTAGTAATAAATGAGTTAAATTACGTATCATTTAGATATATTTCATCGTATTAATATAGTTTATATTAATAATTTTTTATCCTTCGATTATTGTTAAATTTAATTTGATCTTTTAATAGTTTATTAGGTATATTTAATGTTGAATCAATTACATGTGTGAGAAGGAGAAGAAAAATGAGAATGGAAAATTAGTTTTATGGGAATAAAGATAAAAGGATCATTAAGAGATAATTTTTTATTTTTCTGAATTTTGCATTTAAATAATAATTCCACATAAGAAAATGTTATTTATAAAAATGATTAAATAGTTTGAGTGACTTTCTGAGTAAAAATGTGAAAGTTGAGTGATTATTGAAGTAAAGATCAAAGTTGAGTGACTTTTTAGGATAAAAGTCCAAAGTTGAGTGACCATTTAAGTTATTAACTCGTCCATAACTTTTATGTTTTATTTGATTATATTTAAGAGCAGACAAACATTGATTTGATTTTGGATTTAATAAAATGTAATCAAATTAAATTAATTATTATACAACAATATATCATACTCAGTGTAATTCAAGAAATGAGGTATGTGAAGGATAAAGTTTACTATGTCGGTTTAATCCCTGTCTAAGAAGGTAGAGCTGGTTTTCGATAGAGATTCGGCTCCAAAAATATTAACAGGAGTGAAGAAAACATAAAAAATATTATAGAGAGCATGTCAAAAAAAATCTGAAAAAAGAAACGGAGCTACAAAAAAAATACAATAATTAAACTGCAATAAAACAACAGATATCGAAGGATAAGAAACTCAATGAGTAATACTAGGACTACTCATGTGAAAAGATAAGTGAGACAACGTTCTACTGCCTACTAACTTGGGGATGTTTAGAAAAGAGATACCCCTAAAGACTTATTTTGATATTCAGACACCTAATTTTAAAAATTGGGTAAAGAGACACTTTTTAAAAAGGAGTTTAGAAAAAGACAACCATAGCACAAAACTTTTAAAATATACCGTTTATCCCCTGACCTCACCTCCTACCCAACCTTTAAAAAATACAAATCAGTTTAATACACAATATTATAAAATCAGATTTCATTAAGAAAAAAATACAAAAATAGAATCTTCCTCAAGAAGCTCATAGTTTGATCAACATAATTGATACAGGGGACTTAAGGTGCGATCCACGCGACTAGGTCATTAGCTATCTAATGAATAAGAGGGGGGAAATACATCCAGCTTTCAGAAAGAATGATTGGCACGTTGGATTCTACATGCTTGATGTTGGCCTCGACGGTTCCAGCTCTATTTTAAGAGTTGATGTACTCGAAAGGCCTCGGGAAGAGGCTTCTACATCTGCCCCACCACCACCACCACCAGCCCCATATTTCAATGATAATTCTATGGAAGACGAGGGAATGGTGGATGATCGTGCAATGAATATAGACATGGAAGATCATCCAAATATCAAAGAATAACAGTGTGGTAGGGGTGGAAAGGAGCAGTCCAGCCTCTCCTTCGATGATGGAACCAATTTTCAAATCGTACAAACATTTTTGAACAAGAAAACGCTGAAGTTGTTACTACAGAAATCCTCGGTGATGAAGTGTTTCGATTTTACTACGATTAAGACCTGTAAATGATTTAAGTTGAAGTTTGTCGATCCTTCTTGTAAATGGATGTTGCGGGCGAGTAGATATAAAATCATAGAAAGGTTTTGCATCTTTAAGTATGTAGGCATGCACACTTGTAGTGTCGAACATATCACGGGCAATCACAATAACGTCACTACCGACGTCATTGCATATATTTGTATGAACCAGTTAATCGACAACAAAGAGCCAAGCTTAAAAGAGATCGAGCGATTGCTTTGGAGGCACTCTGTTACAGCCCGAGTTATTGAAAGTGTTGGATGGGAGATGTTATCACCAAGAACTTAATTTTTGGGAAACTAAAGCACGGGTATGCCTTGACTGTTTTTTCATACATGCTCCCTCAACTTTGGTTCTATTAGCACTATTATGGTCGAGAAAAATTCGAACAAGTTCAAATATTACTTCATCGCCTTCGGGGCTTTCATGCGTGGATATGCCCATATAAGAAAGGCCATCTTTGTTGATGGCATACATCTTTATGAAAAGTACCAAGAAGTTTTATTGTTCGCCATTGCACAAGATACGAAAAATCATATCTACCCCATTGCACATTGTGTGGTGGGAAAGGAGAACGATGCATCTTGAAGCTTCTCTTTTAAGAAGTTGAAGGCTATTGTGGTCGATGAACCAGACCTATACATCATCTCCGATTGAAATACAAGCGTAGCCAGCAGGATTGCAAAGCATTATTCACATACCCACTACGGAGTTTGTACGAGACATCTTAGAGAAAATATTCATAAAAATTACCACTGCTCAACATATTTTCGTGTGTATTAAAATGTAGCTTATGCATATGATTTGAAGGAGTTCACCGATCACTTCACGAAGTTCAAAGACAGTTTTCTAGAGGTGGCAGCCTTTCTCGAACACGACATTAGATTCAATAAGTGAAGCAAGGCACACTTTTCGGCCTACAAATTCTATGTCTGACCACAAATATTAGAGAGTACAATTCAATATTAAGGGATGAGAGGGAGTACTCCATGGCACCCATATTCAATTCGACTGCTCGAAGGCTTGTAAAAAATTTCTGAGAGTATTATGCAAAAGTGAGCAAGGGTGGTAACACTTTCATGCCTATTGCTGAAAAGATCATTAGGGAGAATATGATCAAGGGTGACGCATTATATGTGTCAAACATAAATGGGAAAGACGATGAATTCACTGTCATTGGGAATCACTCTCATGTATTCTTCACTCAAGAGTAATACAATAATATTTAAAAATAATAAATATGAGCTAAATACCCTATTTAAGCCTTAATTCCATATTTGTCAAATATTTTAAAAGTACCACCTTGCTCTTGATCTGCTTGAGTAGATTCAAAGGAGATGGAGAGCTGAACCAGAGCATATACAAAGCGTATCCATAGTGGATTGGGAGCATTATGGGGTTGTTTTGGTCATTTTGGCCACTCGCTAGATGCACCCATGTGGTCTTTAATTCTATTTTCTTTCATATTTAACCTCTCATTTACTTGAATGGTTTGCTTAACTTCCCTTTTCAACCTTTACATGCACAAATGAGTATTAAGTATGAGATTAACACCAAGTTAATGTATAAAACATGACAATTTAAACTTAAAAGGTGGTAGCAAGTCATTTAATTGACGACTTATCAATGCCATAGAAAATGCACCAAAAATATTCTTGAAATGGCTCACAAAGATTTTCATCAGCCACATTATAATGCAAAATAGTATGCATATGTGACCAAAAAAAATGATAGAAGTTATCACTCTCATTTTAAAAAATCCGATTGTTTTAAAAATTAGGAAGCATTGATTATTAAAAAAAAAAAAAACTAAAATAGAGATAAAAAAATTATTCATTAGCATGGTTTCACAAATTTTCATAGAGGAAAAATTGATAACAAAGATTAAAAATCTATTATTAAAAGAGATCTTTGCCAAATATTATAAACCAGAAATCATCACGAATAATATCCAACCAAAAATAATAAGATTTAAACCAACCAAAAATAAAAAGTTTTGTTGTAATTTTGTGGACACTGTTGGTTTGTCGGTCCCTACTTATTCAATGGGTTGTAATGTGAAAATGAAAAAAAAAATTGCACACAAAAATAACATTGGAGGACCTCCGATACGAACTTCTTGTAGCAGTCAAAAATACAGATTAAACAAAATTATAGAATACAATCACCACAAGAAAATGGCAAAATTGTAACAGAGATTTTAGTCACAAATTATTGAGTGTGATGGATTTGTGACAGAAAAATGTGCATCTTAGAACTTTTGGTCATAAAATCATTGTGACGGATTTAATTTCTGTCACAAAATTATTTTGACAGAACTGAGACAGATAGTTCTTCACAATATAAATTCTTAAATTTGACTTAAATTCTGTCACAAATTTATAACAGATTTTTGGCAAAATATTCCATTATAAAATAGTTACAGAATAATTTCCGTAACAAATTTTCAAACCTAGTCACCACAATTGTGACAATATATTTCATTACAAATAATTTGTGATAGACTAATTTAGTCACAATTATGACTCCCTTACCTATATTAGTAACAAATTTAGGATAGATTGTGACAAATTAAATCTGTCACAAATTTTATTTAAATTTTTAATTTTAATAAATAATAATTACAAAATACTATGCTCTCTCTCAGTATAAACGTCTGAAGTTAATTAAAACATGCAAAATCACAACTTCAATAAGCAAAAGTCTACCAATGTTTAAAATTTAAAGCATATAACTATCTAAAAATGTGTGACAATGTTCAAGTTGACACTTTAAGTAACTAAAGTCTCAAAATATTAAACACTTAAGCATTAGATGAGTCCCTATTAGGGAGAGTAGGATTACTAAATGAGAGAGAAGATAATGCCATATCGCTCATCATGTGACACCATTGCTCCACCATAGATTTGAATCGATCATCACTTTTTTGCCTCAAACGGGAAACCTCTTGCTTTACTCGTTGTTGCACCTCCAACTCTACACGCTCTTGAAGAGCTTTCTCTTAATTTTCTCTCAAATACGACATCTCTTTTTCAAGTATTTTGATGCGCTCTCCGACAACATGACCGAATACTACAGGCAAATTGCATGTCATATCTTTATACAAGGTTGAAACTTGAGAGCCCAATTCATACACACATTATTTTTTTGCTCCACCCACAATGCAATTTATATCAAGTTCTTAATCTTCTGATGAATCATCTGTTGATCCCGAAAGAGCAGTAGTTATGACAACCTCCATTTTATTGTAAAAAATACAAATAGTCAGCCAACAAAAACAGTATGAAAACAAAAAAAATGCTAAAACTATTTATTAATAAGCAGAAGGTAGATGCTGCAAGTATTATTAAAACCAAGGTAAAGGAACAAAAAGCTAAGGATGTGCTAAGAAAGCTGCCAATGAATGGGAATCTTGATGAAACTACCTTAAGGCCCATAATGGAAGGGTCAGGTTGATATTGAAGAGCCTACAGAGGTAAATTTTCTAAGACCCGAGTCCTTACCACTTTTTGATATTGATCTAAATATTTCCCCTTATGCAAACTCCGCTAAAACATTTTAAATAATTCAGGACTATGCTCTATCATCAAGAATTTAGCAGTATTGTGGACTATTCATGAGAAAAGGTACACTGGCACAATATTATGTCAATTCTTGATGAAACATAAAGTTGTGAAAGAGGGTGAAGGTGTTGAATACTCATTTACTTTCATATAGGCCGAAGCTACTACAAGCTAGGTAGGGGTTGGAGGTTTTACCAGGAACAACTTTACTTTCAACAATACTTTTAAAACCTCATAAAATAGGAGAGAGAATATATTATTAATATTAAGATATGAACAAGTATAGAAAATCAAGTACTCGAACAAGTCTAGATCAACTGTGGTAACTAGTCTTGATGCAAAAACTAGCTACTTCCATGCTTAACTTTAGATATTTTCATTGACAGATGAAAAGATTTAGTTAAAATCTGTTCACCGGATATAACCAAATAAGATCTTAGGACAGTAATGCAGTACAAAACATCAAAGTTGAAACCTTTTACCTTCTTGGACCAATAAGCATGCAGTTTTATGTATTTCATTTTTCCTAGTTAAAAGGACTGGAGCTATTACAAAGTGGATGTTTTGCTTCTCTAAATTTGCATCTTCTTAACTATAAACGGTATCACTGGGATAATACCATCAAGCAAACCAATCAACAATGACTAGAACAGAAAGTATAGAACCTGATCGCAATGCAAAAGTTTTAACAAAACATGAGATACGTTCATTGCCACACTTCACCAAAAATCTCAGCCCTCAAAATACATTGGTAGGGACCACAACCTGCTAACTTGTTAGAGCAATAAGGATTATTTCAACTATAAACAGAGCCTCCAGATTGTAATTAACAATAGAGACTACAAGATTTAGGCCAAACGATTCTTGATTTGCTAGAGCTCTCCTCATTTTATTCTTCTTATTTTATTTTTTTAAAATTTTTCTCTTTTCTTCCATCACCCAGTTACAAAGGCCATTCTTTTATCATCCTCTGATCTAGTCTAGCTAAACTAAAAAAATAAAAATTAAAAAATCATATAGCAAAATATAGAGAGACAAGACTTTGAACCAGATGATCAATACATTTAATAAATATAGGCGACACCATGCAAAGAATATTCAACAAAAATGTGAAAGAATATTCAACAATCAAAGAAGAAAAAAGAAAAAAAATTGACAGCCCTATAACTTTTTGCACTGGGGAAAAAATAACCAATTAGCTAAAAGATCATTCTTTTATCATCTCCTGATTCACTCATCTAGATAAACTAAAAGAATAAAACATGGAGAACCAAAGGGACAACATTTTGAACTAGTTGATCAAACATTCAATAAAGATAAGCAACACGATGCAAAGTACTTACCTTTGGCTTACCAAAAATTTACATGCAACAAAAATATGTAAGAAGATTCAACAATCAAAAAATAATAAATTTAACAAAATAAATAAATAAATAACTAAATAAAAGTAACCCCATTAGTAACAGATAAACAAAGGTAAGGGAAATGAGAATCATACTCATAATCAAGATGCTCAATAGGACAAATATTAGCTCCAATAATAGCAACTTGTGAGGTATTATTACATCTAATCTTGGAAGAACTAAGCAATGACTCTCTTAAACTACTCTCAGAAATATGCCTCTCTAAATCTTTAAGATTTCAACAAGAACAACAAGAAGCAAACTATAACGTATAAGAACAACAAGATGTCAACAACAATGTTAGTGAATCGAAATAGGTCACACACGGCTTCACTAAACTTCAAGATTTCAACAAAAAATTAGATTTTTAAGAGTACAAGATTACAACAAGTATAGTGAATCAAAATTGGCCCCACACGGCTTCACTACTTTAAGATACAAACAACAATATCTCAAGATTACAAAAGAAGGATAAATAACTTAACATACAACATCCAAGAATCAAAGAACCCTAATAACATGAAAAGGACCCTATGATTAAAGGATGTTAATACCAAGTTCTTACTTGGACCAAGAGAAACTCTATGACCTCAAGATCCTAGTTTATAGCCAAGATACAATACAAGTCACTCTACTTGCAAGAGCTATAATGATCTCATGCTTTTAAGATCTAAAGAATGAGAATCTTATTAGCAAACTTACATTAATGCTCTTCTACTTGGCATCAACAAAACTGCCATCCTTTTTTTATGCAACTTCTTAAATATCTCCCATGAATTTGGTTCACGGCCCATTTTGATTGCTTAAAAAAAAAGTTCAACATTAAAATCAAAGATAAAGTCAAAAAATTAATCTATTAAAGTACGAAATTTATCAATTTTATAGTATGCTCCATTTTTGACCTGAAACCATCGCTATGCTTGCTTGGACCAGTGCCTAGACCACCAGTTTCACTACATCGATTTTGAGTTGCAATATGAGATTTGTTCTTAAACTCATCAGAATCCCAATATGTCTTCCAGGTTTGCCAAACATCATCCAACACAAAATTTGGTTTTTTTATTTCTCTTCGCCAATGATATGTTCTTTTTGTATATAAGTTGGATGCTACCTTCTTCCAGGTCCATTCGATTATGGAGTTCTTTATAGGATTCCACTGATATGATTTCTAGAAAAAAATTTAGTTAGAGATATAAACACCAATAACATTATAAATTTTTAATACAAAGTAATATTTACCATGAATTCATGCCAATAGAATTTACGAGTGGATTCAGTAACATCCTTCCATGTGTATTCAGTAGCATTTTGTCGTTCCTTAAAATTTTTTGTAATGGTCTTTGAGATAGAATAACCATTAGGGACAAACCTGAAATATAATTATAAAGAGTGAATTATACATTTTATGAAATTTATTTTTTAAAAAAGGTAAATAACTTTTGTAAAAATATCTTCTCTTACTTTTCCCCGACAACTAATATGACCAACCACCTATTTGTTGATGAGCTGCTACTAGACCCAATAGGGATATCTATGAAACCAGGAGTATCGGGAGAACCAGCAACCAATGATGGTGTATCACTCATATTCTAAAATGACAATTATTCTATAACTGTAAAACAAAATCAATGAAAAATGAATCATGTGGAATAAATTATTTAGAAAGACATAAAGAAAGAAGAAAAAAATTATCACTTTTACCCATTCTATTCCGCTTTAAGAAGAAGAGCATCAATGCCTTTTGACACCAGAAACAACCCCACCAAGAAGCATCAAGAATCTTAAAGTTTAAAACTTTTCAGCTATTTCAAGCACTCTAACAACATCCACAATCCACAAAGAAAATCTAAAGCTCAAAACTTTAATTGAAAAAACTTCAAGAACTTAGCTTTTACAGTCACACAAGAACAAGAAAAGAGCATCAAGATTCAAGAAACTTAAAGTTCAAAATTTTAATTCAAAAACATAAGCTTTTTGAAGATACACAACAAAGAAAGTAGTATCAAAACTCAGCACAAGCTAGTACATGTAACTACTAAAAATAGTAAAAATTAGATTCTTCTTCTTTTCTTTTTATGAAGTTCACATTCCTTCCCATCTTCTTCCTTCTCCTTCTCATTATCATCATCATCATGATCATGATCATCATCCTCTTCCTTATCCTCATCTTCATCATTATCCTCGTCCCCGTCCTTGTCCTCATCCTCGTCCTCATCCTCATCCTCATCCTTATCCACTTCTTTCTCGTCCTCCTCCTCCCCTTCCTCCATGTCAATAAACATACCATCTAGATCATTCAATGTGTTAAGTATTTCATTTTCATCAATATCAATCTCATGTATTTGACTATCATCCTCTTGAAAAGCTACATTTAATGTATGAGGTTGCTCTACTTTTTTGGGAATATCTAAAACAGAGTGTGCCTTTATTGGGCAAATGGCTAACCATTCACTCACTGTCTTTTTTACAGTAGGATACATTTCAGAATACACCTGAGATGCTTACACAGCCATAATAAATGGTTCATATTTGTTAAACAGTCTTCTCTTGTTAACATCAATAAGATTATACTGTGGATGCACTCTTGTACCGTGCTTTGGTGTTGGATCAAACCAAGAACATTTAAATAACACGGTTAGCTTGAATGGTAATGCATTATACTGTAGTTGCAAAATCTCTATCAATCGACCATAGTAATCAATATTATCTGCACTATGGCTAGAGCCCTTGATGCATACACCAGTATTTATCGTAGATTTATTTGAACCGTATTCTTCAGTGTGAAACTTGTAACCATTTATGACATATCCATTAAAGAGTTGAACCATATGTAATGGCCCTTCTGCAAGATCTTTCATGATTTAATTAGTAATGTCGGAAGAAGGATTCTGTGCTTATTGACATTATAAATAGTTAGACATCGATTAAGATTGCATTTTATGAATAATAGAGAATAATTAAAAATAATTTAGACCTATTAATACTTACATATTTTTCAAACCAAGATGCAAACTCTATTTCAAGTTTAGCGTCAATCTAGCATAAATGTCCGACTCCTAAAGAAAGAATTGTTGGGTGGCGTTGGTTCAAATCCAAACTCAAGATAATACTATTATCTTACCCTGCCTCGGAGTGTGTATATAAGAGAGAGAGACAGAAAGAGAGCTTCATGGTTGTTTGATGGTATATAGATTGATGATAGTAATTTGTAAATCAAGAAGCGTTGAAGTTGTAAATTGAACATTGCATTAACAATCAGTGCATATTGAAAGCTTGACGAAAATATCATCTAGAAAAGAAGCTGCCAGCTTCATTATTTCGAATATGGGTAGAAACCTAGCTAAGGCAGCTATATTTTAGAATCAATATGTGATTTCAACTTTTATTTAATGATTTATAGAATCAATATTTGATTACCCACAAATATTAAAAATAATTTGTCTAATTTTACTTATTCAGTATGAAACATTAAAGTATAATTTATCATCTTATATCTACTTTATCTCTGTTAGTAATTACTATTCATTTTTCCACCATTTATATGACAATAATTAATTGAGTGCTTATCAATTCAAATATGAACAAGTCAAGATGGATGGAGAAAGTAGTGCACAGTTAGTTAATGTTTGATACTTAGTGCATAGTTAGTTAATGTTTGATACTCTACTTAATCCAATATCATTGAATTGTTACACTTTTTTATGGTTCAAAATGAATGATTTTTTAAGAAAAAATTCTTTTGGCCACAATAGTAAAAAATTCATTCACACTATAAATTAGTTTCTTTTTTTTTTGACATTTTTGCCCCTTTCATTCTAAATTTTAAATTCTATCATTACTTATTTATTACTATTTTCCAATACATTGGAAACTATCCCAATACATATGGAAATGAACAAGTTAACATGATTTTCATAAATATGATTGCATAGTATGTATTGCTTGAAAAGAATAGTCTAGGATAAAAATAATGATATAAAATTAATTATTTATATTTTCATATAGCCACAATAAATGTGACCAAAGTAGTTTTATCTGAAAATTTAAATTTAACATATATACTTATGTCAAATTAATATATTTGTTAGGAAAAATATACACCCCAAAAACAACTTATGTTTCTTTTTGAAAAGAATAGTCTAGAATAAAAATAATGATATAAACTAATTAATTATATTTTCATATAGCCAAAATTAATGTGACCAAAGTAGTATTGTCTGCAAATTTTAATTTAACACAATATACTTATGTATCATATTTACTTAATTATTTATTTTATTAGATAGATTATTCTTAATTTTTATGCCTCTTCTATTTTATGAGTGAAAATTTCAATTGTTTCGCAGTAACTCTGTAATACCCAAAAAAAATCCAATTGAATATTAGCTCCATGTTTTCATAGTACATCATGGTTCCTTGGTAGTTTCATGATCAAGGTTGATGTGTCTCAAATATGTCCTAGCTATTGTGCGAATCAAAACATTCCTTGCCGATTGAATTCTTGAGAAGGATATTGGTATCATCAATTTCAAATGAGAATATATCTCATTATACTATGAATTTATGATCCCATGACCTACCAACGGATAGATAATGTAATAATCTTTCTGTCGATACCAAATTCGCCTAAAATGGACACCCGGTGAAGAAGTTATGGCTATTTTAAGTTTCTACTGTAAGACGAATGTCATTTCAGTGCATGGCGCATCGCGCCGAAGGACAAAATGGCACTCGTCAATTTCCATAAATCCTCCGCGATAGCCCCGCTTCGGTCCAAGCTTCCAGGTCACAATAATTGGCATTTTACCAAGCACTGTGTCGCCCCGGGGCCCTAAATCGGGATAAATTTTCCGTAGATTTTAGTTTTTATTTTAAACTCCTCAAAGGCAATATGGTAACTTTCCAAAACCCTATATATACTCTTGAAACACGGAATTGAAGACAAAAAGTATCCCTTTACATTAATTTTATCAAAATTCACTCAAGAACAGTCCAGAACAAGTCTAGGGTTTCCATTGGGGTTTTAAGTTTCAAGCAAATTCAATCGTAGATTCCATGAATTCTTAATCTAAGGTATGCATAGTGTTCATCTATGGATCCAATCCGTTCATAGAGCTCAAGAATCATGTTTTTAAATGTTATTTTGTAAACTTTTTGTTGTGATATAAGCATGTACATGTTGATGATTGTTGTTTAAGTTTCAAAATGATATCTAAAGATGTTTTCATGAAATATATGTGGTTGTTAGTTCAAAAATATGAACTTTAGGTGGTTTGATATGATGCAAGTATGAAATCCACCTATGCTTTAAAGAATGCATGCAAGGTGTTTGATAAAATTCCTAGAATGCTAGAAACCCATAATTACATGATTCCATGATATCTAAATGACAAGTCCATATTAGCTATACACTTCCATATGAATTTCCATGATATTTGTGTTGTTGTTGTTGTGGCATGAAGCATGTGTGATAATGGAAATATGAATTATATACACGAAATGTATCCATGCTCTCCCTACCATGCTGAGATGTGAATAAATACATAAAGTATACTATCCCCTACTTATAATATTGTGAATTGTGGACTCTAATCTTGTGATCAAGTCATGTCATGTGTGCCAGTTTCCTTCTATCGAGTCCTGGGGGTATTTGTACCTGAAAAATATAGCTATGTTCCTAGACCTATGTCACGTGCCACGATAAATCTCAGTCAAGCTATACTCTATAGAACTCAGTCAGTCATGTGACTCAGGAAATATCAGAAATCTCATAAGCTCAGTTAACTCTCAGATAATAGTACTACTCCATCAGTCAATGGATGTTAGTTATTCAGTCCATGTACAGCCAGTTGAATCATGTTCAGTCCCTTTAGATGGGAGTAGAAGTTATCACCGAGTGAACCCAAGGATGGGAACTCACCTGCCAGTTCAGGGTGTGATTCTTAGAAGTCATCCTTGTGTTCCAGAACTACGTAGCTAATGTAGGTTGAGACATCTTAACCTATTAGATTAGGGTTGATGAGGGGGCTTAACCTGTTAGTTTAGGGTTCCACCATTCTCACTTTGAGTACCTGCCAGATAAGGGTTACTTACAACTGTTCTTACCAGTGGTGCCGTATTAACACCCTTCCAGTCGGGGCAGAGATTGGACCCCAGCTTAGCCGTAGTGGTATACATGGGGCATGTCGGTTAAACAACTACCTCCCATAATTTCAGTATCAGTCTCAGTAAAAGAACTCAGACAGTTCTTCAAATATCAGTTTACCAGGACTGTTAGATACAGTCAAATTCAGTTATAGCACAAGACTCAGAGAGTTCTACCAGATTCAGGGCTGTCAAACACAGTCGCTCATGTTATCAGAACTACAGTTCCAGTCATGTATTAGCATATAGATTTAGCTACCACGTACTCATGATCTCAATTACTATGTATGTATGTTTGTACTCTTACGTTCATATCAGTCAGTCAATTATCATTATTCATGCATGTAAACCCTTTGCATTAGCCTACCTCACTCGTATACTCAGTACTCCAGTTGTACTGGCGCATTTGGGCTATGGTTTTTTCTTTTCATGGTACACCATAGGTCCAAAGCCATGAGTTCCAGACCAGCAGTAGCTTTCTAGTCACAGTGTTACAGTGATTTCTCATCCATCCGAGGATAATATGATTTGATTTGTTCATTTATTACTTCAGTTCAATTTTACGAAGTTAGTTGGAGACATGTTCCTTCAACTCCTTATTCAGACAGTACTTAGAGGCTTTCAGATTTGTCTATCAGATTCAGTATTTAGTTTTATATTCAGTTGTTTTGGGTATTCATTACCCCATGGATGTTACTATATCTCTTTAGTTGAACCTTATGGCCTACATGTTTAGGTTTTCAACATATTATAAATATATTATGCAGTGTATAGGTACAGATATCAGTCATGGGTTAGCTTGTGGTCCTTAAGGGTCATGAGCACCTTATAGCATTCCGATTTAAAAAATCAGGGCGTTACAAACTTGGTATCAGAGCCTAAGGTTGAATAGAGTCCTAGGAATTCTGAAAACCGCATCTAGTAGAGTCTTGTACATGGGTGTGTTGTGTGCCACATTTATGTACAAGAGGCTATAAGATGTTTTAGGAACAGTTTCCCTTCTTTCAGTATTCATGTCATACTAGTGAGCATAATCTTAAGTTAAACTCCCAGTCCAATCCGTTCTTCTCTTGTTTCAGAACATGGCCCCAAAGAGAAGAAACCAGCCAGCTCCTCCGCCTGAAGATCTTTTGGGAGAACATGTTTCTCATGCAAAGTTTATTGTCGTATTCATCACACTTGCTCAGTCTATGGCTGCCCAAAATAAAAGGCCACCAACTATTCCGGCCAATCCAGTGGAAAATTCCACAGCAGCTAGGATTCGGGACTTCACCCGAATGAACCCTCCATCTTTCCATGGGTCTAAGTCTGATGAAGACCCGCAGGAGTTCATTGACCAAGTTTAGAAGGTCATTAACATCATGGGTGTTACTTCTGTTCAGAGTGCTTAATTAGTCGCATATTAGTTGCAAGGTGTGGCTCACACTTGGTACAAACAGTGAAAGTCTAAGAGGGTAGATGGCGCAGGTCCCATTGGGTGGGAGGAATTTATCACGGATTTCTTAGACAGATTCTTTTCCCAAGAGCTGAGGGAAGCCAAAGTTCTTGAGTTCATCAACCTCAGGCAGGGAAATATGATGGTTAGGGAGTATTCTCTCAGATTTACTTAGCTAGCCAGGTATGCCCCTCATGTGGTTACAGACAATAGGGCTAAGATGAGCAAGTTCATGTCAGGGGTGAACGATAGCGTGGTGAATGAGTATAGATCTACGATGCTAAACAGTGATATGACCTTAGCTAGACTCATGGCCCATGCTTAACAGATAGAGAATCAGAAGGCTAGGACTAGAGAGAGGCAGAACAAGAGAGCAAAATCAGGCAGTTTTAGTTTTGCTCAGCCCAAATTAGAGGGAGGGAACCATTCATAGTTTTGTCCCAAGTAAGCAGCTCCAGATCCTTCTTCCTCTAGTGTCCCAGTGCCGAAATTTAGAGACGGTAGTAGAGACAAAGCGCCAGGCTCTAAATCTCAGGGTAGTGTTAGCAGTGCCCGAACAAATCCTCTTTGTCAGGCTTGTGGTAAGAACCACAAGGGTATTTGCAGAGCCGGTAGTGATGTCTATTTTGGTTGTGGAAAGCCAGGTCACAGAATTAGAGAGTGCCCGCAGTCAAGTCTTCAGGGTCAGCAAATTCGTTTCGCAGCTCAGCCCGGTCGCCCGAACCAGCAGGGTGTCACTTCCAGTGCTACTAGTAGGCAATGCCCAAATTGACTCTATGCTCTTCAGACCCGACAGGATCAGGAAAATTCTCCTGATGTCGTTACTGGTACGTTACAAATTTTCCATGTTCATGTTTATGCTTTGCTAGACCCAGGTGCATCCTTGTATTTTATTACTCCATACATAGCAGGCGATTTCAAAATTAGTCTCGAGATTTTAGCAGAGCCCTTTTCAGTCTCTAACCCTGTGGGAAAAACCATCATAGCCCAGCGGGTATACAAAAACTGCCTGAGTAAGATATTTTAAAAATCCACGTCAGTAGATTTAGTCGAGTTAGAGATGATGGACTTTGAGGTCATTCTCAACATAGATTGGCTTCATTCCTGATATTCCACAGTCGACTGCAGAAATAGGATAGTTCAGTTTCAGTTCCCGAATGAGCCCGCCTTAGAGTGAAAGGGTAGTGTTTCAGCGTTCAGGGGTCAGTTTGTTTCCTACCTCCGGGCAAGGAAAATAATTTCTAAGGGGTGTGTGTATCATCATCTGCATGTTAAAGATTCTAGTTTTGAATCTCCCAGTCTCGAATCAGACCCAGTGGTTAGTGAATATTCAGATGTCTTTCCTGAAGATCTTTCAGGCATTCCTCCCGAAAGGGACATAGACTTCGGCATAGACCTTCTCCCAGATAATCAACCTATCTTTATCCTGCCATAAAGAATAGCACCAGTAGAACTTAAGGAACTGAAAGATCAGTTGAAGGATCTCTTAGATAAGGGATTCATCAGGCCCAGTGTATCCCCATGGTGTGCGCCAGTCTTATTCGTGCGCAAGAAAGACAATTCTCTCAGGATGTGTATTGATTACCGTCAACTTAACAAAGTACGGTCAAGAATAGGTATCCACTTCCCATAGTAGATGATCTGTTCAACCAACTTCAGGGTGCCAGTTATTTCTTCAAGATAGAGCATCAGAAACCTAGTAGTTCCACGTAGGAGTTCACTATTCCTACTTGGAAGTGGGAAGAAGTAAACATGGACTTTGTGAAGGGTTTGCTAGAATTCGTCATTAGTATGATTCAGTTTGGGTCATTATAGATAGAATGACCAAGTCAGCCCATTTCCTTCCAGTGCGTACCTCCTATTCAGCTGAGGATTACGCCAAACTCTACATCAGGGAGTTGGTCAGATTACAAGGTGTTCCCTCATCTATATTCTTAAACAGAGGTACCTAGTTCACCTCACACTTCTGGAAAGCATTCCAAAAGTGTCTCGGTACCCAAGTTCATCTCAGTACAGCGTTTTATCCTCAGACAGATGGTCAAGCATAAAGGACCATTCAGACTCTTGAAGATATGCTAAGGGCGTGTGCAATTGATTTCAAGGGAAGTTGGGATGATCACTTGGCCTTGATTGAGTTTGCATACAACAATAACTATCATTCCAGTATTCAGATGGCTCCATTAGAAGCTCTCTATAGTAGGAGATGTAGATCTCTGATCGGTTGGTTCAAAGTTAGTGAGGCCTCAGTCATAGGTCCTGACTTAGTATTCGACGCCTTATAGAAAGTTCAGTTGATTAGAGAGAGACTCTGGGTTGTTCAGAGCCAACAAAAGTTTTATGCAGATGTTCATAGGAAGGATCTCGAGTTTGAGGTCAACGACTATGTCTATCTTAAGATCTCTCCCATGAAGGGAGTGAAGAGGTTCGGCAAGAAAGGGAAACTCAGTCCCCGATATGTCAGTCCCTTTAGGATTCTCAGTTGCTTCGGTAAGGTAGCTTATGAGCTAGAATTGCCTTCAGATCAAGCCTCAGTTCATCCAGTCTTCTATGTCTCTTTGCTCAAGAAGTACATAGGTGACCCAGTAGTTGTAGTCCTTATTCAGAGCATTGACATTCAGAACAACCTCTCTTATGAAGAGATTCCAGTCAAAATCTTAGACTATCAGACTCGTTGATTGAGGAACAAAGAAGTCCCTCTAGTTAAGGTTCTTTGGCAAAATAAGTCTCATAAGGGAGCTACTTGGGAAATAGAAATAGATATGTGTACAAAGTATCCTCACCTTTTCCCCGCAAATTCAGATCAAACTCAAGGTACTAGTTTTCCTTAAGCTTATTCAGTTTCATGTTCATGTCCCCAGTTTAAACTTGGTATCTATTACCGTTGCATACTCAGTCATGCATTCATGTATCAGTTCAATTATAAGGTTAGGCATCGGATATGCATTCTAATCTTGAGAAGCTCAGTTTATTAGATTGCTCAGTTACGCATCCATGTACCAGTTATACATGCGTCAGATATGTATGAGTTCAGTATGTTTAGCATGTCAGTCATGAGATCATGTTTCAGTCCTTCAATTCAGTTCATGTTTGGCTTGTCTTATTCTTCCCTCTCAGTTAAGTCTCATTCGAGGATAAATATTCCCAAGGGGGAGATATTGTAATACTCTGGAAAATCCAAATCAATATTAGCTTCATGTTTCAAACTCATGCATAGTACATCATGGTTCCATGGTAGTTTCATGATCAAGTTTGATGTGAATTACGGTCTCAAATATGTCCTAGCTATTGTGCGAATCAAAACATTCCTTACCGATTGAATTCTTAAGAAGATATTGGTATCATCAACTTCAAATGAGAATATCTCTCATTATACTATGAATTTTTTATCCTATGACCTACCAATGGATAGATAATTTAATAACCCTTCCGTCGATACCAAATTCGCCTAAAACGGACACCTGGTGAGGAAGTTATGGCCATTTTAGATTTCTGTTGTAAGAAGAATGCCATTTTAGTGCATGGCTCGTCACGCTGGAGGAAAAAATGGCACTCATTAATTTCCAGAAAGCCTCCACAATAGCCCCACTTCACGCCAAGCTTCCAGATCACAATAATAGGAATTTTACCAAGCTCCGCGTCGAGCCAGGGCCCTAAATCGGGATAAATTTTGCGTAGTTTTCAATTTTCATTTTAAACTCTTCAAGGGCAATATGGTAACTTACCAAATCCCAATATATACTCTTTAAACATGGGATTGAAGACAAAAAGCAGCCCTTTACATTAATTTTATCAAAATTCACTCAAGAACAGTCAAGAACAAGTCTAGGGTTTCCATTGGGGTTTCAAGCTTCAAGCAAATTCAATCGTAGATTCCATGAATTCTTAATCTAAGGTATGCTTAGTGTTCATCTATGGATCCAATCCGTTCATAGAGCTCAAGAATCATGTTTTTAAATATTATTTTGTAAAATTTTTGTTGTGATATAAGCATGTACATGTTGATGATTGTTGTTTAAGTTTCAAAATGATATCTAAAGATGTTTTCATGAAATATATGTGGTTGTTAGTTCAAAAATATGAACTTTAGGTGGTTTGATATGATGCAAGTATGAAATCCACCTATGCTTTAAAGAATGCATGCAAGGTGTTTGATAAAATTCCTAGGATGCTAAAAACCCATAATTACATGATTCCATGATATCTAAATGACAAATCTATATTAGCTATACACTTCCATATGAATTTCCATGATATTTGTGTTGTTGTTGTTGTGGCATGAAGCATGTGTGATAATGGAAATATGAATTATATACACGAAATGTATCCATGCTCTCCCTACCATGCTGAGATGTGAATAAATACATGAAGTATACTATCCCCTACTTATAATATTGTGAATTGTGGACTCTAATATTGTGATCAAGTCATGTCATGTGTGCCAGTTTCCTTCTATCGAGTCCTGGGGGTATTTGTACCTGAAAAATATAGCTATGTTCCTAGACCTATGTCACGTGCCACGATAAATCTCAGTCAAGCTATACTCTATAGAACTCAGTCAGTCATGTGACTCAGGAAATATCAGAAATCTCATAA
>NC_061120.1:13339083-13404179 GCF_002878395.1 Capsicum annuum | reverse complement strand
AGTGAACCCAAGGATGGGAACTCACCTGCCTGTTCAGGGTGTGATTCTTAGAAGTCATCCTTGTGTTCCAGAACTACGTAGCTAATGTAGGTTGAGACATCTTAACCTATCAGATTAGGGTTGATGAGGTGGCTTAACCTGTTAGTTTAGGGTTCCACTGTTCTCACTTTGAGTACCTGCCAGATAAGGGTCACTTACAACTGTTCTTACCAGTGGTGCCGTATTAACACCCCTCCAGTCGGGGCAGAGATTGGACCCCAGCTTAGCCGTAGTGGTATACATGGGGCATGTCGGTTAAACAACTACCTCCCATAATTTCAGTATCAGTCTCAGTAAAAGAACTCAGACAGTTCTTCAAATATCAGTTTACCAGGACTGTTAGATATAGTCAAATTCAGTTATAGCACAGGACTCAGAGAGTTCTACCAGATTCAGGGTGTTCAGACATAGTTGCTCATGTTATCAGAACTACAGTTCCAGTCATGTATTAGCGTACAGATTTAGCTACCACTTACTCACGATCTCAATTACTATGTATGTATATTTATACTCTTACGTTCATATCAGTCAGTCAGTTAGCATTATTCATGCATGTAAACCCTTTGCATTACCCTACCTCACTCGTATACTTAGTACTTCAGTTGTACTGACGCATTTACACTATGGTGCTTTCTTTTCATGTTACACCATAGGTACAGAGCCACGAGTTCTAGACTAGCAGTAGCTTTCCAATCGTAGTGTTGCAGTGAGTCCTCATCCATCCGAGGATAATATGATTTGATTTATTCATTTATTACTTCAGTTCAATTTTACGGAGTTAGTTGGAGACATGTTCCTTCAACTCCCTATTCAGACAGTACTTAGAGGCTTTCAGATTTACTCAGATTTAGCTATCAGATTCAGTATTCAGCTTTATATTCAGTTGTTTTGGGTATTCATTACCCCATGGATGTTACTATATCTCTTCAATTGAACCTTATGGCCTACATATTTAGGTTTTCCGCATATTATATGTATATTATACAGTATATAGGTACAGATATCATTCTTGGTTAGCTTGTGGTCCCTCGGGGTCATGAGCACTGTGTAGAATTCCGATTCAGAAAATTGGGGCATTACAAACACATTACACACATCCAGTGGATTAATATACATTAGTTTGTTAGTATTTACAGGTCATGTTGGAGTTATTTATATAGTCTATTTTTTTTTTCTTTTTTCTGTTACTTTTTGTTGAAAATCAAATCATACCAATCAAATTTTTAGTGATCTCTAAAATTAAAAACTAAATCGAACCAAATAAAGATATCAATTTTTTCTTTGATTCGATTTCTTTCCCCTTTTCTTCTTAAATTAACATCCTTTCCTGACATACTTTAATTGACCTATAAATCAATTTTTTGGTGTAAATTAATATGTTTTATTCAATAGGTGAAAGTAGGACAAATTTAATCTGATTGATGGAATTTGGAAGGAATGTATTTTAAACTAGAAAATCCTGGCCTTTTTTGTAATTAAAAACTTGAAGAAAAAATCCTTTTGGTCATGCACGATGGACACAATGATATTTGAATGTTTATTCACACTACAACTCAATTTTTTTATTACATTTTTACCCTCTCTCAATTAAAATTTTTCTCAATAATTTATTAACTATTTTTAATACATGGGATTTTTTTTCAATATATGAGGATTGAACATTTTTCTTGTTCACTTTACTTGGACGAATTATGTACAAAAATAATTGGATAAATACCTTTTTTTATTTTAGTGCGAAGTGAAGAAATTTAAAAATATTGAATAACTTATGACAATTTGTAAGATCAAATGAATTTGATTAATATTAATTCGACTTTCAAATTATATTTAAAATTTTGTTTAAATATGTAGTATAATTTTACACCTATAATTTTGTAAATATGATCTCTACTTAAGTAATTTTATTAATTATTATGGCTAACTAAATCTAAACTATGCATTTAAATATTTTCAAGTATAATTTAAAAATACTTTAATAATGATAATCAAAATTCAAAACACTTTAGACATGATATATATCGACATATTATAAAAATCATAAAATTATATAGTTCATATGTGTCGACTATTGCTATTTGCTAGAAACAATCCAAGAGAGTCACGTGTTAATGTCGTAGTCTTGCTCCCTTATGTTATGTCGATTTTTGATAATTTTCTAATCATTATTAATATTTGTTATTAAAGTGATCTCTAATAAAGTTATTTTATTAATTATTATGCTTAAATAAATTTAAACTACATATTTATATTCTAATATAATTTAAAATATTTCAATAAGAACAGTCAAAACTTAAAATACTTTAGACATGATATACGTTTACACGATAGACATGATATACGTTTACACGATATACAATTCTTAAAAATCATATAATTTGTATGTGTTGATTAGGGGTGTTCATGGTTTGGTTAAAAACCAAACCGAACCGCGAACCAAACCAAACCGATTAAAAAAACTGACATTTGGTTAGGTTTGGTTTGGTTTGGTTTTAAATTTTTGAAACTGATACTTATTTGGTTTGGTTTTGGTTTTAATTTAAAATAACTGACAAAATAACCAAATCGAACCAATAAAAATTTTATATATATATACACACACATATATATACATGTATATATATGTATACACACACACATACATATGCACATATAAATTATTTATATATTATTCATAAATAAAATATAAATATTTTTTATATTTTAAATCTTAATCATGAATTTAATTTTAGTCATATGTCTCCATCTAGTTGATGGTACGTTATGAGATTCTATATGATTTTCGCACTTTGAATGACAAATGATACTAATTGTAAAATTATCTTGTCGTCTATGGGATTTTATAGGTGAGTTTTATTAGACTATAGATAATCACAAGGTTTGAACTTTCTTTTTGGTCCCTGTTAAGCAAACAAATTATGTGTTTACCTTTTGGGGGGCTTATCAAATCATTCTCTTATATGTAGTTTCTAATTACTTTTGTAGAAGCGTTCATATGGTGTTGTTCATGGCTTTGCCTTAGTATAACACTAAATTGATATCTTAGTTTCAAGGTTGAGGAACAATACTCGGTTGGATTGAATTTTTTTAAGAAAAATTTCAACTTTTATTATTAACTAAAGTTATAAACCAAAAAAGCAAACCGAACCGAACTAAACCGACAAGAACCAAACCGATGGTTATTTTTTGTGTTGGTTTGGTTTGGTTTTAGAAATTTAAAAACCTACTAAGTAGGTTTGGTTATGGTTTTGACCAATAACCGACCCAAACCAATTTGTGAACACCCCTAGTATTGATCATAGTAAAACGGCCCAATAGAGTCACATATTAATGTTTTAGTGTCTTGACACTATTATATTACGTCAATTTGATAACTTGTGATAGAATCATTACTTATAATTTTTTTGTTAATGTCTGATTAAGATTTTTAAATTTTTTAATGACGACAGTCAAAATTCAAAATACTTTAACATGACAGACATCGACACATTATAATAATCATAAAATAATTTTGTTCATACGTGTCAACCCTACATATATATTGTTACTACTATCACATACATTAGACAAAAAAGAGTTATTTTATGAAATAAATAAATTATACATTTGCTAAATTTTATTTTAAATTATTCCCATATTAAAAATAAAAGAAAAAAATAACAATTTAGCCACTTTCATCAATTTCTCTCCAAAGTAAAAGGTGTCACATGAATATTTCAATTAATTTTTTCTCTCTAATTGTTTATAGGGGTGAGTACTGTTGGGTTCGAAGACGAGAGGCCATCATGCGGAAGCTTAAAGTTTGCAAACTAAGATGGTGATAATTCAGACGACAACGAAAAACACATACTAAAAACATTTTATTAATATGGTTTAGTCAAATGACCTACATAAAAAAATAATTTTTAAAAAACTTAAAACCAATTGGGAGAAAATCTCCCCCCCAAACAAAACTCTTCAAACAACTATGTTGTGGATTCTATTGTGTTATGGTATGAGAAGAGGGGTCTTCTATTTATAGACCAAAATCTTTCCTCCAAGAAAGAAGTTTTCCAAATATGGAAAAGTTTTATATTTTCCTTTAAGGAAAAATAAAAGTAATTATGGTACTACTTTTATTTTTCTTCAATAGAAAATTAAAACTCAATTTTGGTAAGAAAATCAGGGCAAAACCCTAAATAATCTTCCATTTTGCTTGATTTTCTTCACTTGATCTGCCTTCTTCACATCACATGTATGATTTTGATTCTTCACATAATCTTCATATATCTCTGTTGTTTGTCATGCTTAAAAATGGAGCCCTTTTGGGTTAAAAATATATGAGCCCTTTTAGGTAAATATATTGAATTCCTTTATAGGGTTAAAAGAGAGCTTTATTTTTAAAGATGTGACAGCAGGATTATTGAAAATATGATTGAAATATCTTCTTCACATGTAGTCGGAGAAAAACATCATCATTATCACCAAATTGACTGCAAATTGATTAGATTTGCCTTGAACTTATCTTCAACTCCGTTTTACCAAACCACTGGATCTTTAAACCGTAGGCTCTGATACTACTTGTTGAGTTCGAAATTTAGAGGACGTCATGCGAAAGCTTAAAATTTGCAAACTAAGACGGTGATAATTCAGATAACGATGAAAAACAAATACGAAAAAGATATTATTAATATGGTTTGGTCAAACGATCTACATATAAAAATAATATTGAAAAAAACTTAGAACCTATTGGGAGAAAATCTTCCTTTAAACAATACTCTTTTTTTTTTGTAAGAAGGGATATATTACTGAAAATTTTAAAGATCATACAGACTGTTGACTACTTAGTCGGGTGCAAAAATATGAGTATCAGAATTCTGATAATGTGTACATGGATTAATTTTTCTAGTAAATTCAGTTCCTAGAATGTCTGCCCAAACATGTTGTTAAGCATACACCGGAGGAACTGCCAAAAAAGTAGTTGGACCGAAGTTTTTCCTCTTCGTTCCTTCCTTGGCTAAGCAGTCTGTGACTTGATTCTACTCCCTAAAGCAGTGGGTGACTGGTGGATGTCCTGCCCTTCTCAGTACACACCTGCATGATTCAAGTATAGGGTCATAGTGCTTGTTTCCATCCTTTAACATATGTATAATCTCCAAGGAGTCCACATTAATTTCAACAAGAAATAAATTTTCCGATTCTACCATTTTTAATCCTTCAAGGAGAGCTAATAGTTCCATTTGATTGTTAGTTGCATGAGGGAAGCTTTTGGTAAACCTAATAACCCAATCCCCCTTGTGGTTTCTGATGCATCCACCAATGCCCCCAATACCTGGATTATTGATGCAAGCCCCGTCCGTGTTTAGTTTATAACTAGTGGACATAGGTGGCATCCAACGAATGTTGATGCTGATTTCTTGATGGGGAGAGTTTGGTGGAGAAAGGAAAGAATATTCAATAGCATTAGCATAAGCATTATTAAAGGAGGGTTGTTTATTGTGGTTGTTAAAGATGCTTTCATTTTTGTAAATCCACAGTTTCCACAGGCAGAAAGCAATGAGGACATGAAAGCTGACGTTATGGACCAATTTTTTAGGGTGTGCAAGAGGTTTTCCACAGTGAGATTAGTCACTGTAGGAGGGTTGCATCCCATTTTCTGGTAGAAAGTATGCCAAAGAGAGGTATTACAACTACAAAAACAAAAGATATGTGCAGTGTCTTCATTATGGTTTGGACAGAACCTGCAAACTAGCTCTAAAGGGATACCCATTTGATTAAGAGTACGGTTGCAAGGGAGCCTATCGTGTTGAATTAGCCAGAGAAGATATTTTATTTTTTTTGGAATTTTCAGAGACCAGATCCAGCTGAAGTTCTTAGTATTCTCTCTTATGGGTTTTTTGGAGCTAACCAGTTTGTAAGTTGATTTTCTTGTGAAAACCCCTTTGCCAGTGAGATTCCAGATTGGGTAGTCAGTGTTTTTCGTAGTAGAAGGGATGAAAGTGTGATTGATGGTATGGATGAGGGACGGAGAAAGTTGGACTGCTAAATAGGAGAAATCCCAAGTATTGTTATGCCATAGATCTGAAACCTTTAAACCCATATGGTTAAGTGGTATCAGCCCATGTATAATTTTGCAAAGAGGCTCCGTATTTGGGATCCAATGATCCGTCCAAAAGTTAACCTTATCACCATTATAGATGATCCACCTAGTAGCTTCCAAACAGATGCTAAGACCCTTAGTGATGATTCTCCAGGTCTTAGAGACACCTTGGATTTGGTTATTCTTGTGGTAAGTTTCTTTGGAGAATTTGCTGGCAAGGAGTTTTGCCCAAAGGGATTGGGAACTTTTGGTGAATCTCCAAGCTAGAGCTGCGTGAGAAGTAGTGTTTTTGACACTAGCTTGTTGAATACCCATCCTCTGAGATACTTAGGGCAAGAGACGGTCTCCCAATTGATCATGTGCATTTTGAGAGCTATGTATTGCATGGGGTGATTGGGAATGCTATTAAGGGTAGCTCTAGTTAGGATGGTTCTACCAGCTTGATTGATCATGTTGATTTTCCAGCCAGAGAGTTTTCTTTCATTCGATCAATAATGAATTGAAAGTCAGCCTTTAAAGGAGGACTATGAAACATGGGAAAACCAAGATAACGACCAAAATTTGTTTTAGCAGGAATGCCTAGGGTGCTTGAGATATTCTGGGAAACTTCTTGGGTGCAGTTATTAGAGAAAAAGATTTTTGACTTGTTTCTATTGATTTTTTGACCTGAGAAGGAGCTGAAAACTTCAAGAACCCTTTTAATCGTGTCATAGTTCTTCTGATCTGCCTTAGTGAAAAGGGTAAGACCGTCAGCGAATAATAGGTGAGAAAGTTTGGGACCTTTCCTACTGATGGCAATGGGAATCCATTGAAGAGTGTCAACCTCGTGGTTGATTCTACAGGAGAAGAGTTCCATGCAAAGAATAAATAAGTAGGGAGACAGTGGGTCCCCTTGTCTTATACCCCTTGTAAGAGAGAAGAAGGGAGTTTTTGTTTCATAGATGAGCACAGAAATTAAAGAAGTTAAAATACAAGACATAATGAGGTTAGAGAGCAGAGGGGGGGGACTTAAAGAAAATTAAAGCTTTTCTAATGAAAGACCATTCAATTCTATCAAATGTTTTATCAAGATCAATCTTAAGGATCATATGTCCTTGTTTGCCTTTCATTTTGGAGAAGTGATTAATGAATTCCTGGACAATTATGGCATTGTCAGAGGCTCTTTTGTTAGTGAGGAAACTAGCTTGGGTAGGGCCAATGATTCTATTGAGGAAAGGCTTGATTCTATTAGCAATGATTTTGTTTATGATTTTGTACTGGGTGTTACAGAGGCTAATGGGGCGGAAGTTTTTCAACGTACTTCATTTTGGTATTTTGGGATAAGAAAGAGATAAGTGGTATTGACTTCAGAATCCATCCTACCCAAGGAGAAGACTTTATTGCAGAAGGAGGTGAGCTTTGATTTGATTGTGTCCCAGTATCTTTGAAAGAACAGAGGATGAAGGTCGTCAGACCCCAGAGATTTCATGGCCTTAAAGCTAAAGACGGATTTCCTTATTTTGGCTAGTGAAGAAATGTTGTCCAGCATAGAGTAGTAGTTGGAAGGGATAGAGCCTTTAGCAGCGGGGTTGGTGACATTGGAGATGGTGGAACTGGTGTGGTCAGTGGTATACAGGGATTTATAGAAGGAAAGGATGGAGTGTTCAATGTCCCCCTGGGAGTATGACCAGTTACCTTGATCATCCATTAGGGAGAGGATTTTATTTTTTTCTCCTTCTATTGAGTGTAGACGTGTGAAAGAATTTGGTGTTTGCATCTCCCTCTATGAGCCAGTTGACCCGAGACTTGACTTTCCAAAAATCACATTCCAATCTTAGGATTTCTCTACATTGGTGAAGTAGAGAGGTTTCAAGATTATGAAGAAAAGAGCTAGCAGGGTAATGGGGACTTTTTTGGATCCCAGCTAGCCTGGCTAGGAGTTATTTCTTATTGAAGAAGATGTTCCCAAAGACTTATCTATTCCATGGAATGATGATGTTTTAGAGGAAAAAGATAGAGCTAGTAAGATCATCACTATTGTGGAAAGCTTGATTGATTAAAGTTGGGAAGTATGGATGGGAGCACCACACGGGTTCCATTCGGAAAGGTTTTTTTTTTGGGGGGGGGGGGGGATAGGGGATCCCACAAGGTCGATCAGGATAGGGCAGTGATCCGAGTGGGTTCTGGGAAGGTGAGTAATATAGGAGTCGGGAAAGAGATGAAGCCATTGTACATTTGCAAGGCATTTGTCGATTCTTTCGAGGATAAGGTTATTCCTATTTCTGTATCTATTATTTGTCCAAGTATGTCTACTTCCCTTAAACCCTAAATCCACAATCTTACAATGATTAGCACAATTTCAGAAGAGATTTACTCTATTATTTCTATAGGATTTCTCCCGAATTTATCTTGGGCTGAGAGGACTTCATTGAAGTCACCCCCAACCAACCAGCTGGTTTTTGGGAGGCTTTCTACGGAGTCATCGAAGGTGATAAGTTGGTTCCAGAGAGTTTTCCTGATATCTAGGTGAGGGATAGCATAGACGATACTAAGAAGCCAAGAGGAAAGGGGAGAGGTTACCTTAACAGCCACATAGATAGACTGAGGGGTGATAGAGATGTCAGTGATGCTGAACATATCCTCTTTCAAAATCATAACTAAACTACCTAACATCCCAATAGTAGCAGACTGGATTTGGTAATCAAAACCAAGATCCGAGGTAAGTTGGTGATAGTCACTCATACGGGTCTCTAAAAAGGCCAGAATGGCAGGTTTATGAAGGCCTATCATTGCCTTGCAGTGATGGAAAAATTCTGCAGTATTAGTGCCCCTAGCATTCCATATTATGAGATTCATCATCAAACTGTTTTGGGGTTGAGAAGGATTCTCCTTTACTGTCTTCCCTTTGTTCTGGGGGTCCAGGAGAGACTGTGGTAGATTGATGTTGATCATGGTCTTCAATGGTTCCAGAGATAGCACAAAGTCCCCCCCCCCCCCCCGCCCCGTTAGGATGCTCGGAGATTGGATATTCATGGAAAACTTTGTTAAGTACCATGGAATTAGGATTATCCACATCTCGCTCACTAACTCTGCGAATTTTAATCCTATCTGTCTGTCTAGAATAGTTGCCTCTTTTATGGGCACTTTCATGGTTTCCAGAATAGCTTCCATTTCTTGATTGCTTTCCTATAACATTTTCAGGGTTTTTCCTCTTTCCCACATCTCTGGTGATAGCGGTCTGTTTTGTGTAGCCTCCACTTAAGAAGGAGAACTGTCCATTAAGAGCATAGGAGGACCATTTAGGAGTAGAAGTGGATTGGGAGGTGGGAAGAAGGGTAGTGTCTGGGAGATTTGACTGATAGTATTGGCTAGAGATTCTGTTGATAGACTGCCTGATGAGTCCTGTAGAGAAGTTTCCATCAGGGCACTCAACCAAAGGTTGTTGCCGTAGTTAGCTAGGCTACGGTTTAGAGCTTCCTTTGCTAGAACAGCTGGGAATTCCAGATTCTGAATCACAACTTGAATCTGTCTCCCTAATAGACTTCCCTGGAGCGTGACTGACATATCTTGGAGCCCCATTTCCAACCATAAATTTGGGGCATGATCCAAAGGGAGAGGTTCGGAGATGAGCATTAGAGGGGGAGGATGATTCATGTTGAAGTGGAGGACTTTCAGAGATAGTTTTAGGAGGAGTGGTATTTTCGGAGGTATTTGTGACCAGGTTCTTATCAACATGGTGGTAATGATGATGAAGAGTTTTCCCCGAGGTATTGCGGGTGGAAGACGCAGAGGGTGCAGTCAATTTAAAGAGGGGGCTTGGCTGAGAGATTAGACTTAAATTAGTCATGTCACTCTGATGATTAGAGGTCTCAGGCTCTAGAAGTGTCTCAAACCTATTGGGGGGCCCATCGCTGACTTACTATTAGAGAAAACTTAAGAAGAAGAAGAAAGATTTAGTTATTGGGCTTTTTTGGGTTGGGCCTTCGTACAAAGAGGAGCATTAGTATTGCTCTTGGCCCAAGCTAGTGGGCTGTGGTGAGATTTTAGGTCATGAGCATTGGGCAACCTATTCTTTGTGGCTGAGCTAGTGGGCCTCTTACCAAGAGTTATCTTATTGGACCGGTCCAGTGTAGAGGTTTGGTCCGATAATGAAGTACCCTGATTCTTACTCGAATTGGAAGGTCGGCGGGATCTTTCCGGTGAATCGATCGAAGAATTTGGGTTTTGAAGTTGATCAAGAAACTTACCTGATTTTGGATCGTAAGACTTGGTGTTTACATTGGGCTTGTCTGCTTTCTTCGTACCTGTATTAAAGTGTCCTTTTCTGCGTGATTTCTTACCTCTTTTGGTGAAAGAAACAGTTTGCCATTCCAAAGTTACCTCCTTTGAAGTGTTGAACTCCGTTGTTTCAGCGCTGTTGAGGTTGTTATCTTCGCGAATGGTTTGCTTAAAGCTGTAGTTTTTGGTGGTATGACCCAGTCTCCCGCAATTGGTACACAGGAACCCTTCTCCTTCATAGAAAATTTGTTGATGAGGGTGTCCAATTGTTATAGAGGTACATACAGGGGTGTCCATTTAGATATGAATACAGATACGTGCATACCGTCCTCTAAGGGAGGAAGATGTAGAGGCATCTATTTTTAGAAGACCCTCAATTTTCTTCCTAATTTTTTCCAGTATCGTGTTATCATAAAATTCAGTAGGCAGGGAGGGAAGTCTTACCCAGAATGCAGAAGAATTAATTTTTGCCTTTATAGGTACGAAATTAGGCTCCCAAACCCTTGTTGAGACGTAGGAACCAGTGACAAACCACGAACCTTCCAAGAGGAATTTTTTCTGACTATCCTCAAGAGCAAGTTTAACCGTATAGTAGTCCTCCCCTAAGTCAATGAGGACTATGTTTTCTTGGAGTCTCCACAGATCAGTAATCTTTGAACGGAGGAATTGGTGGTTCAATTTCCGGCCAATGCATTTAATGATTACAGATCTTCTCCACGAGAGGTATAGTCGTTGTTTGTCCTCATCAGTCAAAGGGATATACTTTTTGCCAGATTCAGGATCTAGGGTGCCCAATTTCTCAAAGTTCATGGGGGATTCAGAACTCCCATGGATTTTGTCACTTGATTCCTCTGCTGTCTCTTTGTAAGACATTTTCCTTGGAGTGTCTTCTTCCATGATAGCCGGAGTTGGGTCTGGAGGGTCCGGCGGTGGTACCGGTGTTGGTGGATCGGGGTTTAGTGGTGATGAAGGGGAAAGCCTAAACAATACTCTTCAAACAACTACATTGTGGATTCTATTGTGTTATTGTGTTATGGTATGAGAAGAGGTGTCTTCTATTTATAGAGTTCCAAAACCATTCCTCCAAGAAAGAGGTTTTCCAAATATGGAAAAAATTTATATTTTTCTCTAAGGAAAAATAAAAGTAGTTATGGTATTACTTTTATTTTCCTTTAATAGAAAATTAAAACTCAAATTTGGTAAGAAAATCAAGGTAAAAACCCTAACAAGTACTGATTATTTCAGTTTTCATTTATCCGGTCCAATTCTTTCAATTTTTTTACTATTTTAATTTTTGTAATTTCTAATTTTTAATCTAAATTTTTTATTTTACATTATTTATGTTTCATTTTCTGTCTTTTTATTTCTGAATCATTACTTCGTGTAATTTTATGTTATGTCACGGATTTTTATTTTTTATTGTTTATTTCTTCATCTAGCATAACTGATCAACTGCACTAGTATTTTAATTTTTGAATTAAAATAGAATTTTATTGTTGAAGTATTTCACAAATTATTGTTAAAAATTATTTAAATATATAGTTTAATTTAAATTTAACATAATAATTAAAAATAATTAATTAGAGGCCATTTTAGTAATAATGATTCACAATTTATCAAATTGGCATAACATAAAGGCGAAAGACGTGTACGATCAACACTTATGTCTCTCTCTTTTTGGTTCGACACATATGAAGTATGAACTATATGATTTCTTTAATATATCGACATTTACAACGTCTAAAGTGTTTGAATTGTAGTTATTGAAATATCTCACAAATTATGTATAACAATTATTTCAATTTAAAATTGAATTTTATTTAAATATACTAATTAAAAAATAATCAATTAGAGGTTAATTTAATAATATGTATAAGTATCGATCCGCAATTTATCAAATCAACGTAACATAATGACGAAAGACTTGTATGGTCAACTCTTATGTCACACTCTCTTTGGTTCGACACATGAAGTATGAACTATATGATTTCTATAATATGTTGACATTTATCTTGTCTGAAGTGTTTGAGTTGTCGTTATTGAAATATCTCACAGATTATGCTAAAAAATTATTTAAATATATAGTTTAATTTTATTCAAATATAATAACTAAAAACAATTAATTAAAGGTCAATTTAGTAACATATATAAGCAACGAATAACAATTTATCCAATCCGTGTAACATAGAGGCAAAAGACTTGTATGATAAAAAATAACAATTGTTCGAAGAGGAATAAATTGTCCCTCAACTCATCTTTTTCTTTATTTAAGTTAAGAAAGAAGTCAAATAAGTTTGAGCTTTTTGTCTTCAAATCAATAAATTATATGTATAAATTTTATTATTATTTGAATACGTGATATTATTTTTCATAACTAAATATAAATATATTATACCTTATAAATATTAATTTGAGTTTAGTCTACTTATTTTACCTGTACTATGATATTTTTAAATTCTATTTCTTGAAAAATATGATCAAACATAACACTCCAAATCTAATTGTCTATATATGGTATAGTATATGATTAGTTTTTAATGTACTTCAATAGATTGATCCTTTGATTTTTGAAATGAAGTAATCTCCACAATTAAACAACATAAAATGCTAAAGTTTTGGAGGAATATTGAAAAGTAATGTAAAATATTCAAATACCCTTATCTAATAATCATAGATACCAATTTATTAATTTCCAATATTCATTTGAAATAATTGTTCTTTATTATTTTATAAATATCAATTTATCATTAGCTAGTTATAAACCAAACTATCAAACCAGATTGATAGTTTTATTTTAATTTAAAATTTTAAAATTGACTAAATTACCTTAGTTTTGATTTTAATCAAAAAATGATCCAAACCGAATTATGAACACCACTATTTAAAAAGAAAAAAAGAAATTAACATCTTTTTATTTCTTGAAATGCATATTATAATTGTGTGTTTCTAAGAAATTAAAATAATTGTAGTTCAAATTTTATCAAATAAACATAATATTGTATCACAATCAATATTTATAATTTCATTCGAATTGAGTAAATTAAAGAATTATTTTTGGGTTGATCAAGAAATAAAATTAAAAATTGAAATAAAAAAAATAATTCATAAACATATTTAATAACGAAGATTATGACTATGACATAATTCAGAATTTAGACATAGAAATATGACATATTTAGTTTTTATTTATCAACTCCACTTTTCAAATAATTAAGATTACTTTAATTAATTTATTTTAAATTTTATTCTTAGATATGTTTAAAATAAAACTTTTTGAATGGGATGGTATCTTTTTCAATTTAAATTATTTATCCTCTTTTTAGTAGACTAAAATATAGGAATATAAGATTTTATAAACACACGTTTGTGTGTGAAAAATTATAAAATAATTAATGAGCATCGTAATAAAAAATAATAATATGATTGAAAGTTAAAATCTTATTGTTAGGACCAATCATTAAGTTTCTGCTTAAATAAGTTATAAATATATTTAAATTATACCGAGTAAAATTTGAAGTCAAATATAAGTTTATCTATACATTATTATTAAAATGAGAGTAAAGTTTGAAATACACTTTTTTTTTTTTAAGTATAAGTAAATTTATAGTTTTTAAATTTTATGTAGAAAATTTTTATACTTATTAATTGATGTTGTTTAAATCAATTTTAGTTGTTCAATAAATTTAGGCAATTGGAAAAAGTGACTGCATTTAGAATATATTTTGGAGGGAAACTTATTTGGAAAAGCATGGTAAAACTAAAATTAGGCTATAGAAGTCTTTTTACAATTGTGGCCAAATTTATGCCAAAAAATTATGGTCATTTAGAACTTTCCATTTTTTAAAGTTTAAGAATGTATTAATTCTTTCCATTTTTTAAAGTTTAAGAATGTATTAATTATTCTTTTAAGAATTACTCTACTTTTTAATGTGGGTTTTCAACAATTTTTTAATTTTAAAAAGAGTTTGAAAAGAATCAAAAAGTAATATTGATTAATATCGTCATATTCCCCTTTGCTTAATTTCTTTAATTCTTTCTTAAGCGGTGTACCACTGTCCAAATTAGTTAATTCATATATATTTCCATAAAAGATGTGATTTATATTATCACTCATGCAGTTTTTATGCATGTAAAGTATATTTTTATTTGAAATATCTATGAACTGATCAATTAACTCAGAAGTTAGACATTAATATAATTACTTTGATATTTGACTCTCGATTGTCATCTTTTACTATACAGAAAGTATTTATCTTTTTACCTCTTTTTATTGATCCACAAGTAAATACAAAGATATTTTATATAATTAATAATAACACTTACATTCACAATAATGAGTTAAAAATATCAAAATCTATAACAAACAATAATACAAGTTTTACTATTACAACTAGCATGGTGCATTATGATCCGGGCATGTAGTTTTTTTATGGTCAACGTTCTTACATACGGAGCAATTGTTTTTTCTTGATGAAAATGATTCTCTGACTCCACGCCTCCTCTTGTACAACCTTCTTCCCAGTTTGATAGTATTTGAGTCAAATATGAAGGAGGTATTAATTTCTCCAAAATCTCTACAGGAACAAACCAAGATTCTTCAGGAGGCACCAGATTAATATTCTCACTGTATGCCATTATATATCTTTTCACCGAATAATATGGAGATGAGTACTCAAAAATTTGAGTTCCATATTATGCACCATATTGGGCTCAAGGCGTTGCCATAGCATATAGACAAGGTATTTTGTTCAAGTCAAAAACTCTACATGTACAAGATCTTGTTTGAAGTCCACCATGGCAACATCACCATGACCGTTGATACTAAACTTGTAATCTACTATTTGATGAGCAAATAACCTATTCCCCAAACTGATATTCGTTGATATTTGTTTTTCTGCTTTCCTAAAACAAATTTGTTTCTATTGTTTTTTGAACTGCAACGCCAAACATTGAATTAAATGATTCAGCTATGTTTGACGTCATAATATTATACCAATAGAATAAATCACTTAGTACGACATCATAGAGTAAGTATTACAAAGTTGTAACTCAAACAAGACATTAAATTCATAAGAATATACCTATTTGCCGGACAAAATGCCCGGATCTATCTGTCAAAACCGACAAGTTCGAAATGTTGTGCTGCTTTGGGATACATATCCCTTATTTGATTGAAATGGTCAAAAAACTCAGCTTTATTATATGTTTTAGCTGCTCTATAAAAAAGAGTCACGATCCTTTCGCTGTGAAAGTTGTTTCAAATATTTTCTTCAAGATGCCTAATGCAACAACCAAAGTGAGTTGAAGTGAAGAAAATTCAACTCATCTTTCATATACTTGGATGCCTATTCTAAATTATACACAACTCTTCGGTATCATCAACGCAGCTTCGCATTTGTTCAAAAAAATGTATATGAGGCATCATATTCCTTGTCCACTACACAAAAAGTGATGGGAAAGATGTGACTGTCGGCATCCTATGCAATCGCCACTATAAAAACTCCATTATACTTGATCCTCAAGAAAGTTTCGTCGACGGCTATGACTTTTCTCAACTATTGAAAATGAAGAATCCAAGCACCATGGGATATAAAAAACTACTTGAACATTCCATTTTCATTAACATGCAACGCCGTTTTATGATAAGCCATCACTGATGACTTTCTAGTACCTTTTAAGCCTAAATTATCATGCTTTTTTTTACTGATTTCCGTTGATTTGATATTTATCTCATACTGAATGCTCATTTGAGTAGAAAAAGTTTAAAAGGAAAGATAAGCAAGTCTTTCAAGTCAAAAGGAGGTCAAATGTGAAAGTAAAGGGCCATCTTCTTTGTGTTCGCTTTCCACCTGCTCTCCATCTCCTTAAGCAGAACAAGATCAAGGTGAAATTTTTATAATATTGGTCAAATGTGAAATTGGAGCTTAAATAGGGGATTTAATCTCATTTTTCACCATCTTTTATCTATCATCTATCACTACACATTCCTCTATCTTAGCTTAGATTAGGGTTTGTAATTTCTTGGAGCTTGGAGCCTAATTTGTACTAATTTTGAGCTAAGAAGACATTAGAGTGACTTTCAAGTGAAGAATTAGCTAATTCCATTGAAGATTTGTGGAGATTTAAAGTTTGGTTTGCATTATTTTTATCCTTCATGAATTTGTTTGATGGAATTCATGGTTTATTTGTGTTTATTGTCTTTATGGTTTGCTAGTTCTTCCTCTTGGGATTATTCTTGAATAGGGTGCAAGTGTATGGGTTGTTATGTATTTGTGTAGATTTTAGTTTGTTGATGATGGGTTCTATTATTGCTTGATTAAATAGGTTGGGATTTAATGGGTGAAATCCCCAAATACCCACATGAGTTTGATGGGTGAAAACTCCAAACTCTAGAAAGATCTAAGCCATCTTTGAAAGAAGGATTTTGGGTGAACTTTAGGAACCCTCATCATCCTTGAAAAAGGGATGTGGGAACCAAGGCAATAATAGATAATTTATGGGTATATCTTACTAATTTTCACTATCTTAGAAATAAGGGTGAATATGAGGTTGATTATTCCTCGGGTTCCATCCTAGAAATAGGGGTTCCTAATTGAGGTATTAGGTTTCTTTAATTGCACACTCGTTAGGTACTCAAAAGAGTCAACGAGTGAAAGCATTGAGGCTTTGTTAAAAAACTAGCCTCAAGGATTTTAAACCTAGCCTACCAGATCATCAACAACTAGAATTGACATTGAATCATTAGATACCCATGCATATCTTACCCCTAGGATAGCATAGTCCCAAGATCCGCTCCTAATTGTTTACACTCTAATCATTTTAGTCTTGAATTAGGTCTTTAGAAGCCCAAAATTTTTTTTCATGATTGATACCCATTTTAAACCCCAAAACCATTTTGTACCATAAGATTGAATTTAGTTAGTAGCTCTCATTCCGAACCTACTTAATTGCTACACACATTATTCCTCGTGGATTCGACCCCGACTGCTAGTTGGGTAAATATATTGACAATGACTGCCTTGCACTTAATTGAACGTGTAACTTGAGTGTTATCAAAAATAGCGTTGTTGCCGGGGAACAATTTGGTGTATTGAGTTAGTTTGGAATTTTAGGTTTCTTTCTTTAATTCAAACTTGTAAATATTTGTTTGTGATTTTCTTTTGCTTTTTGTGTGTGTTAGATTTTTTTTGTTTCTTGTTTACTTGTTACTATGGCAGCTCGGGACTACTATGATTTTGGTGATTGGAAATTCTATCTTAATGGTCCATGTCCATATTGTAATGGACCCCACTTTTGTCAAGATTATAGATATTCTCCCCGGAGAGAGATGTGTGCACCATCTCGATCTTATAGAAAGTATGGTTGTTCTCTATGTGGTGGTTGAGATGGACATTATAGTTATTCTCCAGATGCCCCCAACCCTCGTTATGCTAACCCAATTACTTGTTCTTCTTATGATTTTGATAGGTCTTATGGTCTAGAAAAAGAAGAACGAAGCACCGGGAAGAGTAGCATTGAAGCTATGCTTCAACTAATCTTGGATCGTTTAGAATCAAAGGGAGATAACATACATGATATGCATCAAGACATGGGGGCATGTAACGAGGAAAAAAATAGGATAGAAGAGATAGATATGGAGGTCAATTATTCAAACACCATAATCATGCCAACTCTTCTAAATGAGCTTGATGGTTGTGAACCCTCAGTGATTTCCCAACCAACCGAATCAACCATAAGGGATGATGCCAAGATTGGGGAAATAGTGCTAGAGTCAAAAGAAGAAACCAAGCAAATCTTTTATGAAGACTCTAGCCCAATTTTGTGCGAAGATGTTGAGAAGGATGCAATTCCAATCTCACTCGAACCACTTTTCAATATTATTCTTGGCGGATGTGATGAAAGTCGAACCACCCAACCAAATGATGAAATTTGGAGATAAGGAGGAAAATCCATACATTTTGGAGTTTCTCATTCCAAAAGGACAAAATGAAGTCCCTCACTTTAAGGTCAATAAATGCAAAATTTGATGTGTAACAAGTGAATTTTTAATGCTCTCGCCAATACCCAATGAACCTAGTAAAAAGTTTGATGTGAAGTTGGGTAAAAGGTTTAAATCTTCAAAGTGGTGAGATAGAAAATATTTCATTGTGTCCTCACCTTTGCCCAAAATGCCTCAAAGATGTATTGATCTAAAGTTGGGCCGTTGTTTCAAGTCTTCCAAATTGAGACATTAATTTGATAGGCAAAAAATGTCGCGCCATGACTTTAACTAAGACGCTTCTTCGGAGGCAACCCAAAAAAATTTTCTTGATGTTTTCTAATGTTTTTAATTCATTTTGTTAGCTTGTTTTTTGGTGTTCGTAGGTGATAGCACAGGTTCAAATGGGTACTTCAAGAATAAAACCCCGGATAAGTATATTGGACTTTTTTTTCATCACTTTCCTCTCTTTAGTAAGCTTACCAGGTATGATCTTTAAAATATAAATGAAGACCATATTTCATGGTTTCTTTTGATTTGAATTTAATTCATTAGGGCTTAATTTGGTAGAATATGGTTGTTGGGATGAAGATTTTTGTAACGCCCGAAAATATGATCTCGAGACGTCACACGGTGCTCAAGCCTACGAGTAGTCTTAAGCTAACCCTGTCTGCCTTCTACTAAGCCTGAGTCTCACAATAAAGGAAATATAGGTATAAATTATACTAAATGCAAAAATCTGTCTTAACTAACTGAGAATATCTGAAATATAACATCTGAAATAACAGACTTAAGAGCCTGGACAATCAAAACTAAATAATCTGAATCATATCTAGCTGTCTGACAGGCCTCAACTACTAATACCTAGAGAGTCACTGGGACAAACCCTTAGCTGACTCGAACTATCTAAAAAGAATACTAAAGCATATAAACTAATAAGCTGAAATATCTGAATGACTAAGTCCCCGAACTATGAGGACTCAACAACTGAAAGATGTAGATGGAGATGCTCGAACTACTCACACTGTTGATACTGAGCACCTGAACCTACAATATGAAACAATGTAGCACATAGATTTATATATGGTTCAGAACTTTGAAGATGTACTAAGTATATGGGGGTGAAATGCATAGGTAAAACATCATCTCATTATCATAATTTGTAAAATAGTGTATGCTAAATGTAATGACTCACATAAGCTGGAATATCTGAAATACTGAAATCTAAAATCATGAATAGCAAATCATACTTTGTAAATCTACTGAGTCATATTATTTAGTTTTGAAAGTTGTACTAATGTTCTGTCTATAAACCATACTGTCTAAGTATGATAACGACTCACTTCTGAATCTAAAACCTGAAAGCTGAAATTGTAACTAATATCTTTTTGTAAAGCATAATCTGAATAAAGTAGTGACCCTTTATACTTAGTTTTCTAAAAGTTTTTTCTGTTAAGTTGTAAACTTAAGGCTTTAGGGAAATACTTTAAAACTATTCTGAAAGCTTTTACTGTTAGGGAATTCACTTAAAAACTATTTTGCAAGGGAGGTTCTTCTAACTGATATAAACCATGTGAGCTAACATGGAGTCTAACGTCTTGTTTCCCCAAGGGGAAAACCTCACGATGGGGAGAGGTGTCATACTCTTGCCAAGGAGTATAACCTGAGCTAGGTGATCACATCTATAACTGTCATCCATGTAGAAATGGGAATAATCTGATAATCTGTACTTACGTTGGCTACGTAGTTCTGTGGAAGATAGGGCACGCTAATCCCACACTTCCAGCTTGGTGCTAAATACTACTCCCTTTAAATCTGCACTTATTCTGTTGAAAATCCACTTTAAAATCTAGTATAATGGTTTATTACGAAACCAATTATGCTTTATTTGAGTCATTATGTAAATAAAGCTAATCAAAATTCTGCAATCTGTAATAAATCTGTAAAGCGGATTCCAAAACTTATCTGAGGATCAAAAGTTTAAAGCTTTATTGAAATTTATAATTAATATGATCATAGGATGCTTAAAGCATCATCTTTCTTGAAATATCAACATATAAACTTGGGCTTAGTAACTCATGCATCAAGTTCATGTAAAGACATCATAAAGTTCATGCTTGATAATGAAAACAATGATAATTCATCTCAAAAATTTGGAAATTACTGCAATAGGCATGAAAATATGAAATTAAACATGAAATTCATCTTCATAATAACTTGAAATCTCATAATCTTACAAATAACAGCATTATGTATGAACCTTAATTCAAAACTTATGTATAATCATTCAAAATCATATGAATTTGTAATTAAAACTTATTTTTGGGCATAGGGATAAAAGAAGATCCTTGTTCATAAACCCCACATACCTTGGTAGATGATTAGATGAAGAATCTTGAATTATTGATTCCTATTTGAGTTCTTGAAGATGAGTTCTTGATTATCTTGTCTTGGGAATCCTCAATTTGGTGCTTTCTTGAAGAAATAATGGAGGGATTTGATTTCTTGGAGAAGAAGCGTTAGCGCTTTAGGTTTTTCTTTGAGAGAGAATGGATTAAAATAAGCATACAGTGCTTAGAATAGGCTTTAATTCCTTGTTTTGGATGAATTGGGGGCTTGGGAATTGACCAAAGCCTCTTTTAAAATTTTCATTGAAACTAAAAAAATCCCAACTTTGCATGCCACCGCGACACGCCACTATCACGGTGGCTCACTGGATAAGGGACAACTGGGAATTTTGGCTTCAACGCGATGCGGTGAAATCACGTTGGGCCACTGGAAAAGGGACGAGTCCCATTTTGGCTATCACCGCGATGCGCCACTGGAAAAAGGATGACTGGGACCTGGAACTTCTCCGCGACCCAGGCCAATCACGGAGGTCCACTGGAAAATGACAATTTCCAAGTTACCCCTCTCCGCGATGCAATGCTTGTCTAAATGGCATAATGCTTTACTAAAAATGTCGTACTTCTCAATCGAGTATCGGATTTGGGAGAAATTAGTATTAATGGAAAGCTTATTCAATTATCTATATAATGAAGGGTCTAAATCTGTAAAATTTCACATGTAACAAAAGTTATTCATTTTTAAAGCTAGCCTTTAAAATTCTAGGGGCTAAATTGAGTTAGAAAAAGTGTGGGGTATTACAATATATCCCCCTTGAAATATTCATTCTCGAATGTGGCTAGCTAAGCTGAAAAATACTGAGGAATCTGAGGCTATAAGATATCATGCACAACTAACATAACTATATGACTGAATCTAAAGAATAATGAGATACTAAACTGACCTGTGAGTGCATGAATTTACATGAAAATTGCTATATAGCTGAATCTGAGGCTGGAAAAGAACTGAATGAAGGAAGACTATTACCTTCGAATAAATTTGAGTTTGTGGATAAGAGATGAGGATACTTGGTACGTATGTCTGCTTCTGTTTCCTAAGTAGCATCCTTAATGTACTGATTTCGCCACGAAACTTTGATCAAAGAAACTTCTTTATTCCTTAGTCTACGGATCAGATGATCAAGAATCTCTACTGGAACTTCTTCATATGAAAGGTTATTCTGAATATCTGTACTTTGTATAATAGCTGAATTATCCATGTATATCTTCAACAAGGACACATGGAATACTAGATGAACTGGGGATAAATCTGAGGGTAGCTTCAGAATCCTAAAAGGGCCTACATAGCGGGGACTAAGTTTCCCTTTTTGTCAAATCTCTTCATCCCTTTCATGGGTAAAACTTTCAAATACATAAGGTCGTCAGCCTCAAACTCATGATCTCTTCTTCCTACGTCTGCATAAGATTTCTGACGACTCTGAGCTTCTTTCATTCTGTCTCGAATTAACTGAACTTTCTCTATGGCCTCAAACACCATGTCTGGCCCAATCAAAGTGGCCTCACCCACTTTGAACTAACTAATTAGCGATCTATATATCCTCCTATAAATAGCTTCAAATAGGGCCATCTGAATACTAGCATAATAACTGTTATTATAAGCGAACTCAATCAACGGCAAATGGTCATCCCAACTACCTTTGAAATCAAGAACACATTCCCTCCACATATCCTCTAGAGTCTGAATGGACCTTTCTGTCTATCCATCTATCTGCAGAAGAAAAGCTGAACTAAGATGAACTTGGGTACCAAGACCCTTCTGGAAAGCTCTCTAAAATTGAGAGGTAAACATAGTACCCCTATCTGAGATAATAAAAAAAGGAACTCCATAAAATATAACTAACTCTTTGATATATAACTTGGCATAATCTTCAGCCGTATAGGATGTGTGAACTGTCAAAATATACACTGACTTAGCCAATCTGTCTACTATCACCCAAATCGAATCATGTTGACAATGCGAATGGGGTAATCCATTCACAAAGTCCATATTCACCTCATCCCACTTCCAAGTGGGGATACCAAACTCTTCCAACGCACTACCAGGTCTTTAGTGCTCTACCTTAACCTATTGATAAGTTGCACACTTGGTTACAAATTCTGCTATATCACTCTTTATACCACTCCACCAATAGATTTGCCGTAAGTCGTGGTACATCTTGGTAGCACCTGGGTGAATGGAATAACACACACCATGTGCTTTCGCCATAATTTTAGATGCGGTAAGCCACATCACAGAATGCGGGAGTGTAGAGTGTTAGCTCAGAAAGGTAGAGATTTGTGTCAGCAGACCACCAATCCCAGCACCAATAGTGGCCAGCGTCAGAATCGACTCGATTCACTTCAGACTTTTCATGATCCAGAAAGTTTCCCTGACATAGATCCGGGTACGTATGAATCTTTTATCTTCATGCATCATGCATTAGTTTCAGACTCCCGAAGTTCATCTATAATCTAGTTCGTAGATGCCTTGTGCATCGCCCTAGTATCTCAGTCAGGTGTGCATTTTTAGAGGGATATAGTATCCAAAGGGGGAGATACCTTACCTCTTCTTGATGCTCTCATGTCTTAGATCCTTCAGTCTCTCTTGGCGTAACGAATTCAATCTAGAATAGAGGGTGCTCATAAGTTGACCCTCAAGTTAAAAACCTCAGCTGTAAGTCAAGTATTCAGAGGTTCAGTTCAGTTCATTATGTTCAGTCCATACGTCACATAGCAGATTCAATCATGTTCTCATGTTTCAGTCCAATCTTAGTGCCTTTACCATTGCATGTTCAGTCGTACGTTCATGAGTTAGTTCAGTTATGTATTCGCACATCAGATATGCATAATCAGTTTATCAATCAAGTCAATCATGTAATCAAGCATCAGATATGTTATGCATTAGATATGCATTCTCATTTTGAGAAAACTCAGTTTATCAGAATCCCCAATCTTACATTCATAAATTAGTTACCCATGCATCAGATATGCATGTTTGGTATAATATACATTCAGTTCTTCAGTCATGTCAGTCATGAAATTATGTTTCAGTAATGTATGTCTTGTACGTACTTCATCTTACCATTTCTCCCGTCTCAGTTAATTCTTATTTGAGGACGAATGTTCCCAAGGGGGAGATATTGTAATACCCTGTATGTTTCTAAGTAAAGAAGTGAACCATTTTTCCTACGTATGAAACCTCCTATCCTGTGATTCATATTTGAGTACATGACTTACAATGAGTATCCTAGCGATAATATAGCTTACGATGTGTTAAGCATGTTTATATGAGTCACTTAAGGTAATGCAAGCTAAGAGTTTTTGAATCCATCAAGTTTTAGTATTTAATGTCACAAGGGTCATATTTGAACGATTATAACTCAAGGTTTATGTGGTTTTTTTCCAGATTTAGACCCACCAAATTGTAGAGAATTGAATTATCTTTCCAACGATACAATTTTTGCCCAAATCCGACACCCGAGCAAGAAGTTATGACTTTGCAAAGTGGAGTACGTCGCCTGACATAAGGTATGCGATGCACAACCTAAGGTATGCGATAAGGTGTACGACGCACACCCTAATATATGCAATAATATGTGCGACGCACACCCTAATATGTGTGATAAAGTGTGCGCCGCACATGTGGGTGTCCAGGTGACTTAAATAGTCCGTTTTTGGGGTAAAATGGTCCTTTTTCCACCCTTATATAATGCCTAAACACGGAATTAAGCCCTTACTTCACCAAAACATATTTTTTCTCTCAAAATACTCTCAATAACACAAGCTAGAGTTTTCATAGAAGATTCAAGTTCAAGGAAATTCCTCCATCGATCATCAAGAATCTTTCTTCTAAGGTATGCATAGTGTTCATCAACGGATTTCTTTCGTCCATGGAGTTTAAGAATCAATCTTTGATTACTAAATCATGAATATTTTGTGGTGATATGGTTGTATTCATGTTGTTGTTTGTTGTTTGTGCTATAGAATGGGAATTTGATGGATTTTCATGAAGATTATGATCATGTAGTTAGAAACCATGAATTTGGGTAGATTAATGTGGTGTAAATTTGTGAATACACCTATGCCTTAAAGAGTGCATGCAAGGCCTTTGATAAAATACCTAAGAGACTAGAAATCATGCAATATAGATAAGTAGAACCCATATGACAAGTCCATGCTCTATCCCTTATGACTCAACATGAATTCCAAGCAAATTGTTATGTATTGTTGTTGTGATATAGAATGCTCATGAAAATAGAACCATGCAAGTATGTACATGTTACATGAATTATCTTTTATGTTCAAGAATATGATAATCATGTGTAGTATGAAATCCCCTACTTATGATATTGTGAATTGTGGACTCCATCCTTATGATCAAGTCAGTCATGTGTGTCAGTTTCCTTCCATCTAGTCCTCGGGGTACTTGTACCCGAAAAATATAGTTGTGTGCTTAGAGCCATGACATGTTGTCACGATACTCTTAGTCAAGCTATGATCTATAGAATTTAGTTACTCATGCGACTCAGAAATCTCAGCAGTCTCAGTAGTTCATTAATCTCAGTTATGCTCAGTTAATCTCAGTACCCAGTAACTTCAGTAATCTCTATAAGTCAGTACTCTCAGAAATATCATGAAATCAATAGTATTCCATCAGTCACAGAACTCAGAAAGTTTAGTTAATCAGTTCAGTTTAGTGTCTTTCAGATGGGAGTAGGATTCAGCACCGAGCGAGCCTAGGGATGGGGACTCACCCGCTAGTGAGGACTGAGATCCTTAGAAGAAATTCCTAAGTTCCAGAACTACGTAGCCAGCGTAGGTATGAGATGTCACCCATTAGATAGGACTGACATACTCAGGGGTCACCCGTTAGCACATTTATATGTATAGGACTGATCCCAGGAGTCACCCACTAGATTAGGATTGACTCCACAGCAGCTGTCTTTACCGGTGGTGCGGTATTGACACCCTTCCAGTCAGGGCAGAGATTGGACCCCAATCAGCTTAGCATGGGGCATGTCGGTTACATGAATACATCCCATATTTACAGTTTCAGTACCAGTCTTCAGAGTAGAAATTAGAAATCAGGACTGTCAGATATAGTCATTAATCTCAGTAAGGAACTCAGATAGTTCCACGGACTTAAAGACCTCCCGTCATATAGACTTGGTCTCTCATTGAGTTATTCAGTATCAGTACTTCTAGAGATCTCAGATAGTCTTGATCTCAATCTCAGATTCAGTTTTCTCATTATTATTTCCAGAGATCACCCGTTATTTAGGCTTGATCTCAAGCTTAGTCACTCTTAATCATTATTAGAGGATTTGGACTATTAGATACAGTCACTTAGTATCAGTTACATCGGTTAGGCCGATCATCATAATTATATTAGTTAAATTAGTTATCATAGCTTACGTTATCAGTATTCAGTTTCAGGACTGTTAGATACGGTCAATTACACCATTTCTTTATAATTCAAACTGTCAGAAATAGTAATTTATCTATTTAGTATCTCAGTATCGGTAAAGTCATGATGTCAGTTTTCAGACTTAGTAGTCAGTGTCTTCACGAGTTCAGGAGCAGTTATATATGTATGTATTCTTACGTTCATATTAGTCAGCATGTTCATGCATATAAACCCCATGCACTTATCCTACCCCTACGTATACTCAGTACTTTAGTTGTACTGACACATTCATGCTATGGTGCTTTCTTTTATATTAGACCATAGGTTTTGAGGCGCAGATTTCATACCAGCAGTAGCAGTTCAGTTAGCAGTGAGTCCTCATCCTTCGAGGATATGAACATTACATTTATTATTCCAGTATTTCAGTTTAAGGAGTTAGTTGGAGACATGTTCCTTCAACTCCTTATTCAGACAGTTTAGAGGCTTTTAGATGATTACAGAGTTTTTAGATTTAGACTTTTATATTTTCAGCTTGTTTTGGTACTGTTATACCACCTTATTCAGACGTTTTATTGTTTGAGATTGAACCTTATGGCCTTTTTGTTTATGTTTCTACATTTTTATATGTATATGATACAGTTACAGGTACAAATACCAGTCTTGGGTTAGCTTGTGGTCCTCTGGGGTCATGAACACTATGTAGTATTTCGGTTCAGAAAATTGGAGTGTTACAAAAACTCACTTCTGAATCTAAAACTTGAAAGCTGAAATCTGTTACTAATATCTTTCTATAAAGCATAATCTGAATAAAGTAGTGAGCCTTTACACTTAGTTTTCTAAAAGCTTTTTTTGTTAGGCTGTAAGCTTAAGACTTTAGGGAAATACTTTAAAACTGTTCTGAAAGCTTTTACTGTATGGGAATTCACTTAAAAACTGTTCTGCAAGGGAGGTCTTCTAACCGACATAAACCAAGTAAGCTAACATGGAGTTCAACGTCTTGTTCCCCTAAGGGAAAAACCTCACGATGGGGAGAGGCATCATTTTTTTGCTAAGGAGTATAACCTGAGATAAGTGATCACATCTGTAACTGTCATCCATGTAAAAATGAGAATAATCTGATAATATGTACTTAAGTTGGCTATGTAGTTCTGTGGAAGATAGGGCATGCTAATACCACACTTTCAGTTCGGTGCTAAATACCCTTTAAATCTGCGCTCATTCTGTTGGAAATTCACTTTAAAATCTAGTATAATGGTTCATTACAAAACCAATTATGCTTTTATCTGAGTTATTCTGTAAATAAAGCTAATATAAATTATGTAATATATAATAAATTTGTAAAGTGAATTCCAAAACTTATCTGAGGATCGAAGATCAAAGCTTCACTTAAAATTTGTAATTAATTTAATCATGGGATGCTTAAAGCATCATCTTTCTCGAAATATCAACATATAAACTTGGGCTTAATAACTCATACATCAAGTTCATGTAAAGACAACATAAAGTTCATGCTTGATAATAAAAACAATGATAATTCATCTAAAAAATCTGGAAATTTTTGCAATAGACATGAAAATATGAAATTAAACATAAAATTCATCTTCATAATCACTTGAAATCTCCTAATCTTGCAAATAACAGTATTGGGAATGAACCCTAATTCAAAACTCGTGTATAATCATTCAAAATCATATGAATTTGTAATTAAAACATAGTTTTAGGCACAAGGATGGAAGAGGATCCCTGTTCATAAATCTCGTATACCTTGGTAGATGATTAGATGAATAATCTTGAATTATTGATTCCTATTTAAATTCTTTAAGATAATTTCTTGATTATCTTGTATTGGGAATCTTTAATTTGGAGCTTTCTTGGAGAAACAATGGAGGAATTTAATTTTTTGGAGAAGAAGCTTGGGAGCTTTAGGGTTTCCTTTGAGAGAGAATGGATGAAAATATGCATAAAGTTCTTAGAATAGGCTTTAATTCCTTGTTTTGGATGAATTGAGGGTTTGAGAATTGACCAAAGAACCCTTTTAAAATTTTCATCGAAACTAAAAAATCCTAACTTTGCATGCCACCATGATGCGCCACTATCCCAGTGACTCACCGGATAAGGGACAACTGGGAAATTATGCTCCAACTTGATGAGGTAAAATTCCGTTGGGCTACTGGAAAAGGTAAGAGTCCCATTTTGGCCATTGAAAAAGGATGACTGGACTTGGAACTTCTCTGCGATGCGGGCCAATCGTAGAGGTCCAGTGGAAATTCATAATTGCCAAGTTAGCCCTCTCCGTGATGCGATGCTTGCCTAAATGGCATACTGCTTTACTAAAAATATCGTAACTTCTCAACCGAGTATTGAATTTGGGGAAAATTAGTATTGATGGAAAACTTATTCAATTATCTACACAATGGAGGGTCTAAATCTGAAAAATTTTGCATGTAAAAAAAGTTATTCATCTTTGAAGCTAGCCTTTGACATTTTGGGGGCTAAATTGAGCTAGGAAAAGTACGAGGCATTACAATTTTTATAAAATAGTGCGCTTCATGTGTTTGATGAAACACCCACTTGAGGTTTATTTGCTTAATTGAGTGGTGGGTGATTTAATTTGGTTAGTATGATTACAAGTGGATGTATTTGGTGATGAATTGATGTATTGAGCTTGTTCACATGTGTTGTTATTCTATCTATTCAAACTTTTACATTTCATGCACACTACATGTTTGTTAAAATGTCAATAAGAGAGAAATGCTTTATATACATATAAAGGTTAATGTGAACTTTCTTGGGGCATTATGTGATCATTTTTGTAGCATGGCTTTGAGTCCAATTGATCTTGAATGTGGAATATTCGGTGGTATTTAATTGAAATTATTGAGGAATATTGCGCCCATGGTAAGAGAGATTTGAATGCTTATCTTACCCTATGATAGATTAGGTGACTCCATTCTTAAGGGTATAGAGTCGTTTGTGTTTCTATTAGTGTTATGAGTATTTTAGGATCTAAATGGGCAATATGTGAAGTTGTGAGGAAAGAATCCAATGAAGTGTAATGATAATATTGCCTTACATTCACCTAAGTTTTTCTTTAATTGTTTAGGAAGAAGCAAAAGTTCAAAAATACTTTCGAAATGTCATTGACAAAAAATAAAATGATTTTGAAAAAAAAAATCAAAAATATAGTTTTATTTTTGAAAAAAATATCAAGGATTTTCTTGAGTTTTCTTTTAAGTGAGATCATTAAACTCAATTTTCGGCTCTCTCTTTACATGAATGAGTCCTCGACTCGGAGTAACTTATTAAGCTCAAATTGGTTGGGAAACTAACTTTTTGCTCTATAAGAATGATGCCATGTGTGGTGAGATTTTTGTATAATTCTTGTACATATGTGTAGTCTAGAACTTTCCCCGAGTGTGTGCAAAATTCTAGACAAGCTTGACTTGGAGAATGGCCCAAGACCATTTTTGACCCATCACATAGCCAAATTTCCATCTTAGCACTTTTTTCCTAGTTAACCCCTTCAATCCTTTTTACCCATTTTTCTTTCTTTGTCTAATGATAACCTTGCTAAAACACTTTAACCCTTTTTAAAATCTTTCTTTTGGCACTTAACCTCCTTTGATGCATTGCATGATTCTAAGAAATGAAATATAGGAAAAAGCCTAAGTTTGGGGGAATGAATGTGATGTGCTAAGACGAGCCAAGAAAGGTGTATGTAAGGTTGTCAACTCATGTGCTTAAAAGACAAGAGATGTGCTTATTAATAAAGTTGAATAGCCTAGCCCATAGAACTTGAAGAGAAATTAGATAAATGAAGGGCGAAGAAGGGCTTAAAGTTAGAAAATCTCTTGAAAAAGCCAAAGAAATAAAAAAATGGCGGCTTTGAATTAAATTGTAAATGAAAAAAAGGGAAATATGGAAAATGATTTGAGGAAGAATAAGGTGAGAGTTTGAAAATTTTGGGGATAGAAAGGGTTGAAAAATTGCATTGAAGGAGGTATTTTAGTCACTTGATCCATAGATATTCCTTACCACACCTTAAACCTTCATTTTGACCCGCAAGACCTTGGTGATTCCAAACTAGATAAGTCTACACTAGTGGCAAAAAACACAAAGTCCAAGCCTATGGTTCTACTCATTGTACTTGAATTTCTTTGAAAGAATGAGTATGAATTCTCTCATTATTTGAGCTCCATTAGAAATTTTCATGTACTTTGTATGTATGGGGCTAACTCTTGCTTGTGAGCGGCATCGATACTTTGGGGTAGAGGGTGAAGTCTTACTCTCAGTTTGGGCAAATGGGTGAAGTAAGTTGCACTGTGAAGATTGAGAGAATTTTTGAAAAGTTTGTGTTTCTTCTTAAGATGCTTTGTTGATTTGGAAGGTTCATTTGATATAAACTTGCATCCTTGCTTCATAAATATGTGCTTATAGAAACAAATTTGGTTTACTTGTTGCCAAGACATGTTTAGAAAGTATTTGAACAGTTCTGTTAGCTTATTCCTTTACGTAGCTTTCTTTCGGGTGGATTTGAGTTAAATACCCTATCTTTTTAAATTGTTTTTGATTGCTTGAGGACAAACAATAGTTTTAAATTTGAGAGTGTTGATAAACCGTCATTTGACGACTTTCTAGTACCTTTTAAGCCTAAATTATCATTTTTTTTCCATTGATTTCCGTTGATTTGATATTTATCTCATACTTAATGCTTATTTGTGTAGGAAAAGTTGAAAAGGAAAGATAAGCAAGTCTTTCAAGTCAAAAGAAGGTCAAATGTGAAAGTAAAGGGTCATCTGCTTTGTATTCCCTTACCACCTGCTCTCTATCTGCTTAAGCAGATCAAGAGCAAGGTGATATTTTTGTAATATTGGATAAATATGAAATTGGAGCTTAAATAGGAGATTTTAGCTCATTTTCACCATCTTTTATCGATCATCTATCACTACATACTCCTCCATCTTAGCTTAGATTAGGGTTTGTAATTTCTTGGAGCTTGGAGCCTAATTTGTACTAATTTTGAGCTAAGAAGACATTAGAGTGACTTTCAAATGAAGAATTAGCTAATTCCATTGAAGATTTATGGATATTTAAAGTTTGGTTTGCATTTTTTTATCCTTCATGAATTTGTTTGATGGAATTCATGGTTTATTTATGTTTATTGTCTTTATGTTTTGCTAGTTCTTCCTCTTGGGATTATTCTTGAATAGGGTGCAAGTGTTGGGTTGAGATGTATTTGGGTAGATTTTAGTTTGCTAATGATGGATTCTATTATTGCTTGATTAAATAGGTTGGGATTTGATGGATAAAAGCTCCAAATACCCACATGGGTTTGATGGGTGAAAACTCTAAACTCTAGAAAGCTCTAAGCCATCTTTGAAAAGAGGGTTTTGGGTGAACTTTAGGAACCTTCATCATTCTTGAAAGAGGGAAGTGGGAACCAAAGCAATACTAGATAATTTATCGGTATAGTTTACTAATTTTCACTATCTTAGAAATAAGGTTGAATATGAGGTTGATTATCCCTCGGGTTCCATCCTAGAAATAGGGGTGCCTAATTGAGGTATTAGGTGGCTTTAATTGCACACTCGTTAGGTACTCAAAAGGGTTAACGAGTGAAAGCATTTGGGCTTTGTTGAAAAACTAGCCTCAAGGACTTTAAACCTAGCCTACCATATCATCAACAACTAGAATTGGCATTGAATCATTACATACCTATGCATATGATGCCCCTAGGATAGCACAGTCCCAAGATCCGCTCCTAATTGTTTACACTCTAATCATTCTTAGTCTTGAATTAGGTCTTTAGAAACCCAAAAATTGTTTTCATGATTGAGTCCCATTTCAAACCCCCAAACTATTTTGTACCATAGGTTTGAATCTAGTTAGTAGCTCTCGTTCCAAACTTACTTAATTGCTACTCACATTGTTCTCCGTGGATTCGACCCCGACTCCTAGTTTGATAAATATATTGACAACAACCGCCTTACACTTAATTGGATGTATAAGTTGAGCGTTATTATCTTAGTTCCGAGATTTTTGGACTCAAGCATGTAATGGTAGGCATTGAGGACTGCATACCTGTGCTCATATGTCCCCCTAACCAAGTTCTTGGCAATACCCATAGCAATATAAATCTTTCAATAGCTTATCGTAACACCCAATTTAATACGGAGCTGATTGACCATATCAGCAGTAGAAAGGCCTTTGCCATTGGGGAATCTATTTTGAAAATAACTACCTGGGCCATTTGCCGTGGTGTGAGAATTTTGGCTCATACTATGCTTCAAACCACATGTGTGATACTTTTGATAAACATTAATGAAGAATCTGTCAGAACATAAGTATTTCACAGCCCTCAACCACAACTTGCAGTCTAAATTAACACATCTAAAATAAAAAACTTTGCTCGAGTTAATCACCTTCTTTTGTCTGAAATCTTTTTTTAAGCAAGCAATAAATAAAGAAGTAGATAGTTCTAATTATACTTGAATAACATTCCCTTATAAAAATCAGTCTCGTCATTTTGACTATTGTCCGACTGTGATGATTGAGAAGAATTGCCCACCGTATTGCTCGCAACAACAGGCATAGGTGGTTGATCATCATCTGGAATATTCATGTCCAGATCATCCAATTTATCTTCAAACATGTCTTATTGTTCTTCTTCTACATTCTAATTCTTATTCTCTCTCAATTTTTTAATCACATATACCATTAACACCGGCCTAGCTAAGTCACTCAGATAAGCATGCAACCGAACCTGATCAGCTATCTTGAGAGATAGTACCCTCTGATTTTCAAAAAAGTTATGCATATAGTTGATGATGAGTTCTTCCGATTCGCAATTCAGTCTATAATAGCTGGTGATTAAGTTTACAAAACGAGCATACGAAACATCACTTTGGACTATCATAGCTATCGTCTCTAGCATTTCACCTTCCTTCTAATGCCAAGCATATTGATTGCTCTTCTCGATCCATTCACCATGACAATCCACCCCTATTGTTATTGATCCCTCCATTAGTGGTACCTAAATAAATACATTTGTTAAAAAAAGTTAATAATGACATCATAATAAAATTAATAGTGATTGTATAGTACTATAACATGAACTCCAACAAATAAGTAATCTATTGCAATAGGTGAATAATATGTTGAAACAAGTGAGTTATATATTGAAACAGATGACTCACCTATTGGTATTCATGTTACGATACTATAGAACTTGAAGTTGATTCTAACACATGAGTCATCTGTTGAAATAGATTACTCTTCTGTTGCAACAGATGTATAATCTGTTGCAATAGATAAGACACCTATTGGGATATACTATAGAACTTTTGAAGCTGATTCAAATAAATGAGTCACCTGTTGCAAAAGATCACTAACCTGCTGCAACAAATTGCTAACCTGTTGCAACAGATGAGTCATCTTTTAAAATCAACTTCATATTTTATATTCTGTAATATGAATACCAACAGGTGAGTCATCTGTTGGAATCAACTTTGGGTTCTATTGCAATAGGTAAGTAATATATTTCAACAGATGAATCTTCTATTGCAACAGATAACTCGTCCATTGCAAAAGATGATCCATCTGTTCAATTCATGTTACATCACTATAGAACCATAAATATGAATCCAACATATAAGTCTTCCGTTGCAATAGATGACTCATCTATCGTAACAGATAAGTCATTTGTTGAAACAGATGAATCTTATGTTGGATTCATGTTCGGGTTCTATCCATTGTTGAAAAAATAGCATTAGCAGTATACCCAGATGAGAAATTCAACTAAAAATCATAATTTTACTTACCAAAGTCACCTTTGAAGTAATGTCAAAGTGATGTATGAAGTAAAATTTGACCTAAAAAATTAGTCAAGTTGTAGTAGTAGCAGTAACAACAACAATGGTCAACAAAAAAAAATGATGATGATAATGAAGAAGAAAATGATGTTAATGAAGCAGAAGATGATGAATAAAGCAACAACAATAATGAACAACAACAATCGTGAAGAGAAAGAAACACACATTTTTTCCTCCGTTTCTAGTTATATTAGATTTTACTTGGATCAAAGTTATAAATTTAAAAGCTTGTGGGATATTTTCAAACTTTCACAACTTTCTTAATCCATAATAAAGTAATTGTCACCTAGACTCAATTTTTAAAACTTGAGTCACCTACACATCATTTCAAAACTCTTTTATCACTTTTAACTCAAAACCCAGGATATAACTACACAATAAAGTTTTAAATGAGAAAATCAAATAGGACCCACTTTCTAAAAGTTGTACATCTTTGCACCTCAGTGTTAGCTTTTATTTATCACTTATTGTTTACTTGTTATTTTTAAATATTTTAAGAAAATATAATTTTATTTTTAACATTAATTTTTTTCTTCAATTGATTTCAAGGCACAATAATAAATATCATTTGATAAGAATATTATAGTAAAATAGCTATATCAATAATTAATTTTTTAATTGCGTGCAAGTCAAATATGACAAGTAAAATCGAACAATGAGAGTATCATTTTATTCTTGACTAACTGTGCTAAATTGCAGTTTTGTCATTGGTTGATTGCACTGACATTTCTATTACTTATTTATATAAATATTATAATATAAAATATATGAAAAATGCTCAAATATGCTATCGAGTTATTAGAAATGATGTCATTTGTTAAAAGTTTGGCTTATTTAACCACTAATATTAAATGTTTGGTTCATTGATGCCATTACATTTCCATTAAGTTCATTTGTGTCATTTTTTTTAATGGTGATTTTTTCAAAGTTATTTTTATCGCATGACCTCTATTCATGTCGATCATCAAACTAAATTAACCAATATTACTTAAAAAACTAAAAATTGGATCAGTTAAAATAAAATTCGACACAACTAATGAGTCTGATTTATTTTTAATGAGTTTAATTTTTATTTTAAAAAGTGGGTCAGATTTTATTTTAATAGGTCCGACACTTTTAATTTTGATTTCAAGTAATATTGGTTGATTTAGATTTGATGACATGGACCTCTATTAAGAGGTCACGTGGTAAAAATATTTATGTAAAAATCACCGTTAAAAAAATAATTGCATGAAAGAACCTTTCTATAACGACAGTGGCATAGATGAGTCAAACTTTTAATGTTGCGGCATAAATGAGTCAAACTTTTAACGGACGATATACATAAGTTATTTCTAATAGTTTGATAATATTTAAAGTCTTTTTCCTAAAAATTATAGACATTTAAAGGATAATATTCTTTATTTATCAAATATATATATATATATATATATACTTGGAAGCTTCTTTCTATAAAATATTTTCTTTCCCACCATACGCACCCTAATATAATGGATTTCGGAGTGATGTTTTCAACATCACTGTTAGACATGAATCATGCCTGATTGGGCAATTATTTCGTGATCTTCAAATCTACTGGATAGGATAGGTACAGGTTCTTCCTGGATTTGTCAGAGAGGAGAAGTCCATAACTTTTATGCTGATTTGATTAAATTTAAGAGCAGACAAACATTGATTTGATTTTGGAGTTTGGACTTAATAAAATGTAATCGAATTAAATTAACTATTATGCAACAATTACATCATACTCAGTGTAATTCAATAAATGAGGTACGTGTAGGATAAAGTTCACGTATATATGTCGGTCTAATCCTTGTCTTAGAAGATAGAGAACTGATTTCCGATAAAGATTCGGCTCCAAAAATATTAACAGGAGTAAAGAAAACATAACAAATATTATAGAGAGCATGTAAAAAAAAAATCTGAAAAAAGAAACGAAGCTACAACAATAAAACAACAGACATCGAAGGAACGTTGATTTTCATGATAGCTGGCATAAATAAACAACAGGCAAAGATTATTTTAATATTTTTGTATTGTATCTCTATAAATAGTGAGGGCATTGCATGAAGTTAAACTACAACTTAGGCAGAAGCTAGCAAACCAACAATGGTTATGACAACTCTCTTAAGCTTCTGCTTCCTTTACCTTGTAGCACTTGCAAATTTGTTTGCTCTAACGAGCGCTGCAATCCCTGCAAAGCACTTTCATGCTCCATTTAATCGAACCAGCTTTCCTCCTGATTTTGTTTTTGGCGCTTCATCAGCTGCTTACCAGGTATCCTTTCGTTTTCTCTTCTTGATGATAACGCAAACACCCGTAGAAGTCTTTAAGAGGAGAGAGAAGCTATTGGTATTTATCCTACGGAAGATATTCAAATTTAAAACACACAACTATCTTTTTGAATAGGATATCCCACCATTTTTAACAAATATTTGAAGTTTATGGTTTATACGATGACCTCTAGTTAATACAATAATATTAATTAAGTTCACACTTAAATATTTATAAAAAAAAAAATTAGTGGATCTCTTAAGATTTATATAGGTCTATGTAAAATCTATTGGATTCATGTGAATTCGCAAACAATGTGCTTCCAGATCTCCCATCCTTCACGTGTGTGGGCTTACGGATTTTTCATTATTTAAGCACCTGAATCTTTTCTTTTTTTGTTGTTGATAATAGTGAGAATAGAACATACAACCTTTGCTTGATCTTAACATTATATTGAAATGTTTAGCCATCTTATCCAAAAGACTATTAAGCTAGTTTTTATTTTGAAAATTACCAACACATAAAGGCATAACTTTATTTATTTATTTATTTATTTTGCTTAATGAGCTTTCAGATTGAAGGAGAAGCGCTTAAAGGGGGAAGAGGACCTAGCATATGGGATACTTTTACTCGCCAGCACCCAGGTCTCCCTCCTGCAATTAAGATAAATTACTGCAATCAAAAAAGAAGAAAAAAAAATTATTTGTGATTATAAGCTTACACCTTATATCATTTGAACTTTACTACGTTCTATTAACTCAATAAAAAAAATTAAAATTAACAAAATTAAGCATAAATGTACGACTTCCGAAGAAAGAATTGTTGAGCGATGTTGGTTCAAGTCCAAACTCAAGATAATACTATTATCTTACCCTGCCTCGGAGTGTGTGTGTGAGAGAGAGAGACAGAAAGAGAGCTTCGTGGTTGTTTGATGGTATATAGATTGATGATAGTAATTTGTAAATCAAGAAGCGTTGAAGTTGTAAATTGAACATTGCATTAACAATCAGTACATTTTGAAAGCTTGACGAAAATATCATCCAGAAAAGAAGCTGCCAGCTTCATTATTTCGAATATGGGCAGAAACCCAGCTAAGGCAGCTATATTTTAGAATCAATATGTGATTTCAATTGGAAAGCTAGCTCGGGCAGCTTCTATATGTGATTACCCACATATACTAAAAATAATTTGTCTAATTTTACTTATTCATTATGAAAAATTAAAGTATAATTTATCATCTTATATGATCTATTTTATCTTTGTTAGTAATTACTATTCAATTTTTCACCATTTATATGACTATAATTAATTGAGTGATTGTCAAGTCAAATATGAACAAGTCAAGATGAATGAAAAAAGTTGTGCATAATTAGTTAATGTTTGATACTTCACTTAATTCAATATAATGAATTGTTACACTTTTTTATGGTTCAAAATGAATGAATTTTGTAAAGTTTAAGAATGCATTAATTATTCTTTTAAGAATTACTCTTCTTTTTAATGTGGGTTTTCAACAATTTTTAAATTTTAAAAAGAGTTTGAAAAGAATCAAAAAGTAATATTGATTAATATCGTCATATTACCTTTTGCTTAATTTCTTTAATTCTTTCTTATGAGGTGTACCACTCTCTAAATTAATTAATTCATATATACTCCGACAAAAGATGTGATTTATCTTATCACTTATGCAGTTTTTATGCATGTAAAGTATATTTTTATTAGAAATATCTATGAACTGATCAATTCACTCAGAAATTAGACATTATTATAATTATTTTGATATTTGAACTTCGATTGTCATCTTTTTACAATACAAAAAGTATTTATTTTTTACAACAAACAAAAGGGTTTATTAATTAGTTGAGTAAGTTTTACAATTTTTTTCTTTTACACTTGATTAAAATATATAGAGAAGTTGGGGAAAATATGGGAAGATCTAAAAAGCTCAATATCAACATAATGTACCTCCTTTCCAAGAAAAGGAGTCACTACATTGAAGCTTTCTTCATTAAAATGAGAAATAATACATCGAAACACTCCTAAACTTGTAGCCAAAACTTACTTTAGATACTAAACTAATTGGACAATTATTTACTCCCTAAACAATTTTCACGTGAATTTTTTTCACCCTAAAAAAATTATACCACTCTCAATACGGAGAGTGAAGTGCACGCGCCCCACGTAATTGCCACATCAGTGCCATATCATTGCCACGTAAGAAATTATAATTTTTTTAAAAAAATAATTCAATAAACATATTATTTTTATATATTTTTTAAAAAGCTAAATATATATTTGTACTTTATATATATATATATATATATAAAAGAACCTCCCCCTCCTCCTTCTTCTTCTCCAGCCCCCCCCCCCCCCCGGCCCGTTCCTCCCCCTTCAATTCTTTAACAGCCCCCAGCCCCCTTTTCTCCTCCTTTTTTAATTTCTTTTACACCTTTCACACCATTTTTCACCATTAATATCAATAACTTGATTCGAATTTAACAAGAAATTGATAAATAACTTGTTCATGTAGATTAAGTCATGGCTCCTCTATCAACATTCAAAAATCAACAATTGCAAGTAGAACAAAATCTAAACTCATCCACAATAATTCCAGATCTACCAAACGATTTAGCAGCAATAATACTAATATTCGTTCCTTTGTTCCGATCTGCTGTGAAAATGCTTCCTGCTTTAATTTTTTCACCATTAATACCATTATTTCAAACCTTCTCAAATGCTCCAATAAGCACACGATGAGGAAGTGATAAATTGTCATAAGTTATTTATCATCACAAATTGGATGTAGTCATCTGAAAAAATTAAATAAAGTAAAAAAAAAAATTAATGAAGGGAGGGATTAATGGAGCTTAGTAATGGTGTTCTTGAAAAAAAAAAAAATTAGCCTAGATGAAGAAGATGAAGAAGATGAAGAAACTGGGTGGGGTGGGGGTGGAGGCTATGAAAAAGATGAAGAAATGGGGTGGGGGTACGAAGAAGATGAAGATATGAGGGTGTTGGGGGTAGGGGTGGGAGTGGGGAAAGGGATGATTATCAAGAAGATGATGATGAAAGTGAATTTTTGATTTTTTTTAATCTAATATATATATATATATATTAAAAGGTGAGACCCACCATTTTTCATGTTTTTTAAGTAAATTATAAGTTGATTTTTAAAAAAATTGTCACGTCAGCAATTAGGATGAAAAAAAATTCACTTGAAAGTTGTTGAGAGGGGTAAATAATTATCCAATTAGTTTAGGGTCTAAAGTAAATTTTGACTACAAATTTAAGAATATTTCGATGTATTATCTCTTAAAATAAAGATAGTTACATTGTAGCTTTTATATATTCATCTACTGCCTCATAATTGAAGAAAGAGATCTTTCACCCACTGCCTCATAATTGAAGCTTTCATTGAAGAAAGAGAGTGTCGATTTTTTTTGGTTTTCATTCGATGTTTGATATTCGTATTGGAGTCCGATCAATTCAAATTTCCATCGGGTAGGGCCCCATTTGAGGTGTAACGCTCCCTACCAAAATTTTTTTCATACCCAAGACCTCTTATTAAGGGAGGAACAACCTCATCCACCGCACAACATTTTAGTGAAGAGAGTGTGTATTGTGAACTCTTTTTAGTGAAGAGAGTGTGTATTGTGAACTCTAACTACTTCTATCTTCTACTTCCTCCCACAATAATGACATGTAAGCATACTAAACTTTTTGAGATAATTTCACAAGTCTTCTCTCAGTGTTTTGTCTGATCACACTGCTTTAAAAAAAATAAAAAAATTGCAATATTAACTGTATTTCTTTTAATATATTTTTATAATTCTTTAAACTTATTTCTAGTAAATATAATAAAATATAATTTGACAATTATCCTTTTGGATATTAATTTATTTCAATTTTATGATACTATTAAAATATTTTAACACATTCTTTAAAAGTAAATAACGGATGAACAAGAAAGAAAATTAAAGAGTGGTATCAGCGTTTATCGAAACCAGAAGAATAGATATTGTAATTATCTTCTCTTCAAATCCTCAAGCCCTTCGTCCTCTCTTTTGTTTTTCCCCCATATTCCTTGGATTTTTATTTAGTTTTTTCCTGCCACAGTGAATCTGTGATGCTGCATTTTGTGCAATTGTCATTTTGTTTTATTGGTCTTTCATATGGGTTTTACTCGTTGCTAAAAAGTCCAATCAAATTAATTTTACTGATATTTGGTTTTAAATTTAAAAATCGATAATATTTGATTTGATTTTGATTCAAGTAAAAAAAATAGCTGAATCTAACTGATAAATTATATCAATAACTTTTACAATTATTTATATATATGATATTAGTTTTATAAATAATTATAAATATTGAGCATACCTTTTATTACACATTTGATATTAGTCTAATGATTTCATATGTGCTGCATCATTTTTAAATCTTATTCCTTAGAAACATATCCAAACTCAACATTGTAAGTCTAATAATTAGCTAACACTCTCAAGTGTAATTATCTAATTGTAAATATGAGGCGAGATATAATATATTATCTTTTTTAATTTTCTTACTAAGACATCTCTCTATTCTTCAATAATTTGTCGCGTTGAGTTTTGAAGGGTTGCCTGTCTATTTAAAGTTGTATATTACTTAATGTACTCAATCTCAAGCATCTATCTACAGATCAATTCAGCTGTCCAATTTTTACCAGCCAAAACACATGTAAGAAAAGATATTTTCTAGTATTGAGATGATTAACGAAGCATACAATATTAGTTTAATTTAATAATCTCGTTGGACTTAATCAATCCAAAGATACTATTGCATTGTAGGATATTGTCCGTTTTGGGTCTAATTTATAAGGTTATCTTTAAAAAGCCTCACAACATTAAGAGATCCTACACCTTATATGTAACTTCCCAATCCTTTAACCTGTTGTAAAATATTGGAACCATGGAAATTCTCTAGTTTGAGGTGTGCTTTTGTCACTGCTCTTAAGGATATTTCACCGGTTAAGATATATCCCAAAAATTCAACAAGCTCTTTTTTAGTATTAAATTAGGAGTCAGAAACTAACAAATATTTTATATAATGAACACGGATGAAAATCGTTTTCCTCCGAAATTTGTCTTAAAAATCAACCTCCTCTTTGAACTATCAACAATAATCAACTTCCCCCCTTTGTCTCATGCAATGTCCATTTTGTCCTTATAATTTTAATTCTATATTTACGTAATATTTTTTTATATTATATGTAATGAATAATTTTTTAACATGGATATTTATTGTATTTTATTTAAATTTATTCACTTTATAAGCAAATTAATACTTTTTATAAATTTATCACAAAATTCCATGTTATTTTTTAAGATCGTTATTTTAGTATTATATTTATTAAAGAGTCGTTTGGTGTGAGGTGTAATTATAATAATTCAGAGATAGAGTTCCTGATTATTTATCCTGCGTTTAATTAGATGTATTAGGTAGTGTCAAAATTATTTGTCGTCCCATTTATACCACAGTGATGAGATAAATTATCACACATACATGTTAGTTCAACTTATTTTGTAATAACTAATCCCGGAATAACTTGTTTCCAAACAACCCACGCCTAAATGTGTATATATACATATGTATGTACATGCATATGCGTATATTTTCATGTTTTATCACTCTCTTACTAAATTCGTTTCGTATTACTTAACTTTTTGTTGATATAACATAATTCTTAAGAAAAATTTACTTAGAGGCATATTTTGCTAAATTAACCTTATTAATGATAATTTGAAACTTTAAATTTGTCTATACTGTTACTTTATATAGTTATTTAACATTAAATGGTAGAATAAAATATAATACAATTCTTTTGATTTCACAAATTGAGCATATAAATTAAAACTTCTATTTTTAGTATGAGGATCAAGTGATAAGAAACGATATTAGGTATTGTCTATATCAGTAAATAAGATGTGATTGTCATTAATAGAGTATTACATATTTTATAATTTATATAAATAATATAATCTTTAAAATTTGACCTTATTTTTATTCGAGAAAAACATCTAGTACCCCCGAATTATGACCAAATTTGCTATGACACATGTCAACTTCACGGGGGTCTTATTACCCCTTAAACTAAATTTTAACGTATTTTTGTCAATCTTTTTAGCTAACGTGATACCCTTTGTAAGTCATTTTAGATGGCGTAACACCTTTGACTTGAGCTTCATTTTATGTAATAAAGGTTTTACTAGAGACTTATCTCTTTCATTTATTGTTTGTATTTTTTGCATTGAAATATGTTTATAAAATTAGTATTAGTTATTATTTTCACTTGTAAAATAAATATTATAATTTTGATTATTAGTAATAAATCTAATTTTCTTATATCATGCTAATTTACTTCATAAAGATCATCATTAGCTTATATACTTAATTAATATTTCTTTTTTTTCTTAGAAGATAATGTTTATGTTTTTATGAAGATTTTGTTATATGATTTTTTTTTTTTAATGAAGATAATGTTTATGTTTTTATGCAATGTCCATAAACATTATCATATTACAAGGACAAAATGGACATTGCATGGGATAAAGGGAGGAGGTTGATCATTGTTGATAGTTTGGGAGTTGATTTTTAAGGCAAACTTCGAAGAAACGATTTTCACCCAATGAAAACCCAACAAATTAACTTGATAAGAAAAAGCTAAGTTTCACTCCAATAGTTTTCGTCACTATTTTTCTCGCCTCTTTTAGTGAGCACTTCAAAGAGTTTATTCGAAAAAGTAACACAATCTTAGCAAAACACCTCATAATATCAAATATTTCAGGATAAGCAAAATTAATTTTGTACAACTCAATATTTTCAATATTCTAGATAAGATAGTAATATTTTCATAACTAATAACAAGTTCAATCAATTTCCCATAAAATATTTTTCCAATATTTTTAAATCATGTACCTCAAAGACTTGGTAAATTCTTGTTGACGGGTAATTCATATTAAAACTTTGAGAGTTAGTAAATTCTTGTTGATGGGTAATTCATATTAAAACTTTGAGAGTTAGTAAAGGCAAAAGTCATATTAATGTGTCATAAATCAAAGAAATCAAGCAAACAAGTTAATAATATTTTTATTCATGACAAATATTTTAACATAACTATATCATGCCACACTACTTTTTACCAACAAAAATCATGAATATTTTAACATTCATGACATTCTCAAAATAATTTTTTTTTGATAGTTAAAATCTTTGTTAATCACCAAAGTGGCCAATTACAAAAACTAAGCTAGCAAGATATTTCTAGCTTTTTCCTGCAAGAACAGACTAAGATACTAGTACTACTAAAAGCAACATTTATCAAAAATTAACTTGTTTGCACTTGTTGCTCTAACACAGTAAATACATGCAATTCCCTTTGCGGTCACTTCCTTAGTGTTTTCCACCTTCTCAAAAATTCTATTTTTCCTCCCTATCCATATAGCATGCACAAACACTGTATAAATCAGCTTTAGTATCTGAGCTTGAGGTCTTTTTCCTTTGATCTGCTTGATGAGCCAATTCTGCATATCATTCCAATTTCTATATTGAGGCTGTTGAATATTTAGCCATACCAAAAGTCTTTCCCAAACTGTTTTACAAACAGACAACTGCAGAAAAGGTGATCCCTTATTTCGTGTAATTGCTTACATAATATAATATACACACCCTAGATCAACTGGTAATTTTCATTTTAATAATCTATCTGCTGTAAGCAGCCTGATTTGAACTTACAACCAGATTGTAAACACAACTTTCGGTCTTGCATTGACCTGACATACCAATCCCTTCCACACTATCTTTGGATAAACTTCCCATCAAATGCATGTAAGCTTGCCTAGTGAGACTTCTTCTAGCACTAGAAATGGCATATAGTAAATGCAAGTTTTTTATATTCCCAAGCACTTTTTTCACCATCCAACAAGCATTATCAGTAATGTTAATCTCTCTAGCTTTTGTCCTTTGATGTAGTAGCTGTGGATCCACTTGATCCACAAGCTATCTTGTTTGTGCTCCACATTTCAGCACATTTTTTAAATTACAACTTTATTTCATAATTTCAAGTTTATCAGATTCAGTCCACCTGCCGTCTATGATGTACACACTTTATCCCAAAAAACAAGGGCCTTCTTTGTCACCATATTGGATCATGAGCATATGTAGCTAAATAAACTTGAATTGCCTTCATCACCTTTGATGGAATAACAAATAACTGAGCCTGGTAAGCTTAGATTCCAAAGATGACAGTCTTCACAAGTTGAATTTGACCAGCATATGATAGCTTCTTGGCCGTCCATGAAGTTATTCTTGAAACAATGTGATCTATCAGGGGTCGCCATTGCAGAATATTGTGCTTCTTAGTGGGCAATGACGCTCCAAAGTATTTTGAAGACAACTTCCTTAACTATCGCCCAGAGCCTGCTTTATCTGTGCTTGAATTAAAACTGTAAAACCATCAAAATACATAGCATTCTTTGAAAAATTTGCTTGGAGCTCTGAAGCAGCTGTAAATATATTAAACTTATCATGAAGTAGCTTAATAGACATGAAATCACCTTTTGCAAACATCAATAAATCATCTGCAAAGCTTAAGTGGGTGTTTTTGAGCTTGCTACATTACGTCAACATTTTCTAATAACACTATATCAACCTAATTGGTTTAAAACTTAAAATATAAGGAACATGTAATTTCATTTAAAGTCAATACTATTTCTTTCACATTGAGGGATGGCCTTGGCTCAGCGGTAAGCTTGCTTACCGTGGTGTGCCAGGGTCGGGGGTTCGAAACGCCCCTCCAGCGAAGTTGGGGTGAGGGCGCGTAGGTCAGGCCCGGAGTGGTCCCCCCTCCCCGACACCTACGGAGTAGGTATGAACCGGGTCGTCCCTTTACTATTTCTTTCACATGTGAGTTTAAGAATAATTTTTTTTCTTTTAAAGAACTTGACTAGTTCTTTAATCAAAGCAACAAAATTCTGCTCCTCCATTGACTTGGGCGTGGCCAACAAAATTATTTTACACACGAAGCTTATTAAACAGCCACTCACATATATCACGATATTTACTTGGGGAATGACAAAACAATAATATCATTTGCTTCATCCAAATTAATTTTCACTTAGAAGGATTGTCAATTTTTCCAACACTTCTCTTGAAAATTTTACTATTGACTTTGAATTTAATGTAACATCTTATTCCCCATAAAATAATAATAAATACTCTCTCCGTCCTATTTTACTCATCCCAAATTTTCTAATTTATTATCCCAATTTACTTGTCCTTTTTTACTTACCAGGATAAGACAATTTTTTTTCCATTATACCCTTAGTGTAATTGATTACCCCTTATTATTAGCATTCTTGAAAAATATTGCAAAGAGGAGTACCATTAAGAGTACACCATTAAGAATATAAATGGTGCTTTGGTATTAGCCATCGATCAATATTGAAACTAACAACAAGACACAATTAAGAGGGGCAAATTGGTAAAATTATATTATCAATCATTATTTTCTTAATAATTGTGCCATCTCAATTTGGGACGGATAAAATGAGACGAAGGGAGTATTATAGTAAGTCGACATACCTTAAAATGGCAGAACCGTAATTTAAATCAAAGCAGAGATCGTATATAATATTGAACAACTGAAAAGAGACCTTTTGGTCAAAGAACTGAAGAACTCCATCAAGAACGTAACAAAGACATCTACATCAGTAAAGCACAAAACATTTATTTTCATTAACACCACTTTCCTTGAACCTCTTTCCGGTTCGGGATTCATAATGAGAAGTTCTTAATATTGTTGTAAAATAACGGAAACACGGAATTTTCTAACTTGAGGTGTGCTTTTGTCATTGTCCTTGAGGATATTTCGTCGGTTAAGATGTATCTCCTGAAATTCAACAAATCCTTTTAGTATTAAACTAGTGTTAGAAACTAACAAAGATTTTATATAATAAAAACCAAGCAAATTAACTTGATAAAAAAAAATTACTCTCTAACATAAGTTACTCTAATATTTTTTCTCACAATTTTGCTCTCCTCTTTTCATGATCGAGTTTTCATAGAAAAAGTAAAATATTGAATCTCATCAAATATCCCAATAGTTAAAACCTACAATTAAAAGGTACTCCGTTTTGTTTTAGTTGATCCTAATTGACTTGACACATCTCTTAAGAAATTATTTAATGGAGGCTTATTTTATTAAAATAACCCTATTAATTATGTATTGAAGATATGAATTTGAGTAAATACACTTTGTTTAGTTATTTAGTTTTGAAGGTAATATTGAAAGAATATAATAAAATCCTCTTGATTTCATCAAAGGGACAACTAAATTGAAACAAATTTTTTTTAGAAAGAGGCCAGCTAAAATAAAACGGAGGGAGTATTAGTAACACTTAAAACATTTTACCAAATGAGTAATCTACATTGATTAGGAAATAATGCCACTAAAATCAATATAGTCAAATATTTTGAATGTTACCATTAGAAGTTTAAAACTAATGAAACACGTAATCAAATTCTTTGATTAAGATTAGTAGTGTTAATCACCATCCATTACAATATTTACCTACCATATTTAGCATAATTATCTTTCATATATTAGGAAGTAGATTATATATAATTAGTCTAAAATATTTTATAATTATATTTACCATATATAATTCTTACCATGCATAGCATTTTCCATGTATAATTTTCCTTCTAACTAAATAAGGAGATGAGCTCCTTCATTCCAATGATTTTCCCTTGTTCATAAATAGCACATGAATGATATCATATAAATTAATAGTCCCTTCGTCTCATTTTATGTGTCATCATTTTCTTTTTAGTCCGTCCCCAAAAAATGTCATCTTTTCTTATTTGGTAATTATTTAAAGACCAATTCCACTTTTATCATTGTTGGTCACACTTAATTATGAAAAAGATAGTAACACATTTTTTGATAAAAGGACAATTTGGTAAACATAACTAATTCTTCCCTTATTTTTTAAACTTCGTGTCCGATCAAATAACGACACATAAAATAGAACAGAGGGGTAATAGTATAGTCATAATAGATGAATCTTATTCGTTTTGAGATATTAAAATATTTTTCCAATATAATCTATCAATGTGAAACTTTTGTTCGCACACCCAATAATTTCTCCTCTAACTAAGTTTCACGTAATCCATCATCACGATCCACGTGGTCACCGAAATTCACTATGTGCCATCTACATCGTTTTTGAGTATTATGTTCTATGGCAATTAAAACCCCGCAACTAGCTTCTTCTTGTGTGTGCATTTCCAAGCTTGTAAGGGTAAGCAAGAGTCACTCATCCCATCTTTCTGCCATATCCAGATCCGCATACTTATCCCATCGAACCTGAGCTCTGATACCAATTATTGAATTCACCTAGTCCAAAGATACTCTTAGATGATGTGATATTATCCGTGTTGAGCCAAGCAAAAGGTCTCACGCTATTAAGAGATCATACACTTTATATCTTCACAATCTTGCAGCTACCAATATGGAACTTTTATTCGCACGCCTAATAAATTTTATCTCGACATTCTAGTTTGAAAAATTGATCTATTAGACCTAGTGTGTAGAAAACATGCCTTCAATATTGGATTACAAGTATAATATAAGGTACTGATTGTCATTTAAACAAACATATTTAAGCTAGTAACAATGGTTCCCTTTTACTGTTTTCTTTTCCCATCATATAACTCTTTCTTAACAAATTACAGAAAAGATCTTTGACGGTTCTACTGGAGATGTCGCTGTTGATTTCTATCATCGGTATAAGGTATATATATGAGACACAGTGTTTCACTTTCACTTTTTTTTTTTTTTTTTTCAAAATTTTTTAGCTGCATATATAAGTTCCGCTGAATATTGAAAACTATTGAGCACTATAATAGGAAGACATTCGGCTGCTTAAGGAAGTGGGATTGAAAGCTTTCAGGATGTCTATCTCTTGGTCTCGGATTTTACCATGTAAGAATACTTTCCTGTGCATGTGAGATGTATATACTAATGTAATATTTACAGTAAAAGTAGTAAGGAAAATAAAAAAATACTTATCAAGCTAATAGTTGATCGATCAGCTGCTATTACATTGTGTGCTGAAAATTTTCTTTTTCTGTTCATTTAAGATGGGAAGGTCAGCAAAGGAGTGAATCCAGAAGGCATCAAATTCTACAATGATGTCTTCAACGAGCTAATTGCTAATGGTAATTACAACTCTCTCTTTCATATATATTGTCCTCTTCTGATTTAATTTTTCAATATATCCCTTAGAACTTATTTAGTTTTATTTTCTTCAAATAGGTATAACACCTTATGTGACTCTATTCCATTGGGACACACCACAAGCCCTTGAAGACGAATATCGAGGGTTTATGAGCTCTGAAATAGCGTAAGCAGGAGAGTAAATTAATTACTCGCAATCCCAACATTCAAAAGTCTTAATAAAATTATTGGAGCAGTAACTGTTGTACTCAATCATGTTGTTATTAATTCAGGAAAGACTATGGTGACTATGTTGACGTTTGCTTCAAAGAATTTGGGGATCGGGTGAAGTACTGGATCACTATGAATGAGCCACTTTCTTACAGCTTGAATGGATATACAAAAGGAACCTTTGCACCAGGAAGATGTTCTAAATATGTAGGGAACTGCACAGAGGGTAACTCTGGAACTGAGCCATACATTGTGGCTCACAATTTGCTTCTAGCCCATGCAACCGGTGTTAAGGTTTATAAAGAAAAATATCAGGTTAGTTGCTTGATTTCTTATTTGAATTTAAGTTTTGTGCACTATAAAAATTACAATTTGCAATAACAGGTCAAATTTAGTGTAGATTGTTTTGCATACTGATCGTACAGAAAACTTAGATCCTTCTTATTTTATGTATAGGAGAATTTTTTTTAAAAAAACAATACACTATTGTCTGCTTTAATTTTGATTTTTTTCATTTGATAAAATTATTTTCACAGTTTGGGTAACAGTTCTTAGTTACGGAAAAGACGAGAAGTCATTGAATAGTCTTTTACTCGTCAACTTTAATCAATAGAGAGTGAATTTTAATTGTATATTTTTCCAATTCCTTGTAAATAGAAATTGTCTTTAAATCCATTACAAAATTCTTTTAATTTAATGTGTTTTCCAGAAGAGATTTTTGTTTTGACACATAATAGACTTTTGTTTTATGCATAAAAGATCTAAGAAAATCATTTTCTTTTATTAAAATTATAAGAGGGGAAAATCATTTTAGTAACCTTTTTTCAAACTAATTGAAATAATAATAGTTAAATTTGTATATTTCAAAAGTGCCATCATTAATGGAAATAATTTTGTATGTTAAGTGCCCATTTGGGCATGAGAATTTTTTTTTTTCAAATTTCTTTCACTTTATTTTGAATACAACTCTAAGTGAGTATTTGACCATAGAATTTCAAATATAACTTGGTGTTCTATTTAGACTAGTTAAAACAAGTAAAACTTGTTTCTTTTTTTCAATCTCACTTCTCTCACAAACAAATTCAGAAACAACTCCAAAATATATTCATGGCTAAATATTACTCCAACTCCAACTCTAACTAAAAAAAAGTTTTTATTACCAAATGCCCACTAAATTATTGTCTTTTTATTGGGGACTAGTGGAAAATACAAATTGGCCAAACAAGTAAAAGCACATACACCATCTATACGTCCTTTAGACACTTCTTTGGCTCACAACTTGCTTCTTGCCCATGCATCATCCAGAAATCATATCTTTCCCGTTAATCACTTCAATATTCGTACTCAATATATTAAAAAAATTGCAGAAAACTCAGAAAGGCCAGATAGGAGTTACTCTGGTCACTCACTGGTTTGTGCCCAAAATCAACACACTTCAAGGACGCAAGGCCCAACTAAGAGCTCTTGACTTTATGTTGGGATGGTAAGTGGTAGTAACAAGATTAGGGCTCAATTCCCTATTTTAATCTAAGCAACTTGCAACGTTTTTATCCGTAGATGTTACGTGTGTGTTAGTATTGCAACATAATATATTTAATAGTGCTAGAGATCGCGAGAATATCACCATCTATACACTATAAATACTTCTCTCTCTTATTTGGAGTGTCTAGACAACTAGTTTTAAATTGCATTGTTATTGTGGATAAATTTATACACACGCACCATATCTGTCGTGTTCTATATTTCTTCAGATTTGTGAATCGATCAATATTTTAAATTATTATATGCCCGCAGCGCAATACATATATTTTCTTCGTTTGTTTTTACTTTATCACTTTTTGACATGATACACTCATTAAGAAAACAATTACTGATATTACTATTTTATCATACTACCCTTATTAATTGATGTTTAGAGTAATATGTTTTGAAAATGGTTTAGGGAACAAACGTTTAATGCTAAGGGTAAAATAGAAAAATTCTTTCGTATTTTTTTGATAAGTTGACAAGTAAAAATTGAAATTCAATTAGAAAAATAATGACAAGTAAATACGGATAGAGGACGTACTTATTTTATGGAACTGTATTCTATTAATAACAGCAATAATGAGTTGTTTATTCTTTAAATTAGTTTTATAAATAATAAAAAGATATATGTAAAGTACTCTAGGACACTTTTATATATTATTGTTGTTGCTTTCGTTGGTATCTGCTTTATATATCATAGGATCAAGGGCGGAGTTACTCTTGTCCAAGAAAAATTAATCGACATCTTAACAATTTGTAAATAAGTCTTTCTTTCATGTATTTATTTTATATATATGTTGAATCTTAACTGTCCGTCTCTCTCTCTTTATATATGTGTTTATATATATCCTTCCCAAAACAGAAGTTATGAGGATATACAATGAGGAAAAATCGTTCTCACGTTAAAAAAAAAAAAAAAAAAAAAAAAAAAGACCTAAAAAATTAGCTAACAAAGAAATTAGATTTGTCATATCTTTTCCTTATGTTAGGGACTTTAAATTTTTTCAAGTTGAAAAAGTCCATCCACGTCTTTTGAATGATCTGGAAAAGAGTAGAAGGTACTATTTCCACTTTTAGATATCAATTTTACCAAATGCCTTTGGTTTGCTTTCCTATAACAATGCATAATATCCATGTCTGCATTCTTCAAAATGTGATTGGTGTTTCTACTAGTATTTTTGAGCTTGAGGTTGCTAGTATCTTTATCTCTAGTCATGTCGATAATCATCAACGAATTAAGTTCCTGATGCACTTTTCTGAAGCCATTATGGACACGTTCATTCCCATAAAGAGTCGATTTGCTTCTGCCTGATTATTAATAAAAAAAAATTGTGATTAACACTAATCAGAATACTAATGAAGTTCATAAACTATGCGATTTTAAATGTCATTGCAATTTAATCTTAATCTCTAATTCCAGAAGTGAGATATACATTAATACAGGTTTTTGGATCCAATAACATATGGTGAGTACCCAGATAGCATGAGAGCTATGGTAGGGCATCGGCTCCCAAAATTCACACCTGAGCAATCAAATTTAGTCAAAGGGTCAATGGATTTCTTAGGGGTTAATTACTATACCACATACTATGCTTCTCCATTGCTTTCCATTAATAGAGTTAACCTTAGTTACTCCACGGACAATCACGCTGATCTTTCTCGTAAGTCAACAAATTCATTTATCCTTAACCTTGCAAAATTTTCAAAATATACATATGTTCAATTTCTTACAAGTATTCTTTACTTTTTCTTCTTATCTTCTTTATTCAGCACTAAAGGACGGAAAACCTATTGGCACGCCGGTACTGTTTCTTTCGTATTTCCTTCCTAGCAATTGAGTATTTTCTTCTAGAGGCTAACTGACATGCTTGTGTTAATACTTGTAGACGGCCTTGGATTGGCTTTTCATTTACCCAAGAGGAATCTATGGTCTTATGCTTCACATCAAGGAAAAATATAATAATCCTCCCATCTACATCACCGAAAATGGTACTACTTACTTAAATTACCTAAATTTGAATTTCAAACTTTTGTTCTTGAAAGATTAATTATTGTAGCCAAGATCACCAACGTTTGCCATCACTGATAGCAAGGGCAATTATTTGAAACACATTCAACAAAATACAATAGAATAATCTGCTACAGTTATTTTTTAAAAAAATAATCCTTAATATTTCGGGCTCATCATGACCGTTATACCAATTTAATAGCTTCAGAGAATTAAAAAAATTGACATTAAATTTCAGGAATGGCAGAAGCCAATAATAGCACTATGTCACTTAAAGAATCTCTTAATGACGACATGAGGATAAAGTATTATGAGGGCCATCTATGGTTTCTATCAAAAGCAATAAAGTAAGTTTTCTTTCTTGTTTCTTCTATTACTCCTATTAATTATTTTCTGTAGATTTTATTTTATTTTCTAGATTCTTTTTTTCTTGGAATGTTAGAATTCAATCTAAATAAGTTGCATAATGGGCAGGGCTGGAGTAAACGTAAAAGCACATTTTGTGTGGTCATTCTTAGATGACTATGAGTGGGATGCTGGTTTCACTGTTCGATTTGGCCTCACTTTTGTTGACTACAAGAATGGACTGAAACGATACCATAAGAAATCGGCTTACTGGTACAAGAAGTTTTTATTGTATACCGGCCATTAAATAATATCTCTCTTTCAAATAGCTCTTCAGCTTTCTACAAGAAGGAAAATTGCTTTTAATTTAGAGGGGCTTCTCTATGGATGTGCTTTTTTCTATGTAAGGATTGTTGCCCTCTGGGTTGACAGAAAAATAGTGTCCTTTACTTTGTGTCTTGAGAAATAAGATGGGAGCACCTCCCTATTTGTTATGCACTTGCTTGTTAATAGAGAAAGATTGGATTGGATCAGCAAACATAAGACTCCAATTTTCAGTTGAAATAAACTTATGGTTTGAGTTGACATGTTTTCCTGCATAGCCACACAAGAAATCTATTTATGTAAGATCCAAAGGTAGATGATTAACTGAAGGAAATAAAAATATTTAACAAAATAATATAAGAACAAGTGAAATATCTAATAATGGATAAATAGAAGAAATTAATTAAACCAAAAGAAGAGATAGGGAACTTCACTCAATAACTCAAAAACTTTTGTAATCTCCCTATTAGAAAATATGTGACGGAGCATTACTATTTAAAATACTAAAAAATTAAATTAGACTAGGTCCATAAAATCTAGTCGAATATGAATTAAATAAGAAAATCCTAACTAGATATGACAGTGTTAAAGTATCACTGTATTGGATTTGATTCTTTTTCCTGGATGTTGTGGATTTTAGTGTGAGTTAGGTGTGACCTTTGAAATATCGAATTTAGCCTAGTAGCATATTAAGGGTGTGTTTGGGAGGTCTGGGATATGTTTTGGGTAGTTGTTCGGTGTTTGAAGTTTTATATCATTAAATTTTAATAATATCACCTGTAGTTAATGAGCTACTGTATGCGTATATATGATACCATTATATCTGCATCATTATTTATGAAGCAATGCAAAGAATTGATGGATTTCAAATTAATTTGAGAAATTTATGCCTATTTTGTGAAGTTTGATGTTGGTGGTGTTAGTGCATCACTAAGCGACTAAATGGCCACCTAAGTGGGTCTACCTAGCCTGAAATATGTATGCTTAAGTGATAGGGTCGCTTAGGTAATGGTGGGGTGTCACGATTCAATTTTCCAGATCGTGCCAGACACCTACTTACACATACTTCGGATAGGAGGACCTAGAATATTCCACCACTAAACCAATGCAGAAAGTTACTACAATGTTCATTTAGCCAATTTATGTCTGTTATATGAATAACGAATCAATAGTTGAAGTATGAATACTCAATCAATTTGTTCCATGACTTGTTTTAATACATCAAATATGAAAAACAAATGCAGAAAATAACTATAAGTGAATTTGAGAATCTAGCCTAATTTGGTACAAGAGCACTAGACAGGGTGTAGAGACATCCATGATACTACATCTATGTAGGATAGAAATGGTAGGAGCTTCTGATAAATGATCGGTGACACTTCTATAGAAACTCTAATTGACTTGCACCATGGCTATTGATGTTGAGCAAATTACACCTCTCTAAAAGTATAAAGCAGTCATTGAATCAAATATAGAACCCAACTAGGTTGGGGTCGATCCCACAAGGAATAGACCGAATGTCTGTCAAGAATTTACTGATGTAATTGGGAATTATGTAAACAAAAAGGGGGATTTTGTAATAGTAAAAGTAATAGTAATAGTTTCCGAATAATTGGATTATGATCAATATGAGATGAGCACTAGGATTGTGTTCCCCACGACTTTATAATTTCACAAATTGTTCATGCTTATCAAACTATTCTGGTGCCTTGCATATAAAATCTAACAAGATATGTATCACGTAACGTTCTCTCTATCTTAGTTTAGATGAATTTTGCTCATCTCCTCTTGAACTCAAAGTGTTACATTACTAACTCTTGTTTTGTGATCTCACATTAACTATCCTAGTTATGACTCAAGTTAACTAGATGAAAGTTGGTAGCTTTAAATTACTTTTGTTATTATCTTTTTCCAATCTCTGCTTCTTTCTCGAGAAAGTATAGAATACAATCGAGTTCCTAATGTTGGCCACCATCAAGAAAGAAATCAAATTAAAGAAAATACCAATATATGCAAGAACACCAGTCTTGAATGACTTCACACTTAACTTAATACATAAATTCATCATGGTCCCCACAACCCTAGTTATGGAGTCTAGCTACTCATGATTGGAAGAGCAAATGAAGATTTCATAGATAAAAGCATAATGTTGAACTTTCAAGAATAAGATGAAAAGTTGAAATCTCAAATTGATTATAAACCCTAAAAACCAATATCAATGATTCCAAGATCAATAACATATCTCAGAACTCAAAACAATGTAAAAAGTATCTAAAGTGCGTCTCCTAAGCATAAAACCCTATAAGTGTATTTATAGATACAAAATAAATCCTATCCTAACTAGTGTAGGAAAATCAGGTTGATATGCTGTGATTTCATGGCATATTCGATGCTCAAAACAGTTAAAATATGTATCCACTTAGGTTGTTTTATTGGATATGATGTGGGTTTTATGTATGTTAAAGGCAAATTAGGTTGGAAGTGGGGCTTGACTGCAAAAAGGATGAAAAAGCTATGAAAATTAGAAGTATTGGCCAAACTTCGACTCGTATAATCACCTTACTCATAGCCAAAGTCGTAGTGTTAATAGTGGGCAAAGCTGAGTTCCAAGAGTAAAGTAATTGAAGAATACGAGTTCTATGGTCATACTACGACTCTTAGTGTAAAGTCATACCGTGAACAATGGATAAATGGATAAAAGTCCTGAGGATTGATGCTTTTGTGGTGACAAGTGAAGGCCACGAGTCATAAGGATTGACTATGACTCGTGGTAAAGAGTCATACTGATAACAGGCTCAAGAGCCCTGAAAGTGAAAAGATAATAGAATGACTACGACTAGCAGCCTAAAACTCGTAAGGACGCATAACAATTTGTGACCACTGAAAACTGAAAAGAGCTTGGATAATAGGCAATATGTCATGACCAATCCTAACGACTCGTTGCCAGAGGTGTAAGCACTACTGACATAGTTTTGCTATTTTATTTAAATTAGGTTTTCTTTAATATTTTGGGATACTATAAATACCCTTGAGTTATTATTTTATTAAGACATACTATTGTTATTTTTTCATGCATATTGGCTACTCGATATTCTTGTTCTTGGATTTTTGATTTCATAATTAATTGGAGATTTAGAATTTTACTCTTTTCATTCTTGTGCAATTAATTCAATATTCTCATCTTTGAATTCCATAGATTGTTGCATAACCATGAATGGATAAATTTCTTTTCTAGGATTGTGGGAACCCTGATAGATTAACAACATAAAGTAAGTGGGAGATTCATCTATTTTGATGTAATTGTGTGTATCATGATATTTTTCGTATCTATTGTATCCTGAGCTACTATAGAATCTTGGGAATTGCTTGCATTCAAGATCATCCTCATGAGGGAGTTCGAGATTGGGAAAAGAGGTTACGACCGTGATTCAAGGCTATCAACCCTCATCTACTTAATTTGAAACTCCAAAGGTAATAGTTGTACTGGGGTCAAGGACAAGGGATAGAAAAGAGATTGGTAGTAACAAACATAAAATGAAAAAGAAGATCTCTGCAGCAAAAGATTCAATGATTCATGATGTCCCCTTGAAGAAAAAAATGCAAAATAGTGTTTGTTGTATACAAATTATAAATAAATAGAAAATCAAAATCGTGAGGGCAATCACGAACATATTGCAGAAAGAAATAAATAATAAACAATGAAAACCTTGGTGATTATATGCAGCTGCCCACAAGTTGTTATTTGTATCCTATTCAACTTTTCTTCCAAGACGTGACCAATTTTCGAAAGTGCTTTTACTTGAAGTTCTTGTATTTCAAAGATACCAAGAAGGCAAAAAATTACAACAAAAGGCAGGGGCTGAAAATTGTACAGGCTCGCTATTGGTAATGGAATAATATTCATTGTTGTTACTCCTATAACTTCAGGATCACCAACAAATAACATATATATTCAGCTTCTAATAGACAATTAGCCTAGTACATTAATGCAGAAGGCACATATGGGGAATTCTAAAAGAAACACTTCTTTTGTTGTTGAAGAGAGGAAACATTTACTTTCGTAGTTACCATGTCATAGAAAACAATTGAGTTGATATCAAGTTAAAACGTAAACCAAAACTGTCCCTAAGAGAGAATTGTATTTCAAATGACTTAATCTAACTGTATACATTCAGAAAAAATATACTAAATGCACTTTTGGCTAGAACCTGGAATTAAAATTTGACGGGGTGAGCTTAAAGCTTGAGGAGGTGCTCTCCCACTCCCAATTACCTTACCTTAAAGAGTGGACGATATAACTTACAAAAGTTAATGGATGAATAAAGGGTAGAAAGTTACATGAATTTCAAGGAAAAGATGACCAAATTCAGCAATAAAAAAACATGATACAAATGCACCTAATGCCAAACACCTACTGCAATATTATGTCCAACTATTATTACATTCTACCCATCAAAGCCTAAGGGAGTAGTATGAGAATCTGAAGTGCATGCAAAACCAAATGAAATTCAAGTACTGAAGAAAGAACTGAAAACAACAACATTGAAAAATAGCTAGTTGAGGACGAGAGCGAAGCAGACGATAAACAAAACCGAGGTAGCTGAAAAGAGTAAAGTTACACTTCAGATTAGATAAAGAGGTGGAAGGAACATAAAGAGAGAGAAGATTGCATTGGCTGCACTTAGAGAAGAGTCCATTTATAAAGAAATTACTGAATACAAGCCTGATAATTCTCCCAAAATAAAACAACCTCTTGGTAAGATTCTCAGGATTGGAATAACCGCAACTACTTCTCTGCTAAAGCAACATAATAGATGCCAATGAAAATACAAATTCAGAAAATTAAACTAGTGTACAATTTGGAATATGATTGGCTATATTTGATAAATAGTTATTTCTATTAATACCTAGAAAACACTGGTTAGAATATTTAATAGGTTGATAAGATGAACCAACAAAGCAACTTATTGACGACAAATAAACCAGTAAAAGACAAGCAATATAAACACAAGAGGAGATCACAATGATTTTCGAATTGAGTGCATAGTGTCAGACAAGCTTACGATCAGGATCAATGAAGTTATTTAACTTGATCATACAAGGTGGTAAAAAGTGTTTGAACTAGTTTTGAACACGTAGTTGCCTAAATAAAATCTGGTGAAGTTCGGGTCGGGAACACAATCTAGTGCAACTACATAGAGTCTATTTGGCTATGTTGATTTTTTAAAACTTAAAAAGGTAGAATTGTTTTATCTAGAAGAATAAAAATACAAAACCTTTTCCAAATAGTGTTCATAAGAAAACCATAACTTAGATGAAAAATATAAAATGGTTCATTGCCTAACTTTTTAGCAATTCTGGCAGAGGTAAATTTAGTCAATGCTCGTTCTATCTCTTCACTAACAACTCTCCAAAGAATCGGTTCTAAGCATGTATAGAGAGGAAATCTTAGTGAGCATCTAAATACAACAACAACAACAAAACTAATGTATTCCCACATAGTGGGGTATGGGAAAGGTAAAATGTACTCATTCCATCCCACTACCTCCAAAGAAGTAGAGAGGCCATTTTCGATAGACTTCCGGCTAAAGACCAAAATTATATTTATATATACACACACACACACACCTTATATAATAACTTACATTGCTGGTGCACAGAAGTTCTCATGAAACTTAGTTTTTAGGAAATTATCAAATAGAATGGACAAAGTTCCAGGTAGACTCTACAACATGACGAAGATATTAGATTAGCACATATACAACCTGAATTTACAAGATAAAAATCGCCTCAAATCTAAAGCTAAGAGTATTTATTAAATCATCTAAAATAAAGTGGTTTCAAACCTAAAGCAGGTAAACTTGTTGATTAGTTGGCATCATACCTTTGAGGCTTTTCTCCATGTTCCTTCTACTGCTTCTCTATCTTTAAGATTCACTCTGAGCATAGGACAAGGCATCCCTTATAATTGCTACTTCACTAAATCATGCATTAGTTCAGAGAATTTATCCATCCCAGCCTCAGAACTCTGTAGGAATCAGGACAACTGATACCAACAGTACTCCATCTTCAAAAGTACACCGATATTTCTACTTAGGTTTCATGTGCCAACTTACTTCCAGACAGCCACATCAACAATCACAGCCAAGCAGACCAACCTGAATGGGCATCTAAATGAAAACAGAAAAACATAGGTTTTATTTTCTGGTCTATTAATCTTGATTTACACAGCACATCATCTACAAGTGGGGAATGGAGAGGGTAGGACCCAGAAGGCTAACTAAATATTGATGGCAAAACTTTGAAAGCAAATTCATTTGAAGTTTAAAGTTTCAACTAGTGCATCGTCTATAAACAGCCAATTTCCTTACAACAACATAGGTTTCATTCTTTAATTTTCCCTTGTAAATCTGATATGGAAAGATATGTCATACAAGTTATTAGCTAAACCAAATAGTCCAACTTTGAGCCAAAAAAAGAATAAAGCCTGGGATAGAAAGCTTGAAAAGATATCAACTCACTGCATATGTACTTTAAGTAAGCGACTTAAGTGCCTCGCTTTAGTGATATTAATTGTCAAAGTTCAATAGATAAAAAATCAAAATATGCATTACTCCTAATTGTAATCAGCATTATATGATATCAAAATGCAAAGTCAAGATGCATATAGCACTTATGCATATAGACAATACATAATAAAGGCAAAAAAAATTATTTAATCAACTGCTTCTCTTGGCGATTTGTGCATCTATTTAATTGTCTGATTTGAGTTATTCAATGAAAACTACCTAAAAAACTAATTTGATTATGTCAATTACTCACGGAGATCAAGACCTCTGGGAATACTATGGCACTACATGGATGACAACAAAATTAGCAACAAAAATTTTATCTTCCGACAAAATATAACATGAATTTTGAATAGATATATACAAGGAAACAATATACTAAGCCCTCTTCCTAAATTAATTTGGGAGTACAAACAGTTTCAGAGCAGTACTTTCCTAATGGAGCCTTCACCGAGCAATGCTGATTTATCAAATTTTTCTGTCGCATCTTCCAACTCTTCCATGGAGAACGCCTGATATGATGGAACACCTTATGATCCAAGTGCTGATTCTTGAGAAATGATTTCTGAGGTAAAATAAATTAAAGAAACTCTAATAAAATCCGCTGAAAACTTAAGTAATTGGCTTAAAAACTTTTCTGCAGAAAATCTTCCTATTTAGAGTTGACATTGAAAATGAAGTCAAACTACAACTTACTAGCATTTTCCAGGAGCTCATCAGAAATATTGGGTTGTGCATTATCTTGCAAAACTTTGGGAAACATATACCGATCCACATCGTGACGTGTATGTATGTTGTGATCTTCTACAAAAGAAGAGAAGGACAACTGCCAAAAACACCACAAGTAGTACAGCTCCCCTAACAACACCTACCATTTTAAGTTTAAAAACCACAAACAAAAATTTTGAGAAAAAAATCGATTCCCATTTCAAGTAAATAACCATTTATCAAAATTTTTAACACAATAATCGAACAACCCTAAGTGAAAGAGCTCAAACAACCCTAAACCTATCATTTACAAGAGAAATCTAACATAGAAATTAAGAAATTGAAAGAGGAAAAAACAACTCACATTATGAGATTTAGAATTGTACCTCTAATTTAGATTCGAAATTGAGTGATTAATTCCCTTTTCGATTGATATTGAGCGATTCCCTTTTCTCAATTGAGAGACAATGGAGAGAAGGGAAAGGAGAAGTTGTTTTTGGAGAGAGTCCGAGGATACAATGTGTTGGAAACAAAATGAAATAAAAGACTTTGCCCTAATATTTATTTGGTAGGGTAACGGATTTAGCAACGAGTGAAAAATCCGTTGCTAATTATTTAAAAATATATATATATTTTAAAAATGGTAAAATAATTTTAGTGACAAAAGTTTTATTGCTATTTTCGTCTCCACCATGTCAAAAAAAATTTCCCCCTTTTTATGTCGCTAATTTTGTCATCAAAATAAAGGCGTCAATATTTACCACCAAAATATAGCGACAGATTATACTTTTTGTCGCTAATCTATCATTAATTAGGCGACTAATTTTATTTTTAATTATTTAGCGACAAAAAACCTATTTGGTTGCAATTCCGTCGTCAATTAGCGACGAAAAAGTGCTTGTTCCTACAAATCCGTTGTTAAACCCAGTTTTTTTTGTAGTGAGAGTTGTTACTATCACATTGTATTTTGATTTATGAGATGTTTTATAAATCTTACCTTAGAGACAAGACTTAACTCAAGGACTTTCAAACAACAAATCATGCCCCACGGACAAGAGTTAACTCTACCACATTGTGTTTTCATTTATGAGATGTTCTACAACTATTGCCTTAGAGGCAAGACTTAGCTCAAGGACTTTTAAACTACAAATTATGCCCCACGGGCTAAAGTTGACTCTACCACATTATGTTTTCATTTATGATATATTATACAACTATTACCTTAAAGGTAAGACTTATCTCAGGGATTTTCAAACTATAAATTATGCCCCATGGGCAAGAGTTGACTTTACCACATTATATTTTCATTTATGAGATGTTCTACAACTATTGCTGACAAGACTTAGCTCAAGAACTTTCAAACTACAAATTATGCCCCGCGGGCAAGAGTTGACTCTACTATGTTATATTTTCATTTATGAGATGTTCTACAACTATTGCCTTAGAGGCAAGACTTAGCTCAAGGAATTTCAAACTACAAATTATGTCCCACGGGCAAGAGTTGACTCTACCATGTTATGTTTTCATTTATGAGATGTTCTACAACTATTGCCTTAGAGACAAGACTTGCTTAAGGACTTTCAAACTAAAATTTATGCCCCACGGGTAAGAGTTGACACTACGATGTTATGTTTTTATTTATGAGATGTTCTACAACTCTTGTCTTAGAGACAAGACTTAGCTCAAGGACTTTCAAATAATAAATTATGCCCCACAGGTAAGAGTTGAAAATACCACGTTATGTCTTTATTTATGAGATGTTCTACAACTTTTGCCTTAGAGGCACGACTTATCCCAAGATTTTTCTAAAAAGTTACGTATATTGGGCAAGTGTCAACACTAACACATTGTGTTTTTTACTTATGAAATGTTCTATAACTTTTGTCTTAGAGGTAAGACTCAGCCTAAGGACCATCAAACAATAAGTTATGCCCCATGAATAAGAGTTGACACCACCACATTGTGTATTGATTTATTAGATGTTTTATAACTCTTCCTTTAAAGGCAAGACTTAGACCAAGGACTTTTAGTAACAAGTTGTGCCCCATGGGCAAGAGTTGACATTACCACATTGTGTTTTGATTTATGAGATATTCTATAACTCTTGCCTTAGAGGCAAGACTTAACCCAAGGACTTTCAAATAATAAGTTATGTCTTATGGGTAAGAGTTGACACTATCACATTATGTTTTGATTTATGAGGTGTTCTATAAATCTTGCTTTAGAGAAAAGACTTAGCGCAAGGACTTTTAAACAACAAGTTACGTTCCACGGACAAAATTTGACACTACTACACTGCGTCTTGATTTATGAGATGTTTTATAAATCAAGAATTTTTAAACAACAAGTTATGCCCCATGGATAAGAGTTGACACTACCGCATTATGTCTTGATTTGTGAGATGCTCTTTAACTATTAGAGAAATGAATTATTCCAAGGACTTTCAAACAATAAGTTATGCCTGTGGTCTAGAGTTGATATACTACCACATCATGTCTTGATTTATGAGATATTCTATAACTCTTGTCTTAGAGGCAAAACTTAGGCGACAAGTTACGCCCCATGGACAAGAGTTGACACTATCATATTGTGTCTTGCTTTATGTGATGCTTTATTAGTCTTGCCTCTAAGACAAAACTTAGCCCAAGAACCTCCCAAAAGAACAAGTTACACCCAATGAACAAGTGTTGACACTACCACATTATTTTTTGATTTATGAGATGTTCTATAACTCTTATCTTAGAAGCAAGACTTAAGAATTTTCAAACAACAAGTTATGTTCCACAAGCAAGCCTTGACACTACCACATTGAGCCTTGATTTATGAGTTGTTCTATAATTTTTATTTTATAGGAAAAACTTATCCCAAAGAACTTCCTAACAACAATTCATGCCCTTAAATTTGCTTTGATGTCAAAAAAAAAAAAAGATTTCTTTGCAGATTATCCAATTTTTTATTTATTAGCAAAATATAATAGAAGTTGAGTAAAAAATGATCAAACAAAATAGAGAAATTAAAAAAAGAGATTGAGAAAAAAAGGCAAGAAAAAAATAAAGATTAAGAAAAAAATCAAATATTTAAAAAAATTGAGAAAAATAAAAGTGAGAGGAAAAAATAAAAATAAAGTTTGAGAAAAATGAGGAAAAAAAAAAGAGAAATGATAAAAACTAAAAATAAATAAATAAATAAATGTTGAGACAAATGAATTAAAAAAAGAAAAAAAAAGAAGAAGAAATAGGTAATGTTTGAGAAAAAAAGAAAAAAGAGAAAAAAATAAAGGTTGAGACAAATGAATTAAAACATGAAAATAGAATTAAAGAAAAAAATAAAAAAGTGAAAATAATAAAAATAAAATAGAATTTGAGAGACAAATAAGTATGAAAAGTTTAAAAATATTTGAGGTGTAGAGGACAAAATTGTACTTAAACTATACTATAAAATGAAGGAAGACTAGTCTTTAAAGACTTTTCTTATTGGGGTAAAAAAAATCTAAAGCCGCCCACAATTGGGGCTATAGCATATAATTTCTTCGATTCGAAGCCCTATGATTAAAGGTGTAGGCGGCTCTTTAATTGAGGCACACCTCCCCCCCCCCCACCCCGAAAAAAAGGAGAAAAGACACCTTTTTTTTAGGCTACAAATATTTAAATTTGTAACATAAAGAATTTTTTGTCTGGTTACTTCTTTTTGCTATGGTTATTTAGTATATGGTTTTTTTTATATATTTTTTTAACTTATGAACCTCTTTCACATAACAACAACAATAACATACTCAACATATTTCACACTTCTTAGACATAAACAAAAAAATTATTTTTTGTTATGAAATATAAAGTAAGAACTACAAGAATAGAGAAAGAAGAGAGAGTAATTCTTATTTCTCTTGAGGTATTCTCTTGATGGGTTAATTACAATGAAGGAAATCCTCTTTATTTATAGGAAAAAACTAATCTTGGGGTGTCTAACTTATCCATAAATACACATTCACTATATATGGTAAAATAGACATTCACTATATATGGTAATATATTTATAGCACTCCCCCTTGAATGTCTAATTGATAGATAATGTACCTCATTAAAACCTTACTAGAAAAAACCTAGTGGAAAAAAAATTCAGTGAAAGAAAAAGAATACACATCTCTAACAATAAACATATAGGTTGCATCATTAAAAACCTTACAAGAAAAGTCCAGTGGGATAAAATCTCATACGAAAAAAAGAGTGCAACGCGTATTAACTCCTCCTAATGAGAACATCCTTGAAACTTTGCATCCTGATCTTGTGCACGATCATCTTGAAAGTTGCAATTGGAGGAGACCTGATGAATAAATCAGCCACATTATCACTTGAGCAAATCTGTTGCACGTTAATATTACCATTCTTTTGGAGCTCATGTATGTGGAAAAGCTTTAATGAAGTATGCTTTGTTCTATCTCCTTTTATGAATCATCTATTAACTTGTGTTATGCATGTTGTATTATCTCCGTATAAAATTATGAGTACTTTGTCACATTTCAAACCACATTTTTCTCGAATGAGATGTATCATGGACCTCAATCATACACATTCTCGGCTTGCTTCATGAATGACTATTATCTCAATATGGTTCGATGAAGTTGCTAAATAGACTGCTTTATATATCTCCAAGATATGACAGTACCCCCACATATGAACACATATCTTATTTGAGATCGAGCTTTATACGAGTCAGATAAGTACCCAGCATCAGCATAACCAATATGAATAGGACTACAGTCTTTAGAATAAAATAAGTTCATATGTTTGATCTCATTTCGATGTCTCCTAATAGGAGCAGAACTATACCTTGCTAACAAATTGA
>NC_061120.1:13322292-13336083 GCF_002878395.1 Capsicum annuum | reverse complement strand
ATATATATATATAACCAGTTCAATTTGGTATATTTCTAATTCCAGCAAATAATTTATTTCTTTTGAAAACTCTGTAGGAGTTTCAATAATTTTCAAGTTATAAGCTTATACAATAGAAGAATTATAAACAAGTTTCTCAGAAACTTTTATATGCTTCAAACATTTTGAATCCTTAAAAAAGTTTTCATCTAAATTTTGTCAAGTGACAATATTCAACATTTCACGTGTGACATCTTCAAGTGTCTGGACTGCAAATCAAATAAGTTTTGTGTTTATCTAGATGCATCCTTTCATATCACTTGATAAATACTTTTATATCAGCATGCTTAAATAAACATAGAATTTAGATCCTAGTGATCTTTTACAATATTGCGCCAATATTGTATCAAGAAAATTATCAATGATATATCACTTTATATCGATTCATAATGTGACATAACATTTTGATATCTCTTTACTTCATTACTTTCAGGTACCTGAACCTCTTATAAGGTTTCATGAAGTGTTGTGTCATAGGCTCTTTAAGAGCACATTGGCTTATTATAATTATTTGCTTCTTTTTCTTTTTAAAAAATTATTGTATTTAGAACCGATTAATCTACCACACTTCACGCAAGTTGTCCTTTAGGGACACAAAATAGGAGCAGTTGCAGCTTAAATATGAGAGGCTTTTAGCATTTAACTTGAATTATATTTTAAATGAGGATTTGATCATAATTCATAACATATTTCATAGTTGCTTATAATCTCTCCCTTATGTTAGAAAAACTAACATACATCCTTCGTATTGTTTGAAGAATATATCTTTGTGTATTATGATATATTCATTAATCATATACCTCACATTAAGACTATTAGATGGACAACGTATAGTTCCTGAATCAGAACCAACTTGAGAGGGAATTAATCATAATTTATCGGTTTGATGCATACAAGTACTTTTGTATATAATATTTCAAACCAACACATGAATCTTTTATTCTCATTAGCAATGGTTTAGTTATTTACCAAAGGCATTCAATGCCAAACTGACACTATCAAGATGAATTGTCTTGATTACATAATCTGAAAATTATGCTCCTAACTCAATTTTACTGAGCAATAACTTTATGAATGTCAAACTACAAGTTGACAATAAATATGCATGTGATCATCTTATTGATGCATCTTTTTCAACATATCACACGATAGGTGAACGTGCCCTTATTCACTTTTATACTTTTCAGATTTTAAGGGATCAATCACAATATTTGTTGGTCCAACCAACTTATCATGAGAACAAACAACATGAATAATTCTTAAAGAATCTTCGAATTCCTCATTACATGTCCAATACTCAATATGCACATCTTCGGATGTCATAATTGTTCATGTTAACTTATGAACTTGTTTGTACTAGTAAACTCCAAGTTTACTATGAAATGTGATTTTGCTTTAGTAAATTTGAGATTTACTTTACAGGAATAAACATCATATTTCCTACTTCTGAGCAAATTATAAAATATTTCTTCTCAATTATTCTACCTCTTTCGGAGGTGAGTTGTGATACCACCACAACCAAGTGCACGTTTGTATTGATAAGTTTTCCTAGTTATTATCACATTCGCCCCAGGAAATGGATCTATAGTTATAACAATCAAAATTCTCATTCTCGGAAATGAAATATAATTGTGCCTTAAGCCTATCAAATTATAATAGCTTATAACCTCTTTCCAAATATTGCAAATTCAAGAGCAAATCGAGGTGTGTACATAATGTAGAGAATTTTTCTCTAACATATCTTATAATCATAATAAGGGTGTGAAAATATTATCACTTTTGATGATTATTATCATACTGTCCCTCCACGCTTATATTCGTGCATTTAATCACTTGTCTTCTTTCAGACATATTATGCACTGCTACCACATACACTTCAAGAATGAAGTAAGTTGTCATATTTCAGACTTATCATATATTGCTACTACATTTGCTTCATGGAATGGAGCATATTCAATGGGTCGGATTTCATGACTTTTTCATCAAATACCCATTATTTTGCCTTAGCCATCATAATATCATCAATATGGCACATTGAGATTCAAACTCAACGTCTTATCCACATAAAGACGTCTTAAGCGTAAATCGATGGGACTTAAACCCAATCTTTTTTCATCATGGCGAATTGAAACTTTTAACCCAAATGTCTTACCCTCTTAATGAGATGGGACTTAAATTCATCATCATATCTTTTAACAATTTTGTTCTTCATGAACAAATGTAAAGTGTAAGTGGGTTTCAAATCAATTATTTTTCCTCAAATTCAATAATAGTTATATCATTAGTAGCAAAAGACAAATGACATAAGGAACTATTAACCTTGAAATTATGTTAGATTTATAATCTCATCTTGTTTGACCGAGTCTCGTGCTGATAACGTGTTATAAAATATAAAGTAAGAACAACAAGAATAGACAAAGAAGAGAGAGTAATTCTTATTTCTCTTGAGAGATTCTTTTAATGGGTTAATTACAATGAAGGAAATCCCCTTTATTTATATGAAAAAATTAATCTTGAGGTTTCTAACTTTTTCATAAATACACATTCTCTATATATGGTAAAGTAAACATTCACTATATATGGTAATATATTTATAACATTTTTGAAAATATTAAGAGTTAATTTTCAAAAAACATATCTAAACTAGTATTATTTTTCTGAGTTTCATACCTTAACTATCTATTGTTCTTTTAACCTACCTTAACATCACTCTCTTCATATTAAAATATATCTCGATGCTGAGTTGACCAAATATTTATTCCTAATTAACAACAAGCATTTATCTGTCAACTTAGCATTGACGGGTGTTGTAATATAAAAAAAATGATAGTTGAAATATGAACTCAACAATGAATAGTTGATGTATGAGACAAGCTGGCAAAAAGTGATAATTCATGTACCTGTTACATTTACTCTTCATTGAGAAATCTTTCATTTCAATAAGCAAAAAATCCCCCCACTATGCGTACTTTGATCCATTAAAATTCACCTAGGGAAACACAAAGTATACTCTTATCTTAAAGGCCTACTTCTGATTGTTGTTTTGTAAAATCATGCAATGCTCTTGATGGACATCAAAGGTGAGAAGATACTCTTCCCCTTAATCATGGAATATGTTCAAAGTTCTAAACTTGCAATAGATTATACCATTCACGATCATGATTCATCTAGTCCATCAACACGTTATGAGAAGAAATATTACAATTTCATACCAAATTCCATCGATATAATTACTTTTTTTGGAGAAACTACGTGACATCTATGTATAAGTCATATAAGTAATGAAATCTGTTCATTTTTAAGAAAAAGGGAAAAGGAAATTGAATTGATGATAAAATAAAATATTAGGTCGTGAATAGTAATTCGATTGAGTTCTCCACCTTAAGGTCCTTAACGACAGAAAATAGGATTGATATCTTTTGTAGCTAGGATCGAAGATTTGATTTAGGTTATAGTTTTTTTTTTTGGGTATTATCATTATAAATTTAAGAAAAAATTTCATAAAAGCACAACTTTAATTATTAAAATTACTAAAAATCTCTCTATTTTAAACAAATTACAATTATCTCAATTTTTATTAATTTGGGTTAAAAGTTGAGATACATCCTAAAACATCATTTAATCGATTTTAGCTTTACCAAAAATCAATTAAACTGCGTTTTTTCCTCCATCTACGGAGAAATTTATGTTGTAATTTTATCCCAAGATTTTCTCTTCTTTTTCGCATTGTTAAATTAAGGTATCTATCCATATCAAGATGGAGACCGATTTTTCTTCTTTTTTCTTGGTGTGATTTTTCTTCTTCAACTATTTGAAAAGATTTCTTGGTGCAATTTCTATTCTTAAACTATTTGCAAAGTTTTTTTCTTCAACTTATCCATATTCATATGTTACGATTCTTCCTTTTTAACTATTTGTAAAGCTTCTATTCTTCTTGATTTCAGAAAAAATTGCAAAATTTTTTTCCTTGCTTATATGGACAACCATCTATATCATTGGTGTCTGATGCTTTTGCGGATGTTGCGATGAATCAGATCTTGAAAATTGAATTGGTGTTATTTGGAGGCCAAGTTCATGGAGGTCAATATTTCTTCTTATTTTTTCTTGGTGCGATTTTTCTTCTTCAGTGATTTGCAAAGCTTCTGACTCTTCTTGATTGCAGAGAAAATTACAAAGTTTTTTTCTTGCTTATACGGACAATCATTTGTATCATTGGTGCCCAATGTTCTAGGGATGTTGCAATGAATCAGATCTTGAAAACTGAAGGTGTGTTATCTAGAGGCCAAGTTTCTGGAGGGCATAATGTTATTTCTGAAATTTTTGGTTAGATCGTCATTGAGAAAATTACGTCAGTTTAATTATTAAAAATATGTCAAATTTAAGTGAGATACATAATAGTTTATGTATCTCTCTTAAATTATATCTATAGTAATGTATCTCGACATAAAAATTGTATAGTATAATGTATCTTCATACCTTTTTATTCTACTGATAGATTTGTGTGTCAAATTATGTATCAATTCTTCACTAATAAATAATCAATCAACAATCTCACTTATCTATTGTAATGTGTCTCATTGTAATATATATATATATATATATATATATATATATATATATATATATATTAGTTAGACTATTCTAGTTGAATATTTCAAGTGTTTTGTTAAGAAGTATTACAAGTGTTGAACATATTGATTATCTATAAGAAGTGTTCCAGCTGAAGTGTTGTACAAGAATATAGTTATATTTAGGCTAGCCTTATATCTATCAGATATAAGTTGATTGCAAATATACACATGTGTCAAATACATATTTCAATACATCGGATACGTTTTCTCATCTTGTATCTCCGTGTACATTGCACATCTACTTCATGTATCTCTTGTTAGATTACTCACTGTAACATGTATAAGAGTCATGCATATTAGTCTAAATGTAAGAGATACATATAAGATTCTTATAATGTATTATGTATCTCTTACATATTTTTAAAAAATGTATCTCTTGTTATAAGATTGTTAAATGTCAAGTCCAAAGATGTCAGATATATCTTTCAATACATCAGATACGTTTTGTCATTTTGTATCTATGTGTACATTACACATCTAATTTATGTATCTCTCATTAGATAACTTCAATATAACATGTATAAGAGACATGTATATTAGTACAGTAAGAGATGCATATAAGATTGTTATAATGTGGTATGTATCTCTTACAGACATTAAAAAATGTATCTCTTGTTAAAGATACATATATCTTTCATAATAATATGTATCTCTTTATTGTTAAAGTACACATAAAGTCACGATGCCCTAACCTATAAAATAACAAAGATTTTTTTCTACTCAAACTTGTTATGTATCTCTTATTAGCACATGTATGCATATATACTATCACAACCGTATAACCAGTAACAACAAATCCTTTAAAGAACACTGTTACATCCAAAAGGTATTATGCAGCTCCCAAACTTCTACACAAAGAATTGCAGTAAAACTACTTAATTAAGGACCATCAAAGACAAACAGAGCTACATCAATCACTCGTAAAGAAGAAAAAAATTGCGATGTTAAATTACAAAAATTCCACGTCATTCATTTCTTCTTCATCATCGCCGTCTTCCTCCTTCTTCCATCCCATGAGTTCGAAACCTGGGTGGTGATTCTATAAAAAATGCTCCATAATGTCTGCATCAATCGCAAGTCCCTCTGGAATTGTACATTCAGACTTTTGATCATTGTTCACTTTGTTGAACTTGTACTTTTCTCGACATGGAGAGTGACAGAAATATTCATTGAAAACAGTTAAAAAATAAATCATGAACCATGAAAAAAAGAAAAGAAGAAAACATTTACAAAATGATTATGAAAGTGAATTTGTTCAAAATTGAAATTAATACCAAAATACTGTTTTTATGGGGATTTTCTTTAGTTATATAGATGATTAGTTGAGTTAATTGCTCATTTAACGATTTACTATCCGTTACATCCTTTGATTTATGTTGATCAGTTTAATAATAAGATGTATCATTGACATGTATCTCATTTACTTAATATGTATATGAAATCACAAAAAGAAGAATTTTATGAAATTTTTTTTTAAAAAAAGGGGTGGTAAAATATAAATATGTGTAAACATATCGAAATTTACGTAAATTACCCTAAATTTAATTATTATGTAGCTGAGTTTTATATTTACCGTGTGTATTTTCAATGTTAACAAAGCATATTTGTCATGTACGATTTTCTTGTACTATTACATTCAACTTAATGTAATGTTGTAAAATTATATTTTCTTTCTTTCTGATACATTCTTTTTAGTTGATTTATAAGAAGGGCTTTGGAGGTAAGTGATTTTGGAACAAGTTTTAATTTTTGACTTTGAAGGTTTGCGGACAAAGGGAGGTCAAAAGTTTAAAATCACCTATTTTAAAGTCATTGGGTGTAATTTTTTATTTTCTTTTTTAGTTTGTTTTAAGAAGAAATGATATATTTTTATATATAGAAATAATTTAATTTGAAACTTTTCATTTTATTCTTATTGAGATATTTTCTTTAACACACAAATATAAATACTTGTTTTAAAGCTCAAGTTTTCAAAAAACAAAAAAAATTATCATAAATTCTAGACACAATCAAAATGCGTTACATGAGTTGGGACTGAAAGAACTAAATGGAAAAACGTCAAAACTATTCCTGAATTATTCGATTGAAGCAAAAATATACTTCGTTTGTTTTTTACCTTAAAAATACTCCTCTGTTTTTTTAGACTCAAAAATACCCCTCACTTTAACAGAGTGATGCCATCAAGCATACCATGTGAAAAAAATTACCGCATGTCCAGTCCACGTCAGCATTTCATTTACGAAAACAGGCAAAAACTACCCCTGAATTATCTAAAATAAAGAAAAACTATCCTTCTGCTTGTTTTTTGGCTCAATAATACCCCTCTAACTGTTTGTTTTTTGGCTCATAAATACTCCTAGTTTAATGGAGTGCCACCTAGCGCATAATGTGAAAGAAATTACCACATAGTCAGGCCAAATCAACATTTCATTTAACACCCAGCTCACCCACTTAATCATTCAACTTAACATTCAATTTAATACTTATACCGATTTGATTTAAGGGTGAGCATAAATACCGAAAATCGAACTACCAAACCGAATTAAATCATTTTGATTTTTTGGTTTGATTTTTTGATTTTTTGGTTCGGGTTTCGATTTTTTTTTTTATAAATTCGATATTTCGGTTCGGATTTCGATTTTTAGGTTAATATAATTTGATTTTAACCAAAAATTTAATATACTTCTTTTTTAATTATTATATATATAATTATATATAATATATATTTAATATGTATGATAATTGATATCTTTTACTAAAGCCCAAAGCATCAAACTGGGCAAGCCAAAAAAATTCAGAATTCAAATAGTCTTCAGCTCCAAAATCTTCTATCTGATGTTTGTTTCAACCTTCTTGATGTGTTCTCTTGCCTTGTTCCTTTCCAGTTTTCAGAAAACATAAGTGAGGTTGTTCTTGGATATGACACCATTCAAGAATGAGTTACACAGATAAGTAATCCTTATACAAACACTATCAATCTATAATATGATAACATAAACTTACAGAGGCGTCCTGAAGACAACAACGAAGACTTTATTCTCATCATCATTGGACACTGACATTACTTCAGCACCAGTTTTCTTATGTTTACTGGTTAGTCCACTTAGAAATTATTAAACACGAAAATTAGAAAGTATTAAAAACATTAAAAGATAGTCCAATTCACAAATATAATTTAGTCCATTAAACAGGTCCAAAATCAAAAAATCAAAATTATTAAACCGATATAAACCCAAACCAAAATTTACATAAATCAAACCTAACCGTACTAATTCAGTTCGATTTTTGTGCACCTAATTTCATAACCAAAAATTGAAAAACCCAAATAAATGAACCGAACCCGAACCAAAAAATCGAGCGCCCAACCCCTACGATTCGTCTTCAAAAAATTCGACACGTCTTCAATTAAACTCTCCCAAAAAAATGATGCAGACTAGAAATTTTGAGGAAAAAAAAGCCCTTCGTACATAGGTTGAACTCTCTCATATTCTTTGATATGATAAAAACGGATTTAGTTTCAACTCATATACTAGGGGCTTTCTTTACTCTCAAAATCCCTTGCCTGGATCGATTTTTCTTTTTAGAGTTCAAGTGAATTGAAGTGTGAATCTATTTTTACCTTTTACTTACGAAGATGGGTAGAATGTTTTGAAGATGGGTTGAGTGTGAGTATTAAATGGATTGTTAACATTGATGGTTAAGTGATTCGGGTGTGTATTAAATTGAACGGTTGACGTGGACTGGCCACGTGATAACTTTTTTCCGTATGGTGTGCTTGGTGGCACTCCATTAAAGTAAGGAGTATGTGTGAGCCAAAAAATAAACTAAGGGCTTTTTGATCCAAAAAATAAATGGAGGGTATTTTTTGAGTTTAAAAAAAAAGTGAAGGGTATTTGTGCTCCATTTTGAATAGTTCAGGTATAGTTTTGGCCATTTTACGTAAATAAAATGTTGACGTAGATTAGTCATGTGGTAATTTTTTCACATGATGTGCTTGGTGGCACTCCGTTAAGATGAGAAGTATATTTAAATTAAAAAACAAACAAATAAATATTTTTGAATCAAAAAATAAATAAATAATATTTTTAATCCAATTCAGATAGTTCAAGAATAATTTCGATCCTTATGAAAACTAAAATAATACTAGGATTTGATTTGTGGACCCATTTAAGAGCTGTGAATTAGCATTTAGCAATGTGATAAATATTTTGATTTGTGGTGGGGTGGGATTTAAACGCTGTGAATTAGCAATGAAATAAATATTTTGTGGTTAGGTGCCGTCAGAATTTTTAATTTATAGATTTTAAATTATAATTATTTTACTTATTGAATTTACCATATTTTCTTTATATTAGTTAAATTAATTTTTAATATAAATATAAAATTCGAACAAGTACTATTAAATTTTATTGAATCCGTAACATGGCTCCACCATTTATATAGTGTTGTTAATTGGTCTTAAAGATCTAGGGTACTGATGTTTGCTGTTGGGTTGATACCCTCTATATTAACACCTAACGCCATTGGTGGGTTGCTTTCATATTTTGCACCTAACTTATTTATTTCTCCTACAAATTAGGTACTAACTCAGTTGTAGTCTAATTTTTTGTTTGAAATTTAATTTTTGATTTATATCTTCAATTTTGAAAATTTTTAAATTTCTTCCGTCAAATCTTGATTAATAAACCAATAAAATCCTTAAATCGTATATACATTACTAGACGTCGATGGCCCATGCCAGCACAAGCCCAATATATGTTTTTTTTTTAATCTTAATTTATATGGCATAAATAGAATTTAGATAATTATATTTTTAATATGCTTTAGATATTTTAAGTTGTTGACCATCATAATTTATAATATCTTTTATGTAATTTTCAAATGATACATGTTACTCTCCCTGTTTAAACTTTTGTGGCATTGATAGTCACTTATATTTAAAATAATTTAAGTTTTTAATTATTGAGTACCTTTTTTCTATTTCAATTTAAGTAACACTGATATAATTTGAAGAGTTCATTAAATATTTTATATCTTTAAAATTTTTGAAAATGTTAATTATTATGTTTACGTATTTTTAAAAAATATATAACAGATTAAATCTTTTATTAAATATTTTAGGTTGTTAGCTATTTTAATTTATAATACTTTTTTTATATAATTTTTAAATAATACATGTTACTCTCCTTATCCATACTTTTGTGTAATTGATAGTTAATTAAATTTTTAGCTATTCTAATTTAAATTACATTAATATAATTTCAAGAGCCAACCAATATTTTATAACTTTTAAATTTTTTTAGTTGTTAATTATTGTGATCTATAGTATTTGTTACGTTTTTCTTTCGGAATATATAATAGACTAATGTTTTTTTATATTTTAAGTTGTTCAATATTGTAATTTGTAATATTTTTATGTAATTTTCAAATAATATATGTTACTCTTTTTATCCAAAATTTTGTGGCATTAATATTCAATTATATTTTAAAATTAATTTAAATTTTAATAATTACTGTGATTTATAATATATTTTTTCTATTTCAATTTAAATGATACTAATATAATTTTGAGAGTCAGCCAAATATCTTATATCTTTCAATTCTTAGTTATTAATTATTGTGATTTACAAAATTTTTTTGTATTTTTTGAAATATATAACAAATTAAAAAAAATAAGACAAAAAGTTAAAATGGATAAAAAAAAATGAAGACAATGGGAAGGACCAATGAAGTTGTGCGAAACAAATAGATTGACCTTTAAATTATTTAAGTTGTTAATTATTATGATTTATAGTATTTTATACGTACTTTTTGAAACATATAATATATTCAAAAATTTTAAGAAACTGTTAGTTGCTAACTATTGTAATTTATAATAATTTTTATGTAATTTTTAAATAATATATATTACTTTTCTTGTCCAAAATTTTTTGGCATTGATAGTCAATTATACTTTTGAAATAATTTAATTTTTTAACTATTATGATTTATAATACTTTTTCTTCTATTCCAATTTAAGTGGCACAATGCTTAGATGACAATAATAATTAATTGGGGTGATATAGTAAATCATGATTGAAGCAGCAATGCAGAAATATTTTAAATGATTTATAATAACTAATTAGAATTGATATAGAAAAATTACAATACAAAAATACTTGCGAAAAAAATTAAGTGGACCTTATATAAGACGTTAAGTTAATTTAGCATTAAATATTATTATGTTTTTAATACTTAGATGACTTTATAATAATTTTTTAATATTTAGATGACTTATAATAATTAATTAGAGGCGATGTAGTAAAATTACGATTGAAGCAGTTGAAGCAGACATATCATAAATGTCTATTTTACCTTTTTCAATTAAGTATTATTAATTTTTTAATATATAAATGACATATAATAATTAATTATGAGTGATATAGTAAAATCATGGAGCAAAGAGTTGAATTGGTGGAGGACGAAGGAAAGCTCCTCAATCAGCTGCTCAACTGTTTCTTACTATAATATAAGAGAAATCAAGAAAGGATAAAAATATGTCTAATGTTTATGTTATGTTTTATATACGATTTTTGTTAATCTATCGACTCACAAAGGTCCTCAGTATTATTTTCGATCTCAAACATACCATTGAATAATTAAAATCGTTCAAATAATTGTTTGCGCTAACTAAGAAAGTTAGGTAAAAGTATATTTGGACCTGTTGAATCAGTTAAAAATATATTTGAGTTAATTAAACCTTTTTAATTGCTCATTCACATGCATGTCTTAAATTATTAAGTTTGTTGTTTCCTAATGATGAATGAAATCTATAGGATCTAAGTTTAATAAATCTCCATGATGATGGATGTAATAGTTGCAGAGGCGGATCCAGGATTCGAAAGCTTCGAACGTCACTTTGTTTTGAATAATAATGTATACTCCGTATGATATTTTAGGATAGTGAAGTCAATATTTAAAAAATAAAATATAATTTTATATATCAACAAATGTTGATACTACATGAAGACTTACCAACTAATAAAATATAATTATATATATCAACAAATGTTGATACTACATGAAAACTTACCTAGTTGGTATTGTTAAGTTCTTTGTAAGAAGAGGTCAAGGGTTCCATTCTTCATAGCCATTATAGTTTTTTTTAAAGAAAAAACAGACAGTATAGTGCTTAAAATCATTCTAAAAAACTAAAAATACACTTTTGAGTGAGGATCGAATCCGCGCTGCTGGAGTAAAACCCAGCCATTTCGATCGCTTACACCACCAATTCCTTTGATATTGTGGGTGTCAAGCATAATATTTATACATTAATTGATACATATACACATAAATATACAGAGTTTCAACTGAGAACTGTGGGTGCCGTGGCACCCCAAACCTTCTACATTGATCCGCCCCTAACTAGTTGACAATGAAATAAATTTGTGAGTTTAATATAGAGGTACCAAAATAAAGAAATATAACCACACAACATATATCACGTATACACAACTATATTTTTATTATAGATTAAAAAAAGGTAAACAAGGATAATTCGATGCATTAGAACTTTTGCTATGATCAGGATTCGGAAATATATCTGACTAGAAGGGTTTATTGCTACCGTAAAGTGTTTTCACGTCTTGAGCATGTGACCTCGAATCAGATGACATCAACTTTACCAATTTCCTTTATTTTTTATTATAGACGAACTAAAATTTAAGGAAAAAAAAAAACACAGAGAAGAAACGCACTAAACTTCTACTACATGCAGATCCTGGGATTGAAGGGCTGGACCATATATAAGAGTCTATTCTATGCAATTTTATTCTATATTTTTATAGCTCAAATTTGTCACTTCTTGATCAGATAGATATACATGATAAATGTTTTGCCAAGAATGGGCAAGAGAATAAACTTTTTACAAGAAGTCATGCATTGTGGATGAATAATAATGGGAAGAAAAAATAAACAGTTGAAGAATTAATGAGCTACTCTGGGGTCTATATATATGGTTATGTGTACATATATATTATAAGAAAAATGCTTTATGTTGCAGTATTAATAACAACAGTGGATCTGTATATACTGATCAGTTGGCAACAAAAATAAATTTAAAATTTGTATGATCGATATTAACCGCTATAGATATTAGTGTGTCTATACATTATAATTATGTTTGAGTCAATTATTGTGTATGTATGTATATATGAGGAAAAAAGAAGTTCTGTATAGCATTAATAAAATAATAGTAGTCGACCAAATTTATAATGAAAGATGTAGCAAGGATTGAGCTGTGAAATATGCACTACAACAAATTTGCTGACCCAGGGAAAAAACTTTAAATGGTTTGGTATACATTTGGTAAATTCATGATATAACTATTTAAAATATAAAATTTATATGCATTTAGTAAATTTTCTTCGGCACACCTATTGATTAGGCCACATCTCATATACGTAGATTTAAAATATATTGTGATGTCATAGTTGAAAACTGAAGTTGTGATTTAAAATAACTTTTTAACCCTTATAAAGCAACACTAAATTTTTATTTTCTTTATGGTAAGGAGATTCAATTATTCATATTTAACAAAATACTTTTGACTTATTAACCATATATAATTTTTCGGGATGAGATTCTATTGAACTCTTTTCTTCTTGCAAGCTCCGCTTCTACTTCTAACTATAGTCTCATTAATTAATCATGGAATTGGATGTTCTTCCTTAATTGTCCTCTTGAATTAAAGTGTTTGACGTTTCTATAATTATTATATTTATCAAAAATTGCTCTTGCTTGATTTTACTGTATCACAGTAACACATTAGGTCTTTAAATATACCGATAATTGGAGGACTAATTTGAGCTTTTTTTAAAAAAAAAATTAATCTTTTTCTCTTTTAAGTAGGCATTTGATCATAAAATTTAGGGCTCAAATTTGAAGTTGAAGTCAATGTTTGTTTAGAAATTGTGAATAAATCTTCAACTTCAATTTCGTATCATGATCTAAAATCACAAATTCTTTAAAAAAAAAAATAGAATTTTAAATTTTAAATTGTGATTTTAAAAATTGATCCATAAATTAAAAATTTTAAAAAAAAAAAAAAAAAAAAAGGACCTACTTCACTTTCTACTTTATC
>NC_061120.1:13281596-13322192 GCF_002878395.1 Capsicum annuum | reverse complement strand
TCAGCTCAAATAGTTGCACTATAGCATACTTATGTTTAATTTCTTCCATTATTGAATTTAAATTCAATCAAAAAATGTTGTAAAAAAATAAAAAGGCAGGCTGGTGCATTAAGCTTCTGTTATGTTCAGGATCATGGACCATAAGGTCTACTGTACACAACCTTGCATGCCTTGCATTTCTGCAAGAGACCGTTTCAAACGTGTGACCTCTTAAAAAGTTCTTCTAATAGGGTAATATACATTGTTATGAACTATGATTTGCTCATTAAAAAATTACAATAATTGGAAAAATCTTAATAATGTTCATAATTATGAGATTCAAACTGCATGGTAGAATAAATTTCAATTTCAAACCACCTTAAATTCAAATCATAATAGAGATCATGTCCAAAAGATGATGGAGTCCTAAAATATATATTTAATTTGTTTAGTGGTCCACAACTATTAATAGTACAACACACAACTTTTTTCCCCTCATTATATATATACACAACACAACAACAAACCCAAACATCATTTTTTTCCCTCTCATTATTATTTCAAGTCACAATGCTTTATCCTTGTAAGTTTATTCTCTTTTTGCCGATTCTTCTCATTATCATCATATCCCAAAATAGAGTAGTTCAAGCTCGAACGACATTGACCAATAGTAATAACTATAAAAAGTTGCAAAGGCCATTCAACAATTCCGTTTCAGCTATTTTTGTGTTTGGAGATTCCACTGTTGATCCTGGCAACAACAACTACATAAGTACTCTCGCAAAGTGCAATTTCCCGCCCTATGGACAGGACTTTGTCAACCATATTCCCACCGGAAGGTTCAGTAATGGCCGCCTCGTCACAGATTACTTAGGTATATTCAGTGGAACTTTTCTATAACAACATTGTTTGTCGGGATATGTTTTAATGGTTATATAACATGGGAAATCGTTTTAAAGGAAGATTTGGTCATTATAGACATGTTGTCATCATAGAAAGGCCTAATTGTACATTCAAAAATGTAATTTTTGCATTATCAGATCATTTAAGAAGTATTCTGATCTTCACTTCATTTTATGAGCGGTGTTTGACCAACCATGAAATTTAAAAAAAAAAAAATACTTTTGAAACTGGTGGTCGGAATTAACAAGCTATAATAGACATTGCATGGCTATGAGGAGATAAATAAAATTTTAACTGTGTTATCTATTCGATATTGCAATTTTTTTTATATATATGTATACTGTCACTATATAATTTTAATGATGCTATCAATATTTGTACCAGCTTCATATGTTGGAATTAAAGATTTCGTGCCACCCTATTTGGACCCAAGTCTTAGCTTGGACGAACTCATGACCGGAGTTAGTTTCGCTTCTGGTAGCTCCGGCTTTGACCCTCTCACTGCTCAATTACTCGTATGTCTTTCACATTTATTCTTTTATTTATTTGAATTAAAATAATCAATTGAATTAAAAATAGAGTTTAAATTTTGTGCATTGTTAATGTACAAAATATTCTACACTATTAGGTAAACTTGATTAGATTACCCAATTTTGTATGTAAAAATTGAAAACTAAGAAATTGAATAACTTAAATAGATGCATAAAACTTAAAAGCATCAAAATATCACTAAAGGGATTCGATATTCCAGTGAAGGGATGTTAATTGACTTTCCTTAAATAAAGTTGATGATTATTGTCCATTTTAGACAAGGGTGGTTGTAGCATAGTGGCAAAAATTCACGAAAATGAGATTTTTTTGTCTTTTTATAAAATGAATAAAAAAAAATAATCTTTTAATTAATTTGACGTAATCTGAATAGAAAATGTGTCATATTTAAATGTCAGCAGTCTTGCAGAATTTCAAAGGAAGAACAAGTACTCTGTTGTATTATGACACATGAACCATAGTTGCATTGAAAATTTTTGTAAGTACATTTCCCTCGAACAACTAAACTTGTACTACCTACATTAAGCTTTCAAAAATTATAAAGTACGTAGCATTGAATCAGGAAAATGACCTCTCTGTTAATCGTAAAAGTAAAAAAATAAATTCTATAAGTGATATTATACGTTGATTGTCTCCTGTATTAACACACACTCTACCTCCACTATCACTCTTGACCTAACCATCCAACCACCTCTCACCCTGATCCCGACCCTAATTATACTCACTTCATAGTATTTATCTGAATTATTTGTATAATAACTCTTTATATAATATTTTCTATTAACTTACCAAACACTAGAAAATAGAAAAAAAAAAACTTATTTTCTCTTGAAAGGCTTTTCCTTTTCTACTAATGATATACATAGATAAAGACTAAGCGTCATATCATGTTCCAAACGTTAGGATTAAGAGAGAGAGGTTAATGCATTTATTTTTGTGGAAGAGCAATCACTTAATTTTTCAAGAAATTAAACATCATAATTCGAATATTATTTATCATCGGATATATTGTTAATATTAATTTAAAAAAACATTAACAATAAATAAAGCTAGACCATGAATGGTGAACCACCAACTATTGTAAAAGTTATATAAGTTCGATTTACCGTCATTATGGCCTTTTTATCAATTGATTTTTTTTTACTAGATATTGATTTGATTATTAATTATAATGGCAGGATGTAATTACAATGGAAAAGCAGATGGAATATTTTAAAGAATACAAAAGGAGAATTGAAAATTCAATTGGAAAAGAAAAGACAAAATTGCTAATAAGCAAAGCAGCATTTATCATAAGTGCAGGGACAAATGACTTTGCTGTGAACTATTTTAACACTCCATTTAGAAGACAAAAATATTATAAGGTGTCTGAATACCAACAGTTCTTGCTGCAAATGGTTCAACAATTTATCAAGGTAAGTCGGGGCTTCGGGCTATAGGTGACAAAAGATTTTTAAAATGAGGTGTAAGTGACACAAGTCTTAATTATTGAGTGGAGGTGACAATTACTTTATTAAGGATTAAGAAAGTTGGAAAAGTTTGAAAATAACCCACAAGTTTTTAAATTTACACTTTGATCTCAATATTTACCTAATATAACGGGAAACAAAGAGAAAAAAAGACGTCTTTCTCTCTCTTCTCATCTATTGTTGTTTTCTCTCTCTTAGCGATTTTTGTTGTTCATTGTTTCTACTGCTTTATTTATCATCTTTTGCTTCATTATCATCATCTTCTACTTCATTATCATCTTCATCTTCTTCTTGTCGACCATTTGTTGTTGTTGTTGTTGGTGGTGGTGGTACAGTGCTACTGCTCTGACCAATTTCTTAGGTCAAATTTTATTTTCTACATCACTTTCCACTTTGGCATTACTTCATAGGAGACTTTGGTAAGTAAAATTATGATTTTTATTCGTATTTGTCATCTGGCTACACTGCTGTTTTTTCAATAATGGATAGAACCCTGACCATGAATCCAACATAAGTGCCCACAATTTAAACAGATCAATCATCTAGTGCATCAAATGAGTAATCTGTTGCATCAGACTATTTATTTGTTGCATCAGACTGTTTATCTGTTGCATCAGACTAATTATCTATTGCAACGGATGATTAATCTGTTTGGAACAACACAAATTAGCCCCTGCCACAAACCCAATAGATAACCAATATGTTTCAACTCTTGCTATTGCTACTGGATTCAAAATTATTCCTTACATCCAATTACGCATCCCAAATTTCCTAATTTGATTTCTCATTTTACTAGTCTTTTTCATTAATCAAGAAAAGATTAAAAAAAAATCATGTTTTACTCTTTGCATTAATCGCTCTTTCTTCAAATTAAAATGGAAACATCATTTAATTGGGCAACTATACGCCGGCCCACATTAAAAGCTTTCTTCTCTTATGAAATATTGATTGAATAACAAATAATGTTATTTTAAACACGTCTACTATCCCACCAACTGATCAGTGGGTTATCGTAAACTAGAGATGTTATTAATTATTCTTCTTAATCAACGTGGCATCTCAATTTGGGACGGGTAATTTGAGACGGAGGGTGTACGAATTAAAACGTTAAAGCCAAACAACAAACTAGTCATCTGTCAAAACAGACTATTTATCAGTTGCATCAGACTGATTATCAGTTGCATCAAACTTTTTATCTGTTGCAACATATGAGTAATCTGTTTTGAACAACACATCAGCCCCTATGTGACAAACCCAACAAATAAATCTTGCTATTGCTACTGGATTCTAAATTATTCTTTTTTACGTCCAATCGTTGACATGTTTGTTGAGAAGATAATAGACAGAATGAAAATTGAATATGAATTAAAATGTCGAAGATCAAATATAATTTTTTTATTAAACTAAAATAAATAAAATACATATAATAGACTTAAGAAAAATAATAATCTAATTATTATTATTATTATAATCATCATCATCATCATTGCCAGCCGGTCAATCTTCAACCAGAAGTAGCAAGATCCCCCTCAGCCTGCGAATCTCATGGAGCATTCTTGCTCTAACTCTTCCCAGTTTCTATTGCAGGTCACGAACTTGATTCCGAAGTTCATTTACGGCGTCTTGCAGAAAAGCATTGGCCCACACTGGGTCAACCATAATCTAGAACACGTGTGAATTGACAAAAAACTTAAAATCAAAAGTAAAGATCTTAAGAATAACCGAATGTAATACAACGTATACAACAAATTGGTAAGAAAAAAACTTAGAAACTTACCTTAGTCAGGGAAGAGAAAGTGATGGAAATGCAGGTGTAATATGAAAGACGAGATGCAATAAATAAATAGAGTGTAGTTGAATGAACGATTGAGTAAGGAGAGACCTATTTATAGAGGATTGAATTTGAATGAGAGGCAAAAAGGCACGACTGTTCACCTCCATTCATTTATTACATTTTTGATTAAATTAAGAAAATAAATATTGTGATAAGTCATAAATTTTCAAATTATTATTAATTAGTTCTTTCCAAGAACCATTTTTATTGAGTTGTGACAACAGATTATATATTTGTTGCATCAAATAATTTATCCTGACAACAGATATATCATCTGTTGCAACAAATATAAAACCTATTGCATCAGATAACCTATCTGTTGCAACATATAATCAAACTGTTCACCTCCATTTATTAATTATATTTTTTATTACAGTGAAAAGTCATGATTTAATTAAATTAAAAAATATTGTGATAAGTCATGACTTTTCAGATTATTATTATTAATTAGTTCTTTCCAAGAATCATTTTTATTGAGTTGCGACAACAGATTCTATAACTGTTGCATCAAACAACACATAATAGATATATCATCTGTTGCAACAATAGAGAGAACCTATTGCATCAGATAATATATCTGTTGCAACATATATCTATCCTTTTTTTAAAAAAAAATTATCATCATATCATTAATTCAAATTTGCTAACTATTTTACTATATAAATTTAAAAAATACCTTTTCAATAATCGTTTTTTTAATTAATAACCATTTTTATTGAGTTCTGGCAACAAATTGTATATCTGTTGCTTCAGGTAAACCATCAGTTGCAACAGATATTCCATCTGTTGTAACAAATGGACGATCCGTTTTAATAGCTTTTTTGATTTCTTCTAACAACTGATACATCAGCCACAACAGATGGGTAATTTGATGCATCAACAACATTATTGAATCTATGTGTTTTTGACAAAAAGTCACGACCGGTTATTAAAATTAAATAACCATTTTTTTACTATGGTTGTAAATTGTGTTTATCATTTATTTCCTTATTACGTATTTATTTTCGAACCGTTTTTCATATTAAATAATCGGAAATTCACGTCTTTATTCCCCCTTTCAATAACAATAACCTTATTTTAATTAATAACTGCCTGTTGCAACATATGATTGATCTGTCGCATCAGATTAACCTTCGTCGACATATATTTTTGAATCCCTTGGGTAGATCCGATATACAAAAAGAGGAAAATAAAATACACACACACGCTAAAAGAAAAAAAACATAACCTAATTATAATTACTACTACTATTATTATTATCATTACTATTATTATAATTATTATTGTCAATCGGACATTTTTCATCCGGAAGCAGTAGGGCCCTCCTCAGCTTTGCTCCGAAGTTGGCCAAATCCCTCTGGAGTTCGTCAAACTGCCCTTGAAGTTCCCACAAGGACTTGATATGAATCTTTTTGTACGAATCTAGATCATCCATATTTGTATTGTAAGTGTAGTAGAATGAACGAGTGAGAGTATGGAAAAGAGGCTGGAGGAAACTTCAAACAAAAAGCCACGACTATTCATATCACTTAATTAAATAAAACTGGTGACTTTTCGAATATGTAAATTAAAAAAAATGGATCTAAATACAACTTTTTCTTGTATTTTAGAAAGAAAAGAAAAATACTTTAAAATAAATCTAACAGATGATTAATCTGTTATAAAATATATTCCATCTGTCAGATAACTCAACATATTGACAATCTGTTGCAACAGATGAATATATCAGTTTGCTTTTCCAAAATGTGTGGCATCTATTGCAACTTGCTAGTCATTTGTTTATTCAGTTTAAGCCAAAGATGGGTTAGAAAGAATAAGGTACGTGCAGATGGATCCACTATCATATGTGTGGGAGTTAAGTAAGTATTACTAATAAGGTCACCGGGAAAACATACACAAAGTACAATGTTTATGTGAATGCAGTTTTTAACTGATTAGGCATTGATCATTCAAACAAGATCCTGCATTGTACCATCAATTTTGATGGATTTGAATTGATAAGGCTGAGGGCCTCATGAAGATGGTACCGATATCCCGTTACGAATTACTGACGGTTGTTGCTCGTGTTTATGCATGTCAAGTTTTGAGAAGGGATCAATATTTGGCGTCATTGCAGGGAACCAATAACGATTGGACTTAACTTTAAGTGTGCTTCGACTCTGAGAACACCTTTGATGCCTCGTACTGCATCAAACAAGAATGGAAACCAATATAGTTATTGCCCTAGCCCAAATTTATATGGTTGGGTTGCTCGGGGTGATAATCAGATGCCAGAAGGTTAGGTAGGAGAATGCCTTCGAAGAAAAATGTGTGTTTGAAGAAAGACTATATCATCTGAGACCTAATTGAATAAGAGACATAGGGTAGAAAGTGTAACTTCTAGCGAATCTGGCCGATGGAAATTATCTTAAAATATGAGAAATCTGAATCAAGTGCAAATATGAAAGTGTATCCGGTAATGTAATTTCATCTGTTGTCTCTTTGAAAGAAAGATAATGCAGATGGACACTTTGCTAGGTAGCTGCAACTAGGTAGCGTTGTCGGGATTATCACCTAGATAGAAAATAGGAGAAGACCAAGAAAGCCACCTTAAGGGAATCGAGGGTTGAAATGATGTACATTAAGTCTAAAAAACTTGTGTCAACAACAACTACAGTTAAAGTGAGAAATCTAAGCGAAGGCCTCAATTTTTGAATTTTAAATTCCATCTCATGCCTTCTTATTTGTGGTTCCGATTAGGTCCACTGCTGTTGACCTAACCAGAACCACAAACGATATTGAAAAGCAAATTGAGTATCATTATTTCCTTAGAAATATGGTTATAACAGATTGTGTTTTCTTGCCTTAGCATGTTTTCAACATTCCCTAGAGAAAATCAGATGCTTGCTATAGTATGTGAATCCTGATAATTTTCAAGCTTGCTGCTCCAGATTGCTTATTCTGGATTCAAGCTGGTCGTTGCCGTATTCAAAGTTGGTCAATATAGATGACAAGATATCTGCTATGCAATTTTAGGAGAAGAGAGATCAACAAAAAGGCTGAGAGATTGAGAATGTTGGATTCGTGCAATAACTAGGTCAAATTTTTTTGATAGGGTCATGAGCCTGGAGTTACGTAACGTTTGATAGGCTTGGTAGAGTCGGTTTAGATCACATGCTATGTAACTTCTTTGCTTATTAATTTATCAAATTGGTTAAGCAAGATGCATTGAGCAACGCTCGATAAAAGTGTGTTGTTTAACTTTTGGGACCACATCTTGAGTGTGCATCAACACATTTTGACCAAAAAACAAACACAACGACCCTCCATGTATCCTTTAAGGCTTCTGAAGAAAGTATTTTGAAGGACTTCTTTAATGCCAAAACTTTGAAGGTAGTGTTCTTGATCGAGCTCACGAGAGATCAGGAACTCTTGACCAACTTCGAAGACGGCAATGACTAGCTTGAATCCAGAGCAGCAAGGCTGAAAATTATCGGGATTCACATACTACAACAAACATCTTATCTTCTTCAAGGAATGTTAAAAATATTCTAAGGCAAGAAAACACAATCTGTTATAACCATATTGCTAAGAAAGTAATGATACTCAATTTACTTTTTAATCTTGTTTGTGGTTCCGGTCAGTTCAACAGTAGTGGACCTAATCGGAACCACAAATAAGAAGGCATGAGATGGAATTTAAAATTCAAAAATTGAGGCCTTTGCTTAGATTCCTTACTTTAACTGCAGTTGTTGTTGACACAAGTTTTTTAGACTTAATGTACATCATTTTAACCCTTGATTCCCTTAAGGAGACTTTCTTGGTCTTCTCCTATTTTCTATCTAGGTAATAATCTCACAACGCTACCTAGTCACATCTACCTAGCAAAGTGTCCATCTGCATTATTTTTCTTTCAGAGAGACAACAAATGAAATTACATTACCGGATACACTTTCATATTTGTACTTGATTCAGATTTCTCATGTTTTAAGATAATTTCCATTGGCCAGATTCGGTAGAAGTTACACTTTTTACCCTATGTCTCTTCTTCAATTAACTCTCAGATGATATAGTCTTTCTTCAACCACCCATTTTCCCTCGAAGGCATTCTCCTACCACACCTTCTAGCGTATGATCATCACCCCGAGCAACCCAACGATATAAATTTGGGCTAGGGCAATAACTCTATTGGTTTTTCGTATTTGTTAGATGCAGTGCTAGGCTTTGAAGGCCTTCTAAGGGTCCAATGCATACTAAAAGTTAGTCCAATCGCTATTGGTTCTCTACAATGACACCAAAACTAGATCCATTCACTATGCTTGACAAATAAACATGAGCAATAACCGACATTAAATTTTAATAGTGTATCAGAACTATATTTATGGTCCCTCAATCTTATCAGTTCGGACCTACCAAACTTAACTGTAAAATTATAGATATCTTGTTTGAATGATCTATGACTAATCAGTAAAAACAACATTCACAAAATTAGTGTACTCTATGTGTGTTTCCATGATAACATTATCAGTAATACATATCTCCCATATATGAAGGGGTTCCATTTGCATGTAACTTATTCCTCCGAACCCATCCTTACTGCAGCCTACTGCGATGGTTCGGTAAAATTTGATCAACTGTCAGTTTCTTATATCTACAAAAAAGAGAAAAAAATTAATGTTATAGAAAGAACACTATTTATTATTCAACAAATGTGGGGTCTGTTGCATCAGATGTAGAGTCTGTTGCATCACATATGGAGTCTGTTGCATCACATGTGGAGTCTGTTACAACAGATGTGGAGTCTATTGCAACAGATGTGCATTCCGTTGCAACAGATGTGGAGTTTATTGCAACATATATGGAGTCTATTGGAATACATAAAACCAGCCTTGCTAGTGGTTTGATTTGTTCCAACAGTTGCTCCGTTTGTTGCAACATCAACAGCAGCATAAACTACAAAGAAATGAAACAACAAATAAAAAATATTGACAACAAAGAAACAACAACATTTGTTCCAACACCATCAACGACATAATCAATAACAAAGAAGCAACATCCTTTGTTCCAATACCATCAAAAACACCACACTATATCTTCCAACAACGCCAACTCCACCACCAACATCAATAACAGCATAAACAACAAAGAAACAAATAAAATACATACAAAAAAAAATGATACTGCCAACAAGGCTTTTAAATTTCTCCCAACAGAATACTTTTTTCGCATATTGTAATAAAAATTCTTGGTTCGTTTATTCAAAACTTAAAAGTTCCTTTAAATTTTTTAAATAAATATGATATGGGTAAATGGTAATTAAGTAAAAATAGATGTAAATAACTTGCAAAGACGAAGACGAGAATGAAAGAGCAATAGTGAACCATACCTTAACATCAAAAGGGGATCAAAATAATAATTTCAGTCGAGGAAAGATATGGATCGATTTAGATTCGAAAGGATCTTTATGAGAAAGAGAAGAGAAAAGAGAGGAGAGAAAAAAAGTTGTGATAACCCTAACCTAAAGAGGAGAGAAAGAAAAAGATGAGAGATGAATAAAATAAATTTAGGGCTGAAGCTATGGAGAGATGAGATAATTCTAGATGTATCGTGTACGTAGACATGGGTTTCAATATTCATTAATTAATATTCATTAATAATTTGAGGGGAACGAGGAAGACTAGTGACATTGAAAAAATAAGATAAGACTACTCAATGAACATATTTTTGAGTTATCCAAGAAAAAGAAACTCTTCATTTTTACCACATTTTCTAGTACTTACTACTTTATCTACTCGGATAGAAGCTTACTTTAAAATTGAAAAAAAAATTTCAAACAGATATGTCATCTGTTGTAACAAATATAAATATCTGTTTAAAAATTCCAACAGCATAGTCATCTGTTACAACAGATACAAATATCTGTTTAAAAATCCCTTTCCATTTGATAATTAAATCTAATATATCTACTATTACAATAAATAACAATATCTGTTTAAATATTCCAACGGCTCAGCCATCTTTGACGTCAGATGCATATGTCCATTTGATAAATAAATCAGACATGTAATCTGTTGCAATAGATGTGAATATACGTTAGAAATTTTTAACAACTTAGTCATTTGTTCCAACAGATTTCATTACCTAAATTGGATGGTGTTGGTATTGCGTTCATCCCGACCCAAGTCGTCGATCGATCACTCTGAGTTGAAATGAGTTCTCATCAACTTAATGTTAAGATAGTGATAGTACCTAAATTGATTTAGGTGGAACTAGGGATGAATGAATGAGCTCACAGGGTCAACTACAAATCCAATTGAATCTTTGCAATTGCATGGTGTTGGTATTGCGTTCATCCCAACCCGAATCGTTGATCGATCACTCCAAGTTGAAATAAGTTCTCATAAACTCAATGTTAAGATAGTTACAGTACCTAAATTTATTTAGGTGGAACTAGGGATGAATGAATGAGCTTGCAGGGTCAAGTACAAATCCAATAGAGTCTTTGCAATTACATGGTATTGGTATTGCGTTCATCCCAACTCGAGTCGTCGATCGATCACTTTGAGTTGAAATGAGTTCTAATCAACTCAATTTAAGATAGTGATAGTACCTAAATTGATTTAGGTGGAACTAGGAATGAATGAATGAGCTCACAGGGTCAACTACAAATCCAATTGAGTCTTTGCAATCGCATGGTGTTGGTATTGCATTCATCCCGACCTGAGTCGTTGATCGATCACTCCGAATTGAAATGAGTTCTCATTAACTCAATGTTAAGATAGTGATAGTACCTAAATTGATTTAGGTGGAACTAGTGATGAATGAATGATCTCACAGGGTCAACTACAAATCCAATTGAGTCTTTACAATTGCATGGTGTTGGTATTGTGTTCATCCCGACCCGAGTCATCGATCGATCACTCTGAGTTAAAATGAGTTTTCATCAACTCAATGTTAAGATAGTGATATTACCTAAATTGATTTAGGTGGAAATAGGGATGAATAAATGAGCTCACAGTGTCAACTACAAATCTAATTGAGTCTTTGCAATTGCATGGAGTTGGTATTGCGTTCATCCCAACTTGAGACATCGATCGATCACTTCGAGTTGAAATGATTTCTCATCAACTCAATATTTTAAAAACTATATCTTTTAAAAATATTAAAATTAATTAAGATCAATTCGGACCAAATTAATAATTTCAAAACTTGTCATTCTTTTTCAAAATTACAAATCAACCTATACAAATTATCCATTTGCATGAAAAACTTTTCATTTCAAATCTGAAGTTCTCGCTCTTGTCTCTTTCTCTCTCAATAATACAAATAACAACTACTCAATATATTGCTCAACCCTTCAAAACAGGTCGATTTTCTTCCTATTTACGACCACATATAATTGTTATTTTTGACTTTGTTCCCGCTTGTATCCGTTATTTTCTCTATCTTCGTAGGTAACAGAGTTAGAGAAGAGTTCTACATTTGTTCTTTATTCTAAAAAATACGGCTTTTTAGTTAATGGTGAAAAAGAAGACTTTTAGTTGTATTATCTTCGACTATGAGTTAACAATTTTGAGTTTTGATGCTAAAAAAGTAGGAAGCACCCAAGAAAACCCTATTTTTTTTCTCAGTGTTATATTGACTATCGTGGTATTGTTGGATGGTGTTTGTGGTATTGTTAGTAGATGTTGTTGGTGGTGTCGAAATTTGTGTTTTTTGGTGGTGGTGTCGGTGGTCTTGGTGTTGGTATTGGTGACATTGGTGGTGGCATTGGTTGTGGTGGTGGTAGTCCATTTGTTGCAACGGGTGAAAGATCTGTTGGGAGATATTAAATAGGTCTTCAAACAGATTCCCCATCTGTTCCAACTGATGGGTTATCTGTTGGAGTATTTTTTTATAATGTGTTGTAGAATAATTTATTAAAATTTATCCATCTGTTGCAACTGGTGGAATATTTGTTGGGAGATATTAAATAGGTCTTCAAATAGATTCCCCATCTGTTCCAACTGATGGGTTATCCGTTGGAGTATTTTTTTTTGTAATGTGGCGTAGAATAATTTATTGAAATTTGTCTTACCTTTTTTAAAAAAATTATGCAGACATCAAATGTAATGTATTTTTTGTTTTTCTATTGTTTGTAGTTAAAAGGTGTCTCCCAAAATAATAAAAACTAAAAGTGGATCAACTTTTGACCACCCAACAAAAAAGGTTAGAATACAGATAGATTCGGAGGAACTTCCAGAACAATCTCAATCAGGGCAAAATGAAGCTGAGGAAATTGATAACTCCTTCTCACCAATGGGGCATGAAATAATATTGAATTCCCAGCATAATTTTGTCGAAACTATTAGTATCGACGGGTTTTGAGTTGCGATGTCGATGAATAGCCCTAACATAGTATTTTGTGATGTTGTACTTAAATGTCAGTTGGGAAAACCTTTTAACAAACTTAGGAGTATTATAAAGAAGGAAAACATAGATGGACTTTTTAAGAAGAGTTGCTTTGCATACTTTCTTGAGCTGTTTGGGGCCCGCCCTCTCCATTTTCCAATGATCATAGTATATGGCCTTCTCAAGCATAGGAACAACTTTGCGGGGGATGATGAAGGTTCGAAGTAGGGCGAAAAAAAGATTGATGAAGTTTGGATTAACTACTGTGGCATGCCAGTTTGTTTTGGATTGAAAGAGTTTTCCATAGTGACGGGCTTGAGATGCGATTCTCCAGAAGAACCTCTCATCAAAAAAATACCCCACAAAGGGTCCAACAAATGCAAGGTAAAAAAAGAGTTATTAGGCATTGTTGGACCTAGCTACAGAGGGGAGGATTTGATGGCAGATCTCGAGATTATAAATATACCAAAGCACTATAGGGAGAAATTGTGCTAAGTTTGGTTTGTCCATTTCGTTTTATTGGCAAGAGACGTCAGGAAAGTCATAGAAGATGATTTGTTGGCGCTTGCTGATGATTTTGGGAAATTTAACGATTATTCCTGGGGATATGACAGCTACTACTTGACTGTCGAATATTTACTAAAAAAGCTAAAGCCAAAGATGACCACATTATACGGCTTTTCTTGGGATTTCATGGTAAAATTGATCACTATTTTTACTCATTCATTAATTTATATTGAGCATGTTGGCGCTTTCATGGTAAAATTCCTGATGCTGCTGCCAGTCGTGATTATGAGCATGTTGGTGCTCAGCAAAAAATAAATACTTTTGAAAATACCCTTTGCACAGGTCCTCCGTCTCACCCCTACACCGGTCTCTTCCACCCTTATATTGGTCCCTCTCACCCCTTCTCACCCTCATATTCTCATTGCAAATGTAAAGTGTGCAAGGACAGAGAGGATAAAATCCTTGAAAAGCTAGAGGCTATTGCTGAAGCTGCCAAGGAGTTGAAATACAAGAGGGGTGTCATACCATCCAACGAGGTGAGAGAGCCATGAACTCCTATAGTGTCGGTTAGAAGAAAGAGAATACAAATTAAATAAATTCTCTTCGTTCTGAAATTAGCAAAAATTGCAACTCCTCACGCTCCAAGATTTGTTGAAGTTCAGGGGCCACCGAAGAAGGTGGACATATTCGCGATGCTTGGCAAGGAGAAGAAGAAGGAATTGAAAGAATTTATGAAGACGAAGGTTAAAAAAGAATACACCATGCATTCATTTGCCGCCAAAGACTTCACGAATATGACTAATATACGCGTGTGGTACGAGGACAATGTAAGTTTACTTTTGCTAATCTAGCCTTCCAATCTACTCCATGAAGAAGAATCTATGTAGCAAATGTGTAATCTGTTGCAACAACTTGATATTCTATTGCAACATAATGCATATTCGTTGCATAAGTTGCGTTGGCTTGGTCATCTGTGAACTGATTCAGAGAGACCTCTGCATTAGATTCTTTCCACCATATTTTTATTCTTTATAATTACTAACCTATTTAAAAATTTTCTTATTATACCACAGTAAGTTGATGAAATTCTCTGCCTCATGAGGGGCAGGCAATTAGTGTACTCGGATGCTTATGATGCTGCTGATAGGATAATGGACCTTAACTTCTACAACAATTTCAAGAATAGGTACGCTTTTCTCCGTGAGCTAGCTGGTATCGGTGGCCCAGAATTTGATTAGTTATTTTCTACGTTCCAATGGGATGAAGAAACGATTAAATATGTTAGAGGGAAGAGTCCATATCTACACGGCAAGAGCTGAACCAAGGAAAAAAGAATCCTTGCAGTCATGAACGTGGATGTCACACATTTTCTCGCTATTTAGATACTACTCTATGAGGGAAAGATTAAGGTTTATGACTGCAACTTATCTGTCTTCAGCGAGAAAATATTTTTAACCCACATGCAGCCACTCTTGGAGTTGTTGCCCAAGTTGTTGACGCAGAGTAAGCTGATGGATCATTTTCCTGCTGAAGTCTTGACGAAGGAATCATGGGATTTTAAAGGTCAAAATAAGAATATTCATCTCCCAAAAAATACAACCGGTGCAACGTGCGGGCCGTACTCACTTGCATACATCGAGTGTTTGCTGACCGGCACACAAATAACTAATATGTGCAATGCCATTGTGGGAAAGATGAAATGGGTCTGGGCATATGAGGAACTAACTAAATGGTTGGAGCCTGTGTATAAAGAAGAATATGTACAAAGACGGAGACGAATACGATAATAATTTTTCATTTCAAGCCAATTCACTTTACATGTAGTAGCAATAATTTTTATGTCTGGCCAAGATGACCTTTTATAATGCAACAAATTTTATATCTGTCGTAACAGATATAGTACCTGTTGTGACAGATTGATTATCTGTTAGAATAGGTTGGTCATCTGTTGTGTTATGCAGATGTTCCCAGTCTGTCTATCGCAATAGATATAAGATCTGTTGCAACATATAATCTATCTGTTGCAACTGATCGGTAATCTGTTGGAGCAAATGAAAAAAGTAGGAAGACCTGTTATATAATTTCCAGCAGATGACCTACGCATTGCATCTCATGTTGCAACATATGTCTAAATCTATTTGATAAGATATGTCGTCTGTTGTAGCAGATGTATTATCTGTTGCGATATTTAATTTGAATCTAGTACTCCATTTCAATTAACATGTTTAAAACTAAGGCTTAAATTATATTCATAGACAACATAAAATAAATCGAAGCCTTTGAAAATTACATGAAATAACTCAACAAATAAATGAAATGTAAAAAAAATCATTATGGGTACAAACAATCTACTATATAAATAAATCAACAAGTTAAACCAAGGAGGATAGGTTATTACATTGACGGACTCAAGCTATAAGGATCTAATCAATATGGAAAAGTTGTTCTTCATTCGGTGCTACGAAATTTGTCTTTGGTCGTCGTGGATCTTTAATGTCGCTTGTGTACGGCTTCTGAGCTTTCGCTTCTCCGTATTTTCATAAAAGAGTAGCATATCTTTTGTGGAGTAATTCGGCATCAAGTCCATCATTTGATACTTGTAATCCATCGCTCAAATACTCGGCGTAAGCGGCAACCAAAGGACCGCAATCCCTGCGTTATAAAAAAATAGATAATCCATATCTTGCAGTCCATGCAAGCGTTGTGAAATTTGTGAAATGAAACTAAATCATAACACTTAAACTTACAGGCTACTAATGGTTTGTTGAGCAATTCCTTCAACATATTGTACATCAAATGGATTAGCCATTTTATCCCGGTATGCATCAATTATCGACCAATCAGTACGAATCTTTTAGTCCAAAAAGCCACTCATATCAAGGTAAGTGGGTAATATTTTGACTAGTTTTTGTATCTTAGACGGCGGCCCAGAACGTCTCTTTCACGACATCGAGTCATAAACTCGGATACGCCTCTCTTATAGAACAACGATAGCCAACACCCAATGGAATTCATCACCACAATTGATTGGGATGTATACTTCATCGACCAAATGCCAAGGTAAGCCAGCCGGAATGCTAAAACCTTTGATGATATTGATTAAGCATTCCTTATTTTGAAAAACTTCCGGTTGTTGTTGAAAATACCCATCATAGGCATTATTGATGTAAACTTTGGATAAATAATTGTCTATCGTGTATCTATATTATTCTTGTGTTTGCAACTTGGCCTTCTTTCGGAGGTAGTAAAAAATGGCATCGATGTGTTGCACATATTATCAAATATTTTGGATTACGTGATGAAAAACTTACTACGCAGATGCAATTAATTAAAGTATTAATTAATAGTAATATGTATGACATTTAAACCTCATCATTCCAACAAGTTTGGGGCTGTGACATCAAATAAAACTAATTCTTCATTTAGAGATGTGCAACAACAAAGCCGAACATATCAAAACTAAGACTAGATTCGTTCACTTTGTAGCCCTCGTCATTTTATTTTCTACATGATGATTTATATGTGTTAATGTCTATAAAATTGATTTATGTACCTTCTGGCATGATGCTTTAACAACCCATTGACAATTCATTCTGAATAGTTGTTGATCAACTGTGTTAGTTTTTTTGAAGCCTCGTCCGAGATGTTGAATCCTTCAAACGGGTAATTCTTTCGTTCTCCCAAACTGACAGGCTCCACTTTTTATTCTTCTTTGGAAGCAGTTGATGGATTATCAACTGTGATATTATGCTCTTCAGCATTAGCTTCTACTATGACTTCCACTAGGAAAGCCAAAATTGTCAATGCTAATTAGAGATATACAACAAATTGTCTATTTATTGCAACAGATGAGTCTTATGTTGCATCAGATGGATTATCTATTGGGATAAATTCAAATAAGTAAATCAGAGTAGTACGATAATTTTGAACAGATGAACCATCTGTTGCAACATAAGACTCATCTGTTGAAACAGATAACGAATATGATGTAACAGGTTAGACAACAGTTGCAACAGATGTATATCTGTTTGATAATTTTTAATAGATGTATAATCTGTTAAAACAGATATGTGACTTTCTTTGTTGGAAAAGATGATGTACATTCACCTTCTCCACCTCATGCTACTCTCATGTGGCCCTTGCACACTGAACATCGGTGTAAAACAAAGATAGAAACATTGCAATTTTGCCTTTTTGGATGTTTGATGATGCCTTGGAAGTGTCTTTCCTTCTCCTCTTAGACACCTTTATCTCTAGAGTGTCTGGATATGACATCCTCTTTGATGGAATGACACCCCTCTTAGATGTCATTTCCTTTACAAAAGCAGTTAGTGCATTAATAGCATTAATCACTCCATCATGTTTCGTCTTGCAGTCTTGATATTTGCATGCAGAACATTAGCTAGATGTCGCAAAATCTAGAGAAAAATATGTACAATCATTATGATCATAATCATAATGGCTTGTTGTTTCAAAAAACTATAAGAGAAGCATCATTAGCCCAAACAGCAGCACCATTACCACTACCAATACGACTATCATCATCAACAATAATAAGCCCACCCTCCAAAATTATTTTTCTTGTGATGGCTGTTGCTCCAAACAATTCCATTTTTATTCCATCAACGACCTTAGGGTCCATTAAAGTTTGTACAGACCGTAAAGTAAGAAAAAATGGCATCTTCAACTCTCGATTGGTCGGAACAAGCCACGGATGGACAATATAAAATAAATTGGTACATATATTAAGAATGATAATGAAATTATTTAATCATTAATTAAAACAAAAACTTGATTAGAATTGAACTTACTACTTCCTTAGGGGGATTGAAAAGATCAAGAAATTTTGCATTTTTATCGGTCTTGACCGACAACTATCTCAGGATTCTTGGACAAAAAACTTCTTCCTGGTAGTTCACTTGTTGTCTCAAATAAGGAATGGCTTCAAATGTCCAAGCCTATAACATACCACCCATAAATCAAAAGCATTATTGAATAAAAAAATGATGAATCATATCATGATAAAAGAGATATTTATCATGAAGGCCCATGGAAAGCCATATAAGTTGATTGTCTTTGGCGTTAACGGAGTCAACAAATATTCGACAGTCATTTTGAACCTTTCATAACCCCAAAGATAGCTGTTAAATGCCTCAAGATCCTCGGAGAAATTTATTAAACTGAGGTTTATGTTGTTGTTAACGTCTCTCACCCAAAGAATATTATGTACAAACCAAACCAAACACAATGATTGCTTGTGCTTCTTTGAAAGTCTTTTACCTTTCAACGTTTCTATTAGATTTTTATTTTTGAAGCTTAGACCAATAATGGACACCAGGTCATCATGATCATTCGACTTGCCTTTGCCTTTTTTGGTGTGCGGGGTGTTTTTTTGGGTCAGATTAGGTATAACTTGAGAAGGAGAAGGAGGATAACATTTTAGTCCGGTAACTATGGCAAACTCCTTCCAACCAAAACAAATAGGCATGCCAGAGTAATTTATCCATACCTCATCCATCCGTGCTTGAGAAGATCATATACCATTTTCATCTGAAAACGAGCATTGTTGTCCTCCGACAAATCAAGATATTGCCCAAAGCAGCTTTCCCTGAAATAAGAATCCGATTTTTGTTCTCAAAGTATTTTTCTGAAGGCGTCGAAAGATTTTCCCATGACTGACTTAACCAAGAGATCACCCATTAAATCTGTGGCACCAGCGCACTGCATTCTCACAGGATAGCGATCAATGCTGAAGGTTTTGACCGAATCTTCAGCGAAAGAGATATTAGCGTTTGGATCATCTCTTTTGAAAGATTCTTCCTCCCCGTGTTCATTATCTTCTGCTCCTGATTCAGATAACACTTGTAAAGCAAGCTCATAGAGTGGTGGATGTAGCCGAGCTGCTGCACTTGTTCCTTTACTTGGACTTGATTCGATTTCTTTTCTTTTGGGAGCCATATTATCTTAAATTAACAGGAACATAACATAGATTATATTTGATTAATGTATAAGAGTAATATAACAGTTCCAATAGATCACTAATTTGTTGCACTAGGTATGTTATCTGTTGCAACATATAACTGACCTATTGGAACGGATGAGTGATTCGTGGAAACCATAAAAATAGATCTCTAATTTATTACACCAGGTATGTTATCTGTTGGAACATATAACCAACCTATTGCAACGGATGAGTAAACCGTTGAAAAGAATAAAAATAGATCACTAATCTGTTGCACCAGGTAGTTTATCTGTTGCAATAAATAACCAACCTGTTGCAACGGATGAATAATCCGTTGGAACCATAAAAACAGATCACTAATTTGTTGCACCAGCTATGTTATCTGTTACAACATAGAACTGACCTGTTGTAATGGATGAGTAAACCATTAGAAAGAATAAAAACAATCACTAATCTGTTCGAAAATGAGTTATCTGTTGGATCAATATTGTTTAGATTTTTTTCAAATAAAAGAGTCGTCTGTCGCTACAGATGAATGATCTGTTAGATTGTTCATCTGTAACATTAGATTTTCATAGTTGCGTCAGATTTTCATCTGTTGCATCATATGTTTCCATCTGTTGCATTAGATGTATTCATCGTCACATCAGATGTTTCATCTGTTGCAACGCCATTTTTACCAAGACAAACAACAAATCAACCCAGTAACACCACCACATCACACATACACACACACTAAGAACATCAACTGTGACAAAAAATCACCAACAAATTCGAATCAACAGTACAAAAACAAAAAGAAGCAATGCCAGAAATTAGGGATTTATTCAGTCCACATTTCAATACTAGAAGAGTAGTTGGCTCATGTTCCTCTAGTTCTTCGTAATTTTTTACCTGTGAAAAAGGAAATGGGACGACGAAGAACTCGAAGTTGTTGTTGCCGGAGAAGTCTTCACGTCGATTGACGGTTGAAAGTCGAAAAGGAACTCGCCCGACTATTTGTCACCTGAGGTTGAAGGGAGAAATTTTGCAGAACTGTTGGTTGGGAGAGAGTTTAGAAAAGCTGTCGAGAGAGAGAAGAGAGTGGTTAATTTGGATTGAAGAGAGGTGTGGGTTGGGTTGATTTGTATTTTTGAAAAGATTAGAAAGTTTTAAAAATATTAATCAAGTGCACAATTAACTTAATCAAGTTTCCTAATGATGTTTGACCCTTTAAGTTTGTCAATGTCACCAATCCTTTATTCAAGACTTAAAAAAACCTTTCCTTCAATTTTCTCAGGTAAGTCTCTATCACATAATAAATTAAAGCCACGTGATTCTTATAAATGTGAAAAGTTAGTACTAATATTTGTCTCAATATTTTTAGTTATGATAGAGAACATATAAAAAAAATAATTTCAAAAAGAATTTGATCATTATAATAAAATGCTGAATATTACTGTAGAAGATGACCGTTATAATTTGTCCAAAGAAGTCTCTATCGCATGACCAATTAAAGCCACTTGATTGTTCTAAATGTACGTAAATATCTACGGTAAAATATAACAAAATGTAGTTATATGTTCTTTTAAATATAATAACATCGTTTGTCTGGTTATTTTTTTATTGCTATAACAAAATCAATGTCGTTATATTTTCTTCCTATATAACAATATTTTATCTGAATATTTTTTGATTGGGATAGCGAATGTTATATTTATTGAGGTTTTGTAAAAGAAGTTGAAAATATTCATGGCATATGTACAATAGCGGTGAAGTGGTTTAAAAGGCCTTTTGGAAAATGATATGATATATTTTATTAATAATATGAGGCAGAACATTGATGCTTACTTATGAAGTAGGGAAGGTCTGAGTTAGGTGTTGCAACTTAATTACGACAATAATTTGTAGATATCCACACAACCATAGAAATATATGTTGCACTAGTTTTTTCTTTATTCCGTTTCAATTTATTTGACTTACTTTCTTTTATATATTGTTTCATTTAGAAGTGGAGATTAGCTATCATAACTCCACTTGATTCATATATCGATAGTGCAATTTTTTTTTTTCCCATAAAGTGTCGCACATCTCGATTAATTTTTATGAAATATCTGTTATCTCTCATCAGGACAAGTACATGATAACTTTGTCTACCAACACTTAGACAAATGAAAGAAATCACATAATATTTTTCGTCTTCACTCAAATTTAAATCTAATTTGAGACTTCATTGTTCTAAATTATTATTTCATTAACAACTAGGTAACATGACCTAGGGTGGTTGAAACTCTCTATTAGATATAGCTTTTTAAATTTTAAAAATTTCAAATCATGCATCTATTCAATAGGTAAAAAATAGGTCTGATTATGCGTATTCCTAATTCCAAATGAAATATAACGATGTAGGGATTTATATGTAAACTTTTTTGATATTAATAATATATACTAAACTTTATGTTAATTGTTCTAGGATTTGATGAACGAGGGAGCTCGAGTGATCGGGGTTGGCGGAGTTCCACCATTCGGGTGCTTGCCGGTGGTCATCACGATAGATTCCGGCATTAATGCACTTCAACCCCGCCGATGCATTGAATCATACTCTGCCGTTGCAAGAGAGTACAACTTGCTTCTTCAACATTTACTAAAGACTATGGAAATTCCTGGCACAAAAGTATTCTACGTAGATATCTACAATCCTATAAATGATATGATACACACTCCAATTAAATATGGTGAGTAGGCCCAATTTTTTTTTTTCTTTTTTTTTGTTATTACTTAGATACGCTTTTGGTGTTTTGTTTTTCCTTTTTTTTTTTTTTTTTTTTTTCAATTTTAATTGGTCAAATTATTTTTTCTTGGAAAAACAAGTTTTTTAACAATCGAAAAATTAGCTTCTCTAATAGAAAAAAAAAAAAAAGCATAGCAAGTGACATTTCATGCTGATTGTATCGTATAGTCCCAATATTCCATCTACTGGCCCCGTGCCCCCACTCCACACCACCCAATACCTCTACCCCCACCCTCATCCCTACCCTTAACCCGTCGCTGCCCCCCAACCCACCCACCCTTTATCCCATCCTCATAGTATATGGATAAATAATATATATATAATTTTGAAATAATTTCTTATATTTATTTATCAAACGTCAAAATAAGTAAGAAAATCGTTTTGTTTTAAATTTTTTTTTTTTTTTAGGAAATTGTTTTTACTTGGGTATGTTCTCGATTTTCTAGGCAAAGTTTTTTAGAGGAAACATATTTGTCTTACCAAACACATCCTTGAATTGCAACCAACAAACAAAATCTATCCTATAATCAGTGTATTTTAATTGAGTTTAACTAGTATGTGAAAATTATTCTTTACACAAGTGAGTACTTTAAAACCTATTATAGGTAAGTTTTAACTATTTTAACTTTTTAATGTTAAAATTATAAATAAGAAAAATTATTATAGGAGGCAACTTGGACTCTATATTCACTTTATCTTTTTTCTTAAAATATATATAGCACTATGACTTTGTTATTAAAATTACAAAGAATCAATCATGTTTTTTTCATTGATAGTCAATTTCTACTTTATCGTTATTCAACATCATCTAATTTGAATCAATTAGTAACATCATCTTTCAAAGCAATTACCAAAATAAACATAAGCTATATCACTATTCTATTACATATAGTAGTCTCAATGTCTCAATTTTTATGAGAATTTTCACTTTTTGAGATTGAATTTTTTAATATTGATCGTACAATTGGGACTATAAAAGTTATAATAAAAAAATAACCTAATTTAATTTTGACGGTAAAATATATCACTTTTTAACAGACTTGTAAAATAAATTATACATAAATAGTTAACTTGTTTAACTCTCAAAATCCAAATATCAATAAATAAATTGGGACTAAAAATTTTTACAAGTATGACTTTAATTCATTTTAAAATTATCGGTAAGATAAATTTTTGAGACAAAAAATGGGTACAATAATTATTTTTTTCGGATTAATAAAAGTTTAAGGAGAAAACGTGTATAAGAGGAATTAGCAAGTTCTAAAAATAAGGAATAGAGAGAGAAAAAACCAAGTAATCAAGGAAATAATTTTATGAAAATAATGTCTTGATTATCTATTACCTATTAAAATTACGTGTAAAATAAAATTTTCAATAACGATGAAAATAAGTGAAAACTCATTTTTTTTTGTATAACTAACATAAATACCAATCTTTTAAAAGTAATTACACTCTCTCTCACTTTTTTAATTACTTTACTCTCTATCCCTATTAATATACATAACATAGCCGACATATACATAACATTCAGTGTATATGTGGGATTTTTGTAATATGTTTAGGGAGTTGAGATTTTTTGTAATATTGAAAACATAACTTGTGTATTTGTGTAAGTTTTGGTTAATTTATTGTAGCAAGTTGTCGGCCTTAATTTTCAAAGTTATTTAATGATAAGCACTAATCTATAGGTAGAACCCCCTCCCCCCCCCCCCCGCGCTCGCTTGAAAAAAAAAACAAAAAAAACTTTCATCTTCAATATATATATCATTTCCATCTTGCTTTCCCTAATTAATTAAGAAGAATATATTTCAAATTTTGTAGGATTTACTGAAGTTACCATGGGATGTTGTGGAAGTGGACTTATTGAAGCTTCACTTCTTTGCAATCCAAAATCAATTGTATGTGATGCACCTTCAAATCATATGTTTTGGGATTCAGTCCACCCAACTCAAGCTACTTATTATAATTTGTTTCAGGCAATACGTCCTTCTATTGATTTTGCTATCAAGCAAATTAGAAACATTTCGTGAATGTATGGTGGTGGATGTACTACGTGGCGGAGTGTGAAATTAAAATAAAAGGATTTATTTTTTTTATAAAAAAATAATTATATGAAGGAGATTCAATAACTTATATATATGAGCGCAAATTTATTTTTATTTCATTTACATAGTATAATTTTAGTATAAGGTTCACTTAATCAACATAATTATATGAGCGCAAATTTATTTTTATTTCATTTACATAGTATAATTTTAGTATAAGGTTCACTTAATCAACATAATTCTAATGGGATGATTGAGGTTGATTCACTCTATAATCATTGTTCTCATGTTCAAACCCCAGGACATGGAAAAAAAAGTTGGAAGCTCAACCCAAAGAAATGGATCACGTAATGTGCTAACGTGGATTCAATTGCGCCCCAATGCGAATATCAGATACCGAGTCAGAAGTATTTCGAAAAACATTCTCTAAGAAAAGAAGTTGCTCAAAAATGACGAATAATTAGAGGAAAAATAACATAAACATACACCTTAACTTATCATATTTACACAAATCCCCACCCTTAAAAAATAATTACAAAAATCTCAACTAATTAAATATCTTCGTTGGATGTATAGAGAGCTAATTATGTATCTAGACAGATCCAAAATTGAAAAAAAAAATATCGAGAGATAATTATGTATCTTTACAAAGAAAAAAGTGTATCTTGGATGTATTATGTATCTCGACAGATTCAAAATCGAGAAAAATCTACCAGGAGCTAATAATATATCTTTACAAAGGAAAAAAATGCATTTTCATTAGATGTATCGAAAGCTAATTATGTATCTTGACAGATTCAAAATCAGAATTTTCAGTTTTTATGCAAAATATCGAGATCTTTGTAATTAAGCTCCAAACTATCTGAATTTTTCCTTTATATTATTGGGAAAAATACATATGTTACCATACTTAAGTACTTAATTACGAAAAATAGCAACACTTTTTCCTAATTACATTCTATAACATATGTAGCATTATTTTAAGTGGTCCTAATTTTTTTGACGCCTAAATTTTTTATTGTGCTAAAATCCCCCTTTTCACTCTTCTTTAACTTTCCTTAATTTAAATTTCTTTTTCCTATTTTTCTGCCATTAACCATCACTCTCTCCTCAATTTTATTGTCTTTTGCACGATTCTTGCACGATATGTGATAAGGATTTGCCTCCCATATTTCAGGTACTTATTAATCACATTTTGCATGTGAGTGTTTTATTTTTTCCTACTTTAATTCATTGAAAATTTAATTTTTAAGAGTTTTGTGTTTTAATGGATGAACACACTACAAAAACACCTACAAACAGTGGTATAAGGAATATGAAATTAGTGTCTGATGCACCATCTTTTAGTCTTGGGTTAACTCAAGAAGATTTAGTTACTGTTGTTTCAAATCCTTTACAGTGACAATGATGTTTATTGAAGCATACACGCAATTTTAAACAAGGAACAGTTTAAAAACTTTTGCGACAATAATATTTTTGGTTATTTTATGAAGAAGAAGCAGTGTGTAGTGCAAGCACAATTGTGCAGATGCGTTATGATGCTTGAGGTGAAGGGTAGTTCTTCTTCTAGGATTCTGATCTGTGCTAATGGCACCTCTCTTAGTTTTACTCCTAGGGAATTTGCTATCATAACTGGATTGAATTGTGTGTCTAATAGGTATGAATTTATTTTTGATGAGGATGTATCAAATAGGATGATTGAAAAGTACTTCAATAGGGCATAAATTATACAGAAAAGGCAACTATTTCTAGCATTCATGGAGAAAGTATGAGGGGAGAACAATGATGAGGATGCTGAGAAATTTGTAATTCTGTATTTCCTGTATTCATTTATGTTGTCTAACATTGACATTGTTGTTATAACACATCTTCATTTCGATTTAGCAGATAGTGGTAGATATAAGGATTTTTCATGGGGTTCTTTATCTTTTGAAGATTTGGCCAGAAGTTTGAACAATCGGTTGAAAGCTGGGGAAAATTTTTATTTGATTCAGGGAAAGCCATTGGCTATTCAAGTGTGGCTATATGAGTGTTGTTCAAATGTCCCACCAAAGATTGCATTGAAGGTTGAGAATCAGATTTCCCGATTATTAAATTGAAAGACGATTGCACCTCGTCCACGCTATGAGTTTTTGATGAATGCTATGTTCAAGGACAATGGCAAGGTTTGTTGTGAATAAATATATATGTATTGATATGTATTGTATTGTATACATACATTCTTTTTCATTTGCAATTGTTTAACATATTCTTTAACATATTCGTAGGTTGTATTTAAGAACATAGAGCCAACTGAAATGGAATTGGCAAAGCTTGAAATACCACAGAAGGAAGTAACTGAAAATGAACGTTCAATTGATTCTGACGATGACTTCCAGGATCCACCACCAAAAAAGATTAACGAACGTTCAAAGAAGAAACAAAAGGTGGATTCATCAACCCCAGCAGCGAAGAAACCTTCAGGGAAAAAGCAAGTCAATATTGTTGACGAGCATACCCAAATGAGGACTCCACTTCCTCTTGTTGCAAAGGTTGTTGTAATGAAGACACCAGTATTCAAGCCAATTCCAACACGACAGGTTTCTTCTTAAAAAAAAAAGAAAAGGGAAGCAAACAACTAGGGTTATTTTTCCTTAGGTACAGTCAAAAGCAGATAGTCATGTAAAGGAAGTAGCTGTGTCAAAGCGTGAGAGTTAGGTTGAGAAAGCAACATTTATTTCTAAGAAAGTTTTTGATGCATTTCGCGAAGAGGTAATTTTTTTTGTCAAATGTTTGTTTTACATTTAAAAATTTGTGTTTACTGAATTTGTATGAATACAGGTTCGTCAAGAGTTTAAAGGAGTTCGTGAAGAGTTTACTCGAATTCGTCAATTAGTGAAGAAAAAGTTTTAAAAAATGGTCAAAGCAATTGAACATAGCAAGGTAAAAGTTTTATTATTATATAATATCCACAGTATTAAAAAAATACATATGCAGAGTATGTGAAAAAATACATATGCAGTTTATACAAAAAATATATGCTGTTTATACAAAAAATACATATGCTTTGCTTTTCAAAAATACATATGAAATGCAATACAAAATACATATGCAGTGCGTCAAGAAATGTATTTTTCAACACTATGTATTTTTAGTTGGTTGGTATATACATATTAAGTGAAATTAAATAATAATAGTTTATTCAAATTATACTTGTAGCAACAACATGAAGATACAGAGGTTGAAGCACAACAGATGAATTATTCTGGTGTCGAAACATCACCACAACAATTCAGTCCTACTGTTGATCAGAATTTGAATGAGAATCAGGTTGGTACAAAGGTAAAAAATAACTAAAATATTATTATTCTTTTGAGTGCACAAATGTAATTGCTTTTTTTTTTAGCAGTTATATATTATTTTGTATATAGACCTGTATAAATATATACAACTGGATTTTTGTTTGAAGTTATTTAATTTTTTACTTGTTTGCAAGGGGTGCACTGATTTGCATCCAGATAAAACAAACATTGAAATTGATTCTTAACGTTTAATCCCTGATGAGCTTCTCCAAAGTATAAATTTGGATTATAATCTTTCTGAGAAGATTGTTCATCATGAAGATCGAATATGTATAATGAATTGAACTTCAGTTTATGTGATGTAAAAATCATAACAATCCATAAGACAATTATATATTTTCTTTCATTTCTATTGCAGATCACTGATGAGAAATTGGATGATACAAATTTATCTGATTCACAGTTTACAATCCCAGATGAGTTGTTACCAAGTCTTAATGCATACCGAAGAGAAAGCATCACGAGACATTCATTGACAACTTGTGAAGAAGAACACAGCGATGAATATTTTAATGATAAAAAGTCTGAATTTGTTGTACAAGATCATTGTTAGGTATGCATTATGAACATATCTGAGGTTATGTGGGTTATTTTGGACATAAAAAAATAAACTGTTTTCCATTTTTGAAGGAAAACAAAGAGAACGTTGGATCGAGCTCTAAACTAGACATACACAGAGAGATTGATCTTGGTACGGAGGAGCAAATTATGACAACTCTTAAAATACAAGAATTAACCACTGGTGAACAACAGAATGAAATAGTTTGGCCTGATTCACAAGACACAATCCCTGATGACTTGCTTCCTAGTTTGAATGTATACAGTAGTAAAAGTATCATTGTTCATCCCTCTGCTAATTGTGAACTTCAAACTCCTATTCCAAAGTTAAGGATTAGGCGACCATCCAAATTCAACGAGTCACCTTACACGATAAAATTTGGTTCAGCTGCCGGTAAGTACAATTAGTTATATATTTAGTTTACGATGTAACATGTTATGCAAATACTTTTTAATAATTACCTTTTTGTATTACGTAACTATATAGAGAGCTCGGAAGGGCACATACGTATATTCCCATAGTAACATCCATTTGTTTATCATCCGATTGATGGAATTGTGGATACGAAACTTGTCAATAACTTCATGGATTAGATTTCTGAAGACCTTCTCAAAGTTCATGCTAAAAGGTATTTCTATTGAACTGTTTTAAGTTTTTTTTTTTTAAAATTGCATTATGTTCTCATGATTTAACATATACTGATTAACAAAAAAAAACAGAAAGGAAAATGTGGATCATTACAAAAGGGGGAAATCAACCATTCCAATGATGCATTTCAGAATTGAGACTGTTGAAGATAAAAACTGGTTCTACACAATGGGGTTCCCTGATCAGTCATGAACAGACTCGGTTTGTATATTTTTTTTGTCAATATTTTTTTTTACATTTATAGCACTAATTAAAATACATATTATGGTATTTGTAATTACATATGCAGGTACATATTTTTACTATGCATTTTTTATTATATAAGAAAGGATGTGTTACAATTTAAATTACATATGTATTTTTATATTACATACACATGCTAAATTTAGTATACAAATAGTTTGAATGATCTAAAATTTGTGTTGTTACTTACTGCAGCATATTGATGTTTGCTTCTACTACTTGAGGAAGAAGTCGAAGTATGACCCCAACAGGTCTTACAAATTCAGCACAGTAGATTGCAACTTTATGAACATAATTAGGTCTGTTCATGATGTTTATTCTGCGGATGCTGCAAACCTTACGGCGGAAGGACAGGTGGCACATCTTAATGAATACATAAATGGGTTCCGTATGCATGCTGCTGTGCCATGGGATACAGTGGAAGACATTTATATTCTAGTAAAGATAAAGGAAAAACGTCATTAGGTGCTAGAAATTTTATCATTCTCAGATAATTGCATACTCCTATATGATTCATATGAATCATCTAGTCATTATTTGGCTTTTCTTGATGTTATTGAGAAATTAGCTGCGATTAGCCTATTGTGTCTCCAATATTGTGATTTCTACATTAAGAAATAAATTGATGTTGAAAATCATTCAAGATACAAAGACAAAGACTCCTCAGATATGTTTGATGTATTATTTCAAGAGAGTTTGCCTCAACAATCGAGCAGAAGCTTGTAAGTTATTTAATTTACATATAACAAAATTGTATGCTTATAAAATATATATTAAAGCACATATGTGTTCCTTTTTATTATTTTTATAGGGATTATGGTGTCTATATGGTGACATATGCGGAGTGTCTTTCTTATGGTCAGAAAGTTCTTGTGAATGAGTTCGACCCCAATGCACTCCGTGCAAGATATACTGCACTTTTGTGGAAATATGGGACCAGAAAGCAAGACGCAAATGCTCATAGTGATGTCGAAGCACCTTTGAGGCCTGCAAGGCAAAGTAGAATAACTAGTGTAACTGAAGTTTTTGATGTATGATGGATGATGGATTGATTACTTTATATAGTTTAGACTCTGATTTATGGATGTAGGACTGATTATACAAACTAATTTTGATCTTGTGAAGTGGTTCTAATTGTAGGTTATAATAGTACTTATTTAACTGAATAAAAGTAATTCAGTTTTGAAGTTTAATCTGAGTCTTTTATGGTGTTCTTCATTTTACTGTGTGATTTAGTTAAAAAAAATACATATATATTGTTCATATTATGCTAAAAATACATATGCAGAAAATTTTATGCCTAAAAAATAGATATATATTGTTTTTAGATGAGAAAAATACATATGCAATGTTATTTAAGCATTCCAAAAATATATCTAAAATTTTTAGTTTAAAAATGTTAATGTTATGTTAAAAATACATATGCAATGTTAGAAAATACATATGCAGTGTTCTTATTTTGCTAAAAAAATATGTAAGCATTATAAATAAAATTTAGCCTAAAAATACATATGCAGTGTTAATAGTAAGCTTTTCTAAAATACATATTGTTCATAACTAATATGTATTTTGATATGTGTCCATTTAATATGATGATAAATGAAAACTCGAATTAAAGATAAATTTGAACTTTTAATACAGTTCTGTAATTTATGGTGAGATTTTATTTTACAAAAATACATATGCAGTGTTAATATTTTTTATTAAAAATACTTATGTATTATACATTTAAATGTATTTTTAGCATATAAATACATATACAGCGCTAAGATTTTGGAATTCAAACATAGATTTGCAGAATATGTCATATGTGGCTAAATCAATGAACAATTACGAACTAAATAAGTATTTGGTTAATCAAAGTTACCAACTTTAACCTAAAAAGTATATTCAATCTTAAAAATACATATGAACTGCAGATTCAAAATACATATGCAATGTTCAAATTTTGTCTTATATACATATGCAGAATTCAGATTTTACTGTGTTCACTTGTCAAATGATGATTAAATGTATTAGCTAAAAAAAAATAGTTCAAGTTTATAAAAAATGAAAATAAAGTTTTAAGCAATAATACGGAAGGAGAAATGTATCATTTTTTATATTTCCTACAAGAACACCTATTGTGACCTTTCTCCCCACAAGCACCACATGAGTTGATGTTCTTCTTTCCAAACTTATCCTGGCCTGATTTTCCACGATCCTTCTTTGCAGGTCTTCCTGCAGGTCTTTTGTATTTTGGAGGCAGTACTATTTCACCAAGTACGCTCTCTGGAATTAGCTAGTCATCTTTGTGTGGCAACGGGTAGATGGGAACATCATATGTCTTCAAAATAGTTTTTGGTTTAAACAAATCACAATGGTATGGCCCCTTCTCAAAATTCTTCTTCTCCAACACCGCACAAGCATGTGCACATGGTATCTGATCTAGTTGAAATGCATTACATGAGCATTTTTTTTCCTTGAGGCAAACAATGAAGTATTTTTATTTATCGTGTATCGTATACACATATTCTGTGGTTGGTACAACCTGATATAAAAATAAAAAATTTAATGAAATTCTACAAAAAGATGAAATTCATATTATACGATATGTTGTAAGCACACCAATATTTTTGCAAAAAATACATATACAGAGTACATTTTTACAGAGCATCCAAATCCATATGAAGTGTTAATTATTTTCAATTAAAAATACATATGCTGAATACATAATATTTTTTTTACTGAACTTTTTAATTTATTTTTATATGTTTTCATTCATTTAGAATTTAATGAAAGTTATTCTATTAATTATGTTTTTCAGAAGTATAAATTTCAAAAATGTAAAAGGTCATACGAGTACACAAAGCCTCCTTCTCTTTGAGTATGCCATTAAATTTTTCAAAGAGTTGTGTGAAGGTATATGAAGCATGTTGCCTATTTTCACAGTTCCATTTTGAAAATATTAATCGAACCTCCTCAAGAAAGTCATAAATTGACAGTTCTCTAGCTGATACAAGTACTCCATTTATTGACTCCGCAATGTTTGAAGTCAAAGTTCTGCCTCGGTGAACTGTTGCATAGGACCTATCCCACTTTTCGTAACCAGCCAATTCCAAATAATTCTTCACCCTAATATCATCTGCCTCAACTTTTTCCATTAACATGTGGAATTCTGACTTTGAATATGATTTGGCCATTGTATAAAAGATCTCCGACAATGCATCATGTGACTTTCTGTAAAGTTTTTTAACATTCCCCCATAGATGCCACATACATGCATAATGTGGAACATCATTGTACACATCGCTAACAGCCTTTATGATGTTTGGATTCCTATCGGAAATAACACACATGTTTTGTTTTTCCCCGTACATTTTCTTTAGATTCTGAAAGAACCACGTCCATGATGCATCATTTTCAGAATCAATCACACTATATGCCAGAGGGAATATATGACCTGTATATACAGAACAGTTATGCGCAGTAAAATAAAATACATATAAGAACTGCATATGTATTTATTAAATATACAGGAAATTAAAATTGTATATTTTATCAAATAAATAGTATCAATTACATATAATAAAATTTAGACACACATAACTATAAAACATAATCAATTTTACATGTTTTCGTTCATGAAACTTTGAAAATATAGGTAATTTTATACAGATATGTATATATCTAGTGGAGATGTGTATTTTCAGGTGATACGTAGAAATACAAAAATATACAACAAGTTTAACAATATAATTATTATAAAATCATACTAACCTGCTCCATCCATTGTACATGTTGTTACAAATGCCCCAATATACATTCCTCTCAGATAACTGGCATCAACAATTACAACTGATCTACAATGATCGAATCCCTTAATGAATGCATTTAGAGAGATAAATACATACAAGAACTCATTCTCATTTGTCTTCTTCATTCTTCTATGTGACTCTGGATAGGTAGTAATCAGTACATATAAGTATGATGGTAGTTTCCCATAAGATGCTGATGGCTGACCCCTCAACTCTTCTAACGCTTTTTCTTTTGCTCTCCAACATAAAGTGTATGTCAGATCCATACCAAAATCTTCCTTCATGTCATTTTTAATTTCTATTGCACTGTATTTTTTTTGTGGTTCTTGAATTTTTGTTTAACCATACCACCTATCAACATACTAGTAGCATGCATCTTTGGATAGATCTTGTCCTTCATCGGGTGTGTATGTTAAGGTCTGAATGCTCTTATTCTAAACATTTCAGTTTCTCCCATTCCTGATACACGCATTAAAAACTCGCAGTTTCTTGATTTGCAAAACAACGTATACCTGCATCCAACATAATTTAGTATTTTCAAAATACATATTCAAACTAATAATAAATAAGAACAGAGTGATATAGAATGTACGTACATTTTCTTACTTGACGTTTTACTTCGCGTTTGAAACTTCTCCCTAATTGAATAGTCCTTCATGACTGACTTCAAAAAAAATTTTCTCAAGTAAACCTGGTCTTCCTCAACATGCTTATGATGTGGATCTGAGATATTCAACTGAATAGTATCCATTTCAAATACATCTAATGCTTGTGTATCTTCACAAACTACAAAAGCTCCTTCATTTGTTGTATTTATCAGTGTTTTAATGTTGTCACAGTTGGTTATTCTTTCAGCAACACATATAGATGAACTTGCCACGTTGCTCCCTACAACTTTCTCCAAAATGCTTACATATAAAGAAAGACAATACATGTCTTGTATCTATTTTTTCTGAAATATAAACACCTTTAAACCCATATCATTATGTATTTCTATCTGCCCTGCATTAGTAGTAATTTGATATTCCACTAGAATACGTTTCCTCGTTAAATCCACACTTAAGTGAGATGCCAATTCATCGTGCAGCTTAATTAATGTTGCTGATATGCTCAACAGTATAACATCAGTGACATATTCTTCGTAGTTTTTTTCATACGTCCACCGACCAGACTGCTTCACAAACACTGGTATGCTTCCCATTTCAGCTTTAACTGCAAACAAACTTACACAACCAACATCTCCATTCAAAAAATAAATTTAAAAAAAAATTATTTAATGTAAAATACAAACACAAAAAAAGTTTTAAACCAAATACAGAAACTACTGAATCGAACCGAAGAAAAATTTATATAAAATATATTTTTAGCAAAAACAGTCATACTCTCAAATTTCGATAAGCAAACCAAAAATACATATGCAATGTTAACATTAAGCAGTTCAAAAATACATATGCAGTGTTAACATTAAACATATCAAAAAATACATATGGAGCATACCTAATTTATATTTTGATATGTGTGAATAGAATTTCATCACATTCAGTAGCTCAATTCAATCATCCGTTGATCAAGGATTTTCAGAAAATAATTGAATCAAATTCAACTCAAAATTTGTTTAAATTATTTTCATAATCGGGGAGCTTCACAATTTGATCAATTGTTAAATCAATAAAAATAACAACAACCGATACTGAAATAAATAGTCTAACAATGAAATCTAAATAACTGAAACAACTTCTAAACTGAAATTTTGCAATGAAAAAGTTCAATTCTGAAGGTTTTTGTTATATATGTTGAATTTCCTCCTGCTTTGATTATAAATCGAAACTAAATAGGAGCATCAGTAATGGCTGAAACAAAAAATCCAACCAGAAAAACTTAATGATTACGTACCTTAAACAACAGTAACAGATGAATTTTCAACTGATAGTTGAATTCGAACAATTTGAACTGAAGAATCTATAATTGAATTTGATTCAAAGAAATTAATGCTTCATTTTGAAACTGATGTCAAATTCGAAGAAGATACTGTAGAATTTCATATGAACAACAACAATGGTTGAACATAAAAACACGGTGGAATTAGACGAAATTGCTCATAAAAACGAAAAGCAGATTTTGATTTTGTTTTTTTTTTCTCAGATGAATTCGTTAATGGAGAAAATTAAAATTTAAAATTTGATCAATGCTATTAAGCTAAAACGAAAATCACGTGATTGAAGTTGTTCTAACGGAAAAGGAATCTACAAAATTAATTCATAGGTAATTATACCATATTTATCTCAATCAATTTCAGTTATTTAAGAGAGGTAAAATTATTTGTATATGTATTTTTATAGCAACAGTTTTTAAAAATACATAATACAAGTTGCTACAAAATGTAATTGTGAAACTGTTGCTATAAAATTCATAATTATGGCCTCAAGTATGTCATTTCTGAATTTTACCCTATATTATTTGCTCATAATTACATGAGTTTTTACGAGTCTAATGGGCCGCCTCTCCATATTCAATGAGTGTTGGGTTTTAGCCCAATATTTCATTACTTGAATTTCGAAAAAGCCCTCTCTTGGTCCAACAGAAATAGAAATATAGGCCTGGTCAAGCCCAATAAAAGAAAGGAAAAATTTCAGAAATAGCAAATATAGAGTCTTAATTGTAAGTTTTGTAGCAACCTTTTCAAAATTACAAAAAATAGCAATATGTATTTTGTATTTGATTAAACTGTTGCTAGTTAAATACATATACAATTAAAGATTTTGTTCCTAATTTAACTCCAATCTATTTCAGTTTAATATGGAAAAACGGTTCCTTAATTTAAGGAACATTTAATTTGACAGATTTTTTAACCTTTTACAGATACCTTTTCCTTTAATGACTCTATTTTAACCATAACTATTATTTTTGCAGCAACATAATTCAAAATTCAAAAATGTTTTTCATAATCTGTAATTCATATCAATTTTAAAAAAATGACTGTTTCCAAAATTTATGTTCATCATCTAATATTTTGAGAAAAGTTTGATAAGACAATGCTGCAAATATAAGTATCAATAAATAAATATGATTTTGTTTGTAAATTTTTGAACTATATTTGTGAAAATTGCTGGAAAAATCGTAACAACAATGGTTTGATCAGTTCTCGAACAAAGTGGTTTGATTGATAATTTTTTTTTTAGAAATTAGAGTTTTCCATCGCGGTATGTAGGTTGAATATTGATATACAATTGTTACAGTTTATTTTGTATTTTTTTTCATTTTCAATTAAACAATTTGTTCTTGTTGGAATTCGTTTTGAAGTTTTCTATATATTAATAAGTTATTGTATCAAAGGGTTCGAACATTGTAGACCAGTAATAATCGTTGATGCAAGTTATCTTAGAAAACTGTATACTGATACTTTTGTAGTTGCTTATATCATGGATGCAACTAGTAAGTCCTTTTTATATATGTATTTAACGTTACATATGCTGCCAGCTATATGTATTTGTAAAATACATATGCAGTCTGTTTATGTGATCACTGGTAGTTACTTTTATGTATTTCCGTTTACATATGCTGCCAGCTATATGTATTTAAAAAATACATATGCACTCTGTTTTAAGTGTTTGACTGCATTTATTTTTTAAAAAAAATATCCAGGCCATATATTTCTAAAAATACATATTGAGACATGCAATATACCTATGCAGAGTTGGTAAAATACAATTACTAAACTGGAATAATTACAAATGTCAAATGAATAATTGTTGTTATAATTTTAATTTTATTTTAATTATTTCAGGTTATACCAGCCTTAGAATATGTCTATACAATACACGACAAGGATAAACATTTTATTGTTACCTTAAGAAAAAAATTCTTGCCATGCATTTCAATAGAATGAGATACCGTGTGTGCATGCTTATGCAGTACTTGATAGCAAGAATTTTCGAAAGGAATTATATTGCTCTGATCTATACAAATCAAAAATTGTGTCAAGAACGTATGATCTTCTCATCTATTCTATACCACACAAAGATGATTGGGTGATTCCACAGAAGCTATTGGAGGAGATAGTTTTGCCCCCAAAACACAAGCGGCCCCCTGGAAGACCTGCAAAGAAGGATTGTAGAAAATCGGGAAGAAATATGTTCGGAAAGAAAAACAAAAATTATTGCAGTTCATGTGGATTTAAAGATCACAATAGCCATTCATGTAGGAAATATAATAAATGATAAGTTTACAGATGTATTCAGTTCAGAAACAATTATTTTTTTTCACTGATTATTTTATGATTCTAAATTTTGATACAAACTTTTATTGACTATTTATGAAATACATCTTATATTTAGTTTATACATTCTATACATAAATGTATCATATGTATTTTGTGAATACATAACTAGTCAATATCTAAGTTATCAAAATATTTTTAATGCAAAAATTTTCTTCAATTGATGAATAACAAATACAAATATGTATGTAAAAATTACATTTCAACAAACAAGAACTACATATCACATTAAAAATCTAATGACTACCAAATACGACTTAACATCAAATACAATTCTTAGCGGTAAATATAAAAACACATATCTAAACTGTATGTATTTTCATAATACATATTACAATTATATTTCAACAAACACATATGTATTTTGTGAATACATGAATTGTACAAATTTAATTAATAAGAAAAGAATATAACAACACATATATAAATTATATAACAAATGTATTTTCAGAATACATATTACACTTCTATATACAATATATATACAAAACCTTGCCAGTGATAAATACAAACATCTTACACAAATGTCATATGAATTTTAGAATTACATATGCTCACTGAAATGGTCTTATGTATGTAAAAACTACATTACAACAAATAAGAACTACACATTCCATTCAAAATCTAATGACTACCAAATACAACACATGAAGAAAAAATTGAGTTTTCCCTCAAGTAACTTGATGGTGCAGAATTAGTTACTATGTTCTATATATATACAATGAATAAACTGTTACTTGGCTAATCATGGCAAAATGAGCTTATTCAAATGCTATAGACATAAATGTATCATCATCCAACACACTATCAACATCGAACAACTCCTCTTTAGGGTAGACGGTATCTTCTGGAAACTCCAAAATTTAAGTTGGACCATCCTGCTGCAAAGGAGAAGAAAAAAGTATGAAGAAAAAAACACCGACATATGAAGAAAAAGACACCAAAAGACAATCAAAGATGAATAACGGATGCGCAATTGAGAATTCACACATATGTGCAGTGTTAAGTTGCTAACAATTTGAAATAATCAACCCATCAAATTACAATCAGAAAGTTGAGGTACACTAATCCAACTATGTAACTAACAAAAGATCTCTCTCCAACACAGATTTGTCCTAAATGATGGTAGTTCATCTGAAACCAAATTCATCGGTTGAATACCAGAACTACTACGATTTGCATATTGTGCCATTATAGCGGAACTCCGAAAAATTTCAACACAACAAAAAAAAATAACAGACCAAATCGGCTAAGAAGAATGAAAAATTAAAAAAAAAAAATTCAACGATAAAATATATAAAAAAAAATTATATGAAAAATATAACTTGCATTAACTTTAAAATAAACCTACCTTAATTAAAGGATGCAATGTTTATCAAGATCTCAGATAAAGACGGTTTTTGAGAAAAAAATTGAAGATTAGGGGAAACTGGATTTGGTAAATTAGCGTGAAAAGGGGATGAATAAAAAGAAGAGTTCAAGTCACGCGCTTTTCCCTAACAAAGATAAAATATTGCTATATTTTGTTATTAGTTGTAATTTTGAGAAACTATTGCTATTAATTGTAATTAATGTCTTAAGGTTGTTATTTTATGTAATTTTTCCTAAAAGAAACAGCAGCGGCAAAGTAGAAGATCTGTTTTGGGCTAAAGGCCTGAATTTGATTGGGAAAGTCACATAGTACACAAGAAACTTATGAAGAAAAATTGAGAAATAGCAAATTAGGCCTATTAATTAATAGACATAAAATAATTTTGTGCTAATTACCAAAATATCAATATGTATATATATTTGATATACAAGACAACCTTAAATACACATATAAGTACAGTTAATTACCTTATTTTTAGGTAACAACTTGAATTTAAAAAAGAAAAAGAATTTTTATCTTTCTTAAATCGCATTCACCCAATTAATAAAAGTTAATTGAAAATTCTATTTCTAAACACGAAGATTTTTTTCAATGAGTTTTAAAACTTAAAATAGGTTTGAATAATTTAAAATATTCTCCCTATTTTTTCTCTCCTTTTTCTCTCTTCTATTTGTGGTCTTGCTTTCTCTTTCTGTTCTCTTTAATTTTTTTTTATATGTTATATTTTCATATCGTTCACCCTATTTGTATTTTATTTTTTATTTTTCTCATTTTTTAAATTATATATATTTTATATTTTTTTTATCAAACAATACACTTTATGCAAATTGTTTATATTTGTTGTCAAATTTACCATTCGTATTTCTATATAAACAAATATTATTTGTATTTGTATGATTCAAGTTGTATAAACATGTGTCGCTTGATATACATGTATCTTTTGTATAAGATATATATTTACTAAATATAAACTAATTTTATGTTCTCAAATATGTATCTCATAATTGTTTCTATGACCTCAAATACATATACAATTCATAGACCCATTAAACATTATCACCATTCTTTGAAATACATATACAAATTCATTTATTTGTTTTGAAATGTGTGTACAACTATAAATTTGGCCTTATTCACATATAAATACATAATTATTTTTATGACCTCAAATTGATATATTGTATAAAGACCCTTTAAACACTGTCATTATTCTTTGGAGTACTTATACAAATTCATTTATTTGTATACAACTATAAATTTTAAAAAATATATAGTTGTTTTAATGACTTCAAATACATATACAACACATAGACTCATTAAAAACACTGTCATTATTCTTTGAAATACATATACAAATTAATTTATTTGTTATGATATACACGTACAACTGCAAATTCAGGTTTTATTGACATCAAATACATATACAATACATAGTTTTATTTACAAAATATTTCAATCAAACAGACATTGATACAATTATATTTCATGATACAAAAATATATTTTTATTGCATAAATTCGCCGATACAAATATATTTAAACTGTACAAATTCACCTTATGTTGGTTACAAACATCAAATGAAACTAAATAATGTGAAATAAATTTATACATTGATACAAATATATATCAATTTAAATGTTGATAGAAAGATACAGACAAGAACATAATTGAAATCGAAGAAATTAGATGAAACTGAATAAAAAGTGAAAGAAAAATAACAAAATACAAATAACACTCTGAATGTATTTTGAACATAGATCTGAGAAAGAAATTGAAAATCGTCATTGTCGATCTGAAAATGTAACTCTAAAAGTGAAACTTTGTTCAGTGAGAAAACTATATTGCATCAGGCAAATCTGAAAACATTGATTTTTTTTTTACTCCATGAACAACAATCAACGATTTTTTCATAGAACACCATGAACAAAATCTTCATTAATCTCCTTCAATTTCTCTATTTATAGTCATCTCC
>NC_061120.1:13252779-13278596 GCF_002878395.1 Capsicum annuum | reverse complement strand
AGTCCCACATACCTTAGGTTGTTTAATTTGAAAATTGGAACCATAATCTTGAAGCCTTTCTTGAGAATCTTAAATTAGAAGGCTTGAATTCTTGATCTTTGAGAAGAAAAATTGAATCTTGTTTTTGGAGGTGGTTAGGGTTTTTATTTGAGGGAAATTGAGTAAAAATGCAACCTAATGCTCTTTGGGGATGAAATTTTGTGTTAGGGATGGAATTTGGGAGAGGAAAAGTGACCAAAATGCCCCCAAACCCATTAGAATCTGATTTAATGTGTGAAACAGTTCCATAACGCGCTGGCCGACGAGTCGCGTCGCTATTGCATCGGCTGCCTCAGACGAAAAATGCTATAACTTTTCGTTCGGTTATTGGATTTAGGAGAAATTGGTATCGTTGGAAATCTAATTCGATTATTTATAATTTGATGGGTCTTTAGATGTAAAATTATATGTGTATCAAAAGTTATAGATGTTCAAAGTAGACCCTTGTAGAATCGAATATCAAACTTTGGATGAATGAAAAGTTCTTAGCTCAACTTTGGTCTAAGTGATTTCTATGAACACTTTTCACCTCATAATCACTTCGTATACTAGGAGAAAGATCATGACACATGAATTTAAATATAAATCACACAATTAGAGCTTACACACGTAGGAACGACGGCTTGATTTCTAGCTCGAAAATGCAGGGTGTTGCGTTATCTCCCCTTTGGGATCATTTGTCCCCGAATAATGGGTAGGGACTTGTTGAAGCTCTAAAAGTGTAGAATAAAGAACTAAACCTCGCATTGAACATGTTTCCTTAACAAAATATGTAAAGGCATCAAACGAGCTTCATGATAACCCCTAGTGAAACGTGAAAGCATGAAACATGAGATAATGAGACTTTACATAGGGATAATCTTGCACATGAGTTCTATGCACCATAATCATCACAACATAAGGCAGGGGTTTATTTGATGATCATAGACCTGATTTATATTGGTACTAATCTTAAAATATGATTTCGGGGAAGATAGGGATAGAAACATTCTCCACCCCTCATGATACAACGAATAGACTTAGCTTAAAGGCACTACTCAGCTATGCCCCAATATTAAATAACATACTTCATTCTTTCCATCTTTCAATTCACCCATCATACATCTAACCATAAGAGTTTGAGTTTCACTGCAAAGTGCTTTTATGTTGAAGCCTAACTCGGAGTAACAAGGTGATAACTTAAGATATAGGACCCCATACTGTACATCACATTAAGAATATTACCTCACCTTATCTCTATCTTCAAACATCCTCGGGTTTTAATTCAAGGAATACTAACCACAGAGCACATGGGTTGTGTTTTCATCAATCACAACATTCAAGCCTATCATTACTACACCCACTTTGTGGATTACTCCCACTAAGACCAACAAATTCAATCACATTCCCAAAGATTTTAGCCATATGTCTCCTTTCTAACTATTACTCATAGTAAAAATTCATCTTCTTCTTTTCCCTTTCACCTATAACCTTATCTCGAGAATCACATCAAAAATTTTTTCACCTCCAAGAACATCTACTCACCTACCTAACATATTACTATGATCCCACAATCACTATGATACTAATACATGAAGGGTCATTAAGGGACCTGAGCATAAGCATCATGAATAGGAGAAACACAACTCAATTATAACTAATATTTGTTAATATACTCAAGGTGGGACATGAGGTGAAGGTACAATACCATCACGAAGTACTTCTACATCAAGTGTCTAGATCATAAGTAAGAGTTGTTGTGAAGAAACACAATACAACATTAATTCTTAGGATAGAGAACAGTGAGAAAAACATTGGTGCACATATCAAGATAAAATAAGGGAAAACGACTAAATTACCCTCCTGGTTTCAGAAATCAGTAAGACGTACTGGGTAACCTGATGTATTAAGCGACGCGCCACATCGGTCCCTACCGATGCAACTCCTGGCGCGATGCATCGATATCACGTTGGCCCACTATTTTTATTATCCAAACATGCCTCAAACATCATCTGAAAAATCCAAAACTTTCCTTAGACACCCCCTTTACACACCTAATCATGAATCAACACAAAAATCTACGTCTCGGGATTAGGAAGATCGATTTGAAAATCATGGAAGTTAAGAGCTTATAAATATGACTAAGTCTTTTGTCAATTAGAAAAATTTTTAAGTTGTAAGCTCTCCATACATGCAACTAAGAGTGGTATTGAGTCGAGAATGCCACAGGGTGTTACATTACAACTAAGACAAAGATTGCCACTTGAAGCGATTGCTCCTCATATAAGGAACTGAGATTTTCCAAGAATTTGTATAAGCTTTATCACTTTGGCTTAACCTAACATAGAATGAATCGATGATATATAGAAACATGTTTCCTTAGGATCAATCATGTTGGGAGACATGGATTTTCATGGATCACGAACAACATAACATATGGCTTAAATACATGAAAGATTACTGAGAGACATTATTGCTTCTAGTTTGGAGGTCAGATCATGAACATTAGTCCATAGAGGACTCGAACCGTAGTCATTGACATGACTTGAATAGATGACGTAAAACATTTGCAGGATAGTCTTCCAAATTGAAATAGGAGGAGTGTGCTTGAGTAGAAATGGGCTTATCATGGTTCCTTCCCGCAACTTGCCAAACTAAGAATATTTGGTAACTACCTTCATTTACCATCTCCCCCTTTGATCAAGGTCACAATCCTAGATTTACGGACATATCCCCTTATCAAATCTATAACCGCAACTCTCCACAATAAATTTTGAATAAAAAACGCACTAATTTCTTTCAAGGACATCCCCCTTTTAGGGGAACTAATCATAACTTTCTCTAACCCTCCAAATTCATCAACTTACGACTACCATATTCATAGGCATAGACACCCACGCTTCTAAACACTTAACACTCCATCATCACTTCCTTAGTATAGTAGCATTACACCCCTAATCACATAACTTACAACTTAACAAAAATTTTAAAACCATACCCAAGGCTCATATTGCCTACCTATATTTCCTCAATTCAACTCTAACGAACACCGTACAACGACTACTAAACTTCTCCATACTATAATTTCAAGAACACAAACTAGGAACGCAAAACACTTATGCATATAAATGCTAAACCTTCTCTTTTTATGTATACTCTAAAGGCATTGCTTTCCAAGAACGCTACTCTCAATTTTTCACTATCCTCTATCGTCATCAACCTACAATTCACAGTCTCATGAGCATACACATCCTCACTCCTTATCACATAAAAATCTACTCGCCACTACTTAACCTTATAACATTAGATCGTTAATCACATAACTTATATCATAAAATCTTACCTAACGCCATACTATAAGGGGGTGCAACTTATTCTTATATACTTACGCCCTTATCCACTTAATGACTTACCCACAATTCATCATTTTAACACTAGTCCTCACATACACGTATACCTCACAATTACCACTTAACTTTTCATAAATTATCAACCTAGGCTCTTTCACAAATCACATCAAGCCTACTAATTCCTTCCCATAAAACATACATCAATAACCATAAGCTACTAGTCTTACGACCACATTTTACATCTAAAGTTCAAGCCTATAGTCTAGCAACAATCGCGTACCACCGGTAAAGAATGCAATATATTATACTAGTCCATCAAATTGGGAATTAAACTCAAAATACTCATTTCATTTAACTACTACCTACAATCATAATCCCCTCCATGACATCACTACACATACCTTCTCACATAAAGCACTAGTTTACAAGCACTAAATAAAAGAAGGTCAAGGGGTAAAGTTGCATAATAGACATGGTCAACCTTAATCTTATATTATAACCCAATATGATCTTATCAATATATTTTACTGTCTCACATCATACTTACTTACCCAAGCATACATTTAGACGACCTTCAAATTTCACACACAATAATAAATCTATACTTATAACTTATTGGCTAATCTAACTATTTTCATTCACAGCCTATGAGGGATTTCTGTAACCACCATAACTATCCACTCTGAGCTCTTTCCCTATTTTGAATAAATAAAAAAAAATCAAAGCCAAAAATACTTTCTCCACACACCACCGTACAATCTACAAGTCTTGCCAAAATATTATCCAACCACCATAAAAGAGAGAGAACCAGCCCTAAATCAAAGGGTTATACAACTAAAACTACTTATTTATGCAATAGTCACCCTCACTCTGACTGCTAACCTAGTGACTTCATGTCATCCGCATCTGGACCATTTCACTACCATTACGTCATGACACTTTAACATATACTTCTACTAAGGTGGAAATACATTTTCAATATTCTGCTACACAGCATTTTCTGCAACAAGAATTTTTGAAAGGGACTGGATAAACTTAATACCTCAGGCTAAAAAGCACGATTTCATCAGGATTAAAGTTTATAATAAAATCAATAAACTTTGAAGCACTAATAGACTCCTCTCAAGCCCTTGTGCAATTTTATACACTTTTATGACTTTAACAGAAAGGACCATACAATTTAGATTCTAGACTTCTGCACTTAAATCACCTCAAAAATAAGACTTATCTGAGAATATCAGAGTAAGAAAAGAATTGGGATAACTTTACTTTTGTATGGGTAACACCATAGCACAAACTAGAGTATGAAAGAGTAACATTCTGACTCCATAGCACAAACTAGAATATGAAGAAAGAGAAACATTCCTAAACGCCTTGTAGCCTCTTACATATAAGTGTGGCACGCTACACACCCATAAACAGGACTCTATCCGATGTGATTTTACAGACACCCTAGGACCATGAACCGTGGTTTGATACCAAGTTTGTCACGACCCAAATCGAGGCCCTAGCCATAAAGAACATCTCGAACCATGAAGTTCCGAGTGCCACTTCTAACTTGCAATTATATACACCATTCATGAACTAAGAAGAAGTGTGGAATTACATAAAAAAATGGAATCATGGTCAACTTTTATTTCAAACTACTCAATACTGAAATAAGTTCATAAATATCCAAAAATATCTACTACTAGTCTATGAAATCTATACTAACTAAAAATAACTTTTGTCAAGAGACTGGGACAAGGCCCCCAGTCGGACCATGAATAAAAATAAAATAATAATGACCTATACATTAGGCCTTCTGGAATAAGGGAGGCTCACCAACTGCAAACTTTGGACAATCCCATCTACTGCTTAGTGGGACCCTGAGATTTCTGTCTCAGACTTTGAAATATAGGGGGTCAATACAGATGTATTGTTATGTGAAACAACTCAAAATAACATGTTTTTTTATATAAAATAGATGAGAGCATTTCATAAAACATTACACATAAGTTAAATAAAACACATGGGCATAATTTAGAGTCTCAAAAACTTTCTTGCAATCATGACTTAATACTTTGTTACTCTTCTGAGCTAATCGGTACACCCTACAATCTACAATTCCATGGGCTATATGGAATCCAACCTTGACTCGACGGCCAAGCCTCCAATCCAAGTATGCCGCAAGAATTAGAGTTTTAATAAAATAGTGTACCCCCTTACAAGTATACCGTGGCATCACCCTTACATGATGTCCACATTATCCCATTTACAGGATAATACCTGTATCGGCAACTACAGTTTTCAATGATGAGCCCTTATACTCAAACGCCTTCTTCAGGTAACCAATTAGCTCTCTTAAGCCTAAATTTTAATTCTTCAAAAATCATGCCTCATACTTTCAAAACATTTAATACTTATTTTAGCAAGGGCATATCACTTCCGGGTATCGTCATACCCTAACTTCCAAGTTAATATTAGATTAAATTCACAGTCCATCATATTCAAACATGCATATGACCACCCAAGATTCATAACATCACAATAGAGTCATCACTTTGAAATCACAAGTAAACTTAGGCATTTATCATCTCTTTGCAAGATTCAAAATATGTGGTGGACATATCAATTTATTCAATCACATGCAATTCTTTTCCTTAAAGTAAGAATGTAGTTATAATAAGAAACTCCCTCTCATCATCTATAAACCATGTCAAACACCATGATATTGAGAAGATCACTTTCGAATCTTAATACATGCTTTTCAAATAATTCACAATGAAAGTATAAACTTTAATTCGCAACAAGAGAGGGAATTCATACTCATGCTCTCAATCAATCTTACAAAATACATTAAATCATATATATATGGTTATAATTCAATTTCCATGAAAAGTGTTTCAAGACAACATATGTTTCATCAAAACAATCTCATGATGCATACTTTCCAGAAACAATATTGAATACTTCATCATAAAACATAATTGGGGATCTTAAATCTTGATAAAAAATTTAAACTTATGCCCAAGGATTTTTAGAGTGGTCCCACATACCTTAGGTTGTTTGATTTAAAAATTTGAAACCGTAATCTTGAATCCTTTCTTGAGAATCTTAAATCGGAAGGCTTGAATTCTTTATCTTTGAGAAGAAAAATTGAATCTTGTTCTTGGAGGTGGCTAGGGTTTTTATTTGAAGAAATTGAGTAAAAATGCAACCTAATGCTCTTTGGGGATGAAATTTTGTATTAGCGGCGGAATTTGGAAGAGGGGAAGTGACCAAAATACCCCTAGACCCATTAGAAACTGATTTAGCGTGTGAAACAGTTACGTAATGCACTGGCCGATGCATCGCGTTGCTATCGCGTTGGCTTACTGCCTCACACAAAAAATGTCATAACTTTTCGCTCGGTTATCGAATTTAGGTGAAATTGGTATCGTTGGAAAGCTAATTCAATTATCTACAATTTGGTTGGTCTTTAGATGTAAAATTCTATATGTATTGAAAGTTATATATGTTCAAAGTAGATCCTTTCAGAATCAAATATCAACTTTGGAGGAATGAAGGATTCTTAGCTCAATTTTGCTAAGTGATTTCTATGAACACTTTTCACCTCATAATCACTTCGTATACTAGGAGAAAGATCATGACACATGAATTTAAATATAAACCACAGAATTAGAGCTTACACACGTAGGAACAATGGGTTAATTTCTAACTCAAAAATATGGGGTGTTGCACCTAAGTATAGTCTTTACGCAATCAATCAATAACTCCAACCACCCAAACGATGAGCAATCACTTCAACATAATAAACTACATAAACAATACATAGATATGTTCATCAATATTATGAAAGTTCATTTACCAACTTATTTGAATATATAGTTCATCAATATTATGAAAGTTCATTTACCAACTTATTTGAATATATATACTTACTTTACGTCAAAAAATTAATCAAATTTCTAAACAACTGTTATAAGAGAATTCCTCATTTTTGACTCACAAAGTTCAATATTAAATATATATTTGTCAATAGAAATACTCAAAGGTCCCTCTCTTATCACAATTCACCTTTCCCCCTTTTTAAAAACCCTAATTAACAAGACCCATTTTGAGATTCGATATGAAATTCAAATTAAATAGTGATTACCCCTTATAGTACCTCTTATAGATGTAATCAATCATTATATTCAACTATTGGGGAGAGGAATTACCTATTTTAAACTAAAACCCAACTTGAGTTTTTAGAAAAAAATCTTTGAATAAAACTCGTACTTGTCTAACAATTTGGAACCATGTCTTTTACCTCTCTATTGTAAAATTTCTTGAACTCTATAACCCCCACTATTACGTTAATTTACTATAGAAGAAGAAGAAGAAGAGGAGAGAGTAAAGGGCAATACAACATTCCCTCACGTTCTTTGGAAATGGAAAAAGAAAACACTAGAAGTTGTAAATTCTCTTTCCAATTTATTTACTTATAAAGATGTCAGGTGGTCCCACTTATCACTTACTTATAATAGCATGACTACTAAAAAACATCCAACTAATATGCAGTAACAATATGATATATATAATCAATTTTATTTTTATACCAAACTATATATGCCACTAGAAGATAAACTCAAAGATTATCAATTTGATATAAAATGCACCACATAACTTTTTACAGATTAAGAGTTACACTCAATTCTAGCATTAACTTATCTCTAATTTTTTTTCTCTGAGGTGCGACAACCAAATTAATTTTCATTTAAATTATAAGCTAATTAAAATGGTAGGCACTTGATATATTGAATATCTTCAAATCATCTATTTGGAGCCTTTCAAAGAGTCCATCTTCATCCATAAAGCATGAAATGCTTGAGGTCCTCAGCTTGACTTCTTGTGAAAGGCCTTCTTGAAGTAGCATCATTTTGATGTACATTACTCTCCTCCTTTTTGAAAGAATTCGTCCTCAAATTCGCCAATCCTACATCAAAAGGAGATAAATCACTAACATTGAAAACATTATGGATCAAATGCTCACTTGGTAAGTCCACTTTGTAAGCATTATCTCCAATATTCTCAAGCACTTGAAAAGGTACATCTCCTCTTGGCATAAGCTTGTTCTTCCTTTTTCTTGGAAATCTCTCCTTTCTAAAGTGAACCCATACCCAATCACCGGGTACAAAGTGACTTTTTTCTTCCTTTGTTGTCTCTTTTGGTTGCATTTTTGTTGTCCTTCTCAATTTGCAATCTTACTTTCTCATGAATATTCTTTATAACTTTTGCCTTAGATTTTGTATCTACACTCATAATATCTTGGGACAAAGGAGTTAAATCAAATGGAGTCAAGAGATTAAAGTCATAAACACACTCAAAAAGGGTTATACCAATGGATCTGTGAATAGTTTTATTATATTCAAACTCAATTAATGAAAATTGATCCTCCCAAGAAGTTAACTTTTCTTTAACCATATCTATAAGAATATTACCTAAAGTTCTATTAACCACCTCGATTTGACCATCCATTTCCGTTTGAGGATGACAAGAAGTAGAAAATAACAATTTGGTCCCTAAATTACCCCACAAACACCTCCAAAAATGACTAAGAAATTTTGAATCTCTGCCACTAATAATTTTTTGGGGAACACCATGCAATTTCATCACATTATGAACAAATAAAGTAGCAACATGAAATGCATCATCCCTTTTATGAAAAGCAATAAAGTTAGTCATTTTAAAAATCTATCCACAACACTAAAGATACTATCCGTACCATTCCTAGTCCTAGGAAGGCCAACAACAAAATTCATAAAAATATTTAGCCAAGAACTGATAGAAATAGGTAAAGGGATATACAAGCCATGGAGTTGGGTACAATATTTAGCATGCTTACAATCCAAACACCTAGCACAAATTCTTTCCACATCTCTTATCATTTTAGGCCAAAGGAAATGTTAACTAAGAATAGCTAAGATTTTTGACACTCCAAAATGACCCATCAAACCTTCATTATGTGCCTCTTTCACCAATAACTCTCTCCATGAAGACATAGGCACACAAAATTTTTCATTTCTAAACAAGTAGTCCTCCTTCAATTCAAATCTAGGAGTTATAACTTTATTTTCCTTCTTAACAACTCGCACACACCTATTCAAGCTCATTTGATACTCTCCAAAGACTTTTTAAAAATAATCATCATTAGAATATAACTCATTCAAACTCTCAAAACCCATCAATAGAGAAGTCAATGTATTCATCAATGTATATCTTCTAGATAAAACATCCGCCACAATATTCTCTTTACCTTACTTATAATTAGTCACATATGGAAAAGACTTAATGAACTCTATCCATTTAGTATGCTTCTTACTAAGATTATTTTAGAGCATAATATGCTTCAGAGCCTTATGATCGATTCTAATCACAAACTCCTTATGCCATAAATAATGTTACCAACTTTCTAAAGCTCTCACAAAGGCATAGAGTTCCTTATCATAGGAAGAATATTGCAATAGATCTCCTCGTAGTTTTTCACTAAAGTAAGCTATGGGTTTCCCTTCTTGCATCAAGAACGCACTAATGTCTACTCTACTAGCATTACACTCAATTTTAAACATCTTCTCAAAGTTGAAAAGTTGAAGTAATGGAGTGGAACGAAGTTTCTATTTCAAGATTATAAAGGCTTTCGCTTATTTTCTACCCCAAATGAAAAGCTTTTCCTTCTTAATGACCTCAGTTAGAGGAGCAGCTAAAGAACTAAAATCCTTCATAAATCTCTAATAAGAACTTGACAATCCATGAAAGCTTCTAACATCACTAATGGACTTAGGAGTCGACCAACTTCTAATAACTTATACCTTTTTATCATCCACCTCAACTCCTCTTGAACTTACAACAAAATCAAGAAAAACAATACGGTCCATGCCAAAAGAAAACTTTATAAAATTCATATACAACTTTTTATTTCTCAACACATCAAATATCATTCTCAAATATTGTACATGATCATCCAAACACTTGTTATAAATAAAAATATCATCAAAATAAACCACAACAAAATTATTAATAAATGACTTAAGCACATGAATTATTAATCACATAAAAGTTCTTGGTATATTGGTTAGCTCAAAAGGCATCACCATCCACTCATATAATTCAAACTTAGTTTTGAAAGTGATTTTTTGTTCATCTCCAGAATTCATTCAGATTTGATGGTATCCGCTTCTCAAATCAATTTTAGAGAATAAGGTAGAATCACATAATTCATCTACCATATCATTAAGTCTAGAAATGGGATGATGATATTTTATCATAATTTTATTAATGGTACGACAATCTACACACATCCTTCATGTCCCATCTTTCTTGGGTACTAGAATTACGGGCACCGCACATGGACTTAAATTTTTTATCACCAAATATTTATTCACAAGTTTCTTCACTTATCTTTGCAATTCTTTGATCTCTTGAGTATTGCTCCTATAATCCGCTTTGTTGGTTATTTGATCATCAATTTCTTGCTCTATTTCTCTCATAGGCGGCAACCCACTTTGTATTTTCTTCAAAAATAGATCTTCATATTCTTACAACAAAGAAGAAATAACACTTGGCAAAATAAATAGATTAGTTCATTGTTAGAAATCAAAGAATGACCTTTCGATTTAATAAATATGACTCGAGTAGAATCCTCAATGTTTAGAGCTCTTTCATGCTCTGTTGATTTTGCAAAATCATGCATATTCTCTCTTTTTTTATTTTTTATTTTTATTGCTCTTTTTTTTGTGATAATTCATTCTCACTTAAGCTATCAACCTCTCCTTTTCCCTATCTTGAGTTATCACTTTTCTCTTCCTTACTCCTCTCTTTCTTTTCTCTCTCAAATTTTTCTTTCAACTCTCCAATTTTTGTATATTTCTGACTCACTTGAAAAGGAGAAAATGTGTTAAGAATGTGCTCTTTACCATCTTTAATAAATGCATATTTATTTGACCTTCCATCATTTTATCCCTCACATCATATTTTAATGGCCTTCCCAATAATAAATGACAAGATTGCATTGATACAACATCATAAAACACTTCATCATGATACATTTCAACCTTGCATTTTTCAACACTCTCTTGGTCACCTTGAGTTTACCACATTCATTGAGCCATTGCAATCTATAATGTTTTGAATGCCTTTTTGTTGAAAGTTTTAATTAGTTTACCATAGATACACTAGCAACATTGACACAACTTCCACTATCAAGGATAAAGAAACATAATTGCTCTTGAACTCTAAATCAATTATGAAACAAGTTCTTTCTTTGATCAAGATCTTTCCTTGCTAGAGCACTCATACTTCTCCTCACAACAAGAATAAGTTTTTCATCATCATTAATTTTTTCTCCATCACCTTCTTTTATAAACTCATCACTACTATCATCCTCCACGTTGTCATCTTTAGATTCATCTTCAATTTGATAACCACCATCATTCAACACAATGATAGTTCTTTTATTAGGAAATTCATTTACATTATGACAATATATTTGACATTTAAAATACTTTATTTTAGATGGAGTTTCAAGTTTAGCTTTGTTACCTCCATCCTTGTTAAGTTGGACTTCAATTCTTGCTTTGCAACTTTAAATTTGTTTCAAGTGAGAGATGATTTTCAAAATTTCTTATTTTTAGCTAATAAAGAAGAAGAAGATTACACCTTTGACTTGTTTTTCTTTTGATGACCCTCCACCTTGAGTGTCATTTGATAAGCTTCATATAAAGTAGAAAGACGATGCAATTTCAATGGTTGTCTTACTATTTTATTTAAGCCAAAGATAAATCTTGCCACAAGCTTCATTCTTCATCATTAACATTAGCTTAAAGCCTAGTATACAGTACCTTCTCATAATACTCTTCCACACTCTTACTTCCTTGTTGAAGATTGTAATTCTTCTTGAGTGTATTTTGCTCATAATTTTGACCCACAAACCTTTCTCTCATATGCCTTTTCATGTCATTCCAACTTGTAACAAAGTCTCTATTTATTAAAGCATCTTTTTTAATTTTCTCCCACCATGTAGAAGTAAAACCTTCAAGGTGACTTATAGCATAATTTATTTTTTTAACATCACTCACATTGTTGAGATTATATTGTCTTTCAAGTTTCACAATTCAATCAAGATATTCATTCGGGTCACTACTTCCTTTGAAGAATGAAAGGATAACCTTGATGTTGTTGAATCCTCGATCTTAATCATCATTTCTTCTATTATATTCTCTACTATCAACTGGATACCACCCTTCATTTCCACCTCTTCTTCCTCTTCCACCTAACGTCTCTTGTTGAACTTGATCATTGACTTCATAATCATAAGTATCATCATCAGGAGAATCATGTTATTCAAGGTTATGTTGAGTGGGGGAATCAATCATGCTATTGACTTGTGGTAGAAGATGTCTTTGTTGATTCTCCTCCCCCTCCCTGAAAGTGTTGCTTAATCGCAAACTTTTGATAAAATAGCATTAGAAGAGAAAATATCTTGCACTACCATGTGCGATGGAATTGTATCAAGAGGAGTCTTACTTGATCCCTCATCATGTTAATCAATGGAATTGAAAAATTCAAGTGGTTGCTTTGCTACTTCTTGATTTATCACCTTTCTATCCACATCTTTCGATTTTTCCTTTATTTCTTCCAATAGTTGTTGAAGCAAATTTTTTATTTTTCTAGAGGATTCTCCCTTCAATTGAGTCATTGTACCTACAAAATAAATAAAAAGTTATTAGAAAGAATTCCTCACCACTCACTCACATCATGTTTCCCTCTTTTTGTCACTCACACTCGTGTATCACTCTAAGACCACCCTCAAATGAACTTACCTTACTCATGCTTATTACCACTCTTGAATAACCCAAGGTACCATCAAATAATTCACAAGTAGTACTACTTCTTCGAAATAGAGTAGAGTTTATGTAATCAAGAACGGACAATTAAAACTAACGAAAAAAGGAAACAAATAATCATACAATGAAATGAAAGAAAAAAAATATTAAAAAATGACACGGATAAATTAAACGGACACAAACTAGTTTAACATCAAGTATGAATTAATACTCAAAGTAAAGTAGCTAGAATTAACAAAAAAAGAAGAAACAAGTTAGAAAGATTTGAACTATTTTGTAATTCTCATATCATCTTCTTCAATACCCAATCAAATGAGCTCAAATTTGAGATATAACTTTTCCACAACTCTACCAACAATTTCTTCAACCAAACACCAAATCAACAAAATTCATTTCCAAGTTTCTTCTTCAACATGATTTTTAATTTTTTTGCCATGTATTTTTTATTTATTTTTCAACTAGAAAACAACAACATGTAACTCAAGGAATAATATCAAACAACATTCAATCAAATTAGATTTTTTTTTTGAATTTTTTTTCTTTTGAAATATCAAAATCCCAAGACTTAGGTTTGTGAAAACAAATCTAATCCAAACTCTTGATACCAATTTGATGTGAAACAAGAAACTAGAAGCAGGTTAGAAATTAAAAATAAAATTAAAGAAAGATAGACACAATTAGATTCAAACAATCGAAAGATGTAATGGTGAAACTAACCAAAACACCACTCAATTGGTAACTAAAAGCACCTAATCTATTAGATTCCTCAAGAAGGTAGTAACCCTACTTTCAAATTCTAGAAAAGTGTTGAAAATCAACAAAGAGTTACTAAGCTCTTAAAGGAGGCACAGATATTCAATCTTCAAAACTAGTTGTTCATCCTAATAGCTAAATATTAATACTAAGGGTAAAAGAAGTAGGGAAAGATCAAATTGTCCTTCATTTAAATTACAAGCTAATTTAAATGGTAGACACTTAGTACATTAAATATATTCAAGTCATCCATATTGGACCCTTTCACAGAATCAATCTTCATCCATAAACCTTGAAATGATATGCTTGAAGGTCCTTAACTTGACTTCTTGTGAAAGCCCTTCTTGAAGTAGCGTCACTTTGATGTACATCAATGCATGAGATAACTAAGAAGAGAAAACATAAAGAGTTGTATTTTTACACTCAATATTGGTATATAATCTTCTTTGTGGCATCAGAGCTTTGGTTCTAACCCAAGTTCTTCTGTATATTGATCAAAAGTATTTCACACACTTTATTATCTAGTTGTTGATGAATATACCACAATATTAAAGTGCATGTATATAGACATAAAGTGTGGAGAAAAATGTGTCATTATTTTTTGTAACTCATATAACCATAATGACATGTTCTCCTTATTACTAATTATCTAACTACTCCTTAAATGATTATATATCAACATTCTTGGTATTTGTTTGCGGAAGAAATTATACATCTATATCAAAAAATTTCTTCGTTGTATTGTAATAGATATTAGTGTAGTGAAAAAGAAAGTTGAGACAAAGAAAAATATTTTAAATCTCCAATTTATTCACTATAGAAAAAAAGTTATTTATGCTGAAGGAAGATGCTCTTTTGGTGGAACTTTGAACTCGTCAACTAACTCATAATTATTTGAGTTCTATATGCGACATTATTGGGTTGTTGCATGCTGAAGGGGACAATTCAAGAGTTTTATTAATGGATCTGTGTAGATTAACCTCAGCTAGAATATTTATTTATTCATTTTATTTTCAATTATAATATTGTTGTATATTCACCATCATTCGTGTATGTAAATACTCCCTCCTTCCTATTTTATGTGTTGTCATTTTTTTTTATCTGTTAAGAATGTTACATTTTCTTATTTGATAACTATTTAAAGACACAATTTCACTTTTATCCTTATTGGTCTCACTCATAAGGTTCCACTTAATTAAAGATACTAGTAGTATATTTTTTAATAAACGACAATTTGATAAGCATCACCAAGTCGTTTTATTTCTTAATCCCCGTGTCCGGTCAAAGTATGCCACATAAAATAGAATGGAGAAAGTACTTTTTTTTATTTTCCACGCGATGTCTGGCCGGTACCCACATTGGAGTTCGACTAAATCTGAATTCGCGTCAGAAAATTTCACATTGGGAGGTAAAATGCTTCCTAACAAAGGCAATTGAGTACACATGAAAACTCGAACTCGAGACATGTAATTATGAAGAAAAAAATACTTACCTCTCTACCATGACTTTTGTTGTTCTATTTATGTAAATACATGTATATATGTATGTGTCAAACTAATATTCACGTATTGTAAATTCGAAAGTAAAGTATAAACTTTCTACTTTGCTAGTGTAGTTAGTTCTATATATGGACCATGCACATTCACCCTTTAGTGAAACTGATTTTCATTTCACCAAATTCTTTAAATTTCTTGCATGCATGCACTTTCTTTCTTTCGAATGGCTAACGGCATGAATTCTCTAAATTTAGGATTTAAAGTTCGTCAGTTTTTATAACGAATTTTAAAATTAATGAAATAATAATAATTGAGTTCAAAAATTAAATATTTATAAATATTTGGTGAACTTTTTGATATATATACCAAATTTAGATAAAAATTACTAGGTTCACGTGAATCTGTAACTAAAGCATTAAATCTCTCCTGCTCATAATGAAGCCTAAACATATCCATTAGAATTTTATTTGAAGTTCATTATTCTAGTTGGGTGAGTTGCAAAATCATTAGGAGTTATGAACTTTTATAATAAATACTCCCTCCATCCTAAATTACTTGTCCCAAATTTTTTAATTTGATTTCTCATTTTACTTGTCTTTATTCATTAATCAAGAAGAGACAATTTTTTTCCCCATGTTTTACTCTTTGCATTAAATATTAATTACTTTTTTTTCAAATTAAAATGTAAACATCATTTAATAGGGGTACTATGATAAACTAACCATGTTATTAATTATTTTTCTTAATCAATGTGTCATTTCAATTTGGGACGGGTAATTTGGAACGAAGAGAGTATTTTCTAGTGATGTTTTTTTTTCTCCAACTAACAGTATATATATATAGAGCTAATCCATTTAATTTTTCTTGAGACATTGTTAATCTTATATAGTTTATCAATTTTTAACTTCTTGTTTTTTGAAAAAAAACCTTTTTGGTTGCGACAATTGTTATAAAAATAACATTATATATTCTATTAGTAATGTACGTATGCATTGGAAAGAAATTTCTTTTTATCTGATTTAGTATATGAGGATTATCTTCTAACAGTATAGTTTCTCTTGGAGCTTTTATTTATGAAAATATATTTAAATCATCAGTAAGGGAGTTTTGTAATAACTGGTAAAATTGCTAACATGTGATCAAGCTCTTGTAGAAATGAAAGGTAAGACTGCATATAATAAATCTTGCGCATAGCGAATGTTGACACCCAATTTTGGCTCTCCAAACTTAAAATTAACGCATTTAGGTTTCCTGATCGTTAAATTGTACAAACTGCAATTTTTCACATATTTTTTGTAATTGTTAATAAATTGTTGATAATCATCATTATTTTAGGATTTTTACTCATTTATTGTCATATTTTAATTTTACATAATTTATTGATAATTATCTTTAATTTCGTAAATTTTAGAATTCTTATTAGTTTATTATTATTTTAATATTTTTTGTACAGTCATTTACTTACGTACACAGCATAGCACTGCAATTTTGTACTGCACAGTATAATTTTAATTATTTCCAGCATAATATATTTTTTTGAGATAATTATATTTTTTATTTATTATTTATATTTTTTTGTATTTACACATCGTCATTCATTATTTTATATGTTATTTAATACGACCTGCAAAAGTGAGTTGATTTAATTATTTTAATACATAGAACAATAAATTAGTCAAATCAAGGCCACCTCACTTATTAATTTTTTTGACTTTATGTTCACTTACTATCCCTAATTTAAGGAACTTATTGGAAAAAGTAGATTATGAATATTATTTTTTTATTATTTTTTTCTTTTTTAAATACACCACACAATACACACACAAACACACGCATCTTACACACACTCAACATCCCTCACATTTCTCTCTCTCACTCCACGCTATTTCTTCCACAAACAGTTCACTGTCGGAGCTCCGACGACAAGCTCCAGCGACCAAGACACCACCACCACATCACCCCTCTTCCCTCTCCCTCATTTCCCGTCGTCCAACTAGCACCAGCCGGTGAGATGGTCACCATCAGCGCCGCCCTTTCCCCTTTCCCCTTTCCCCTTTCTTTTATGTTTACCTGCTGCCTTGCCGGATTTGGCCACCAGCAGGCGAGTCTCTGTGGAACCATGCACCACTGCCGCCACTGTTTCATCCAAAAACGGTCAGATTTGGCCAGCTTAAGCTTCTCCGGTGAAATGTCCCGAGTTTCATGAAGTTTTCGTGTCATAAATCTTTCATTCTTTTCTCATGAAATCAGATCCAGCCTAAAGTAATGGTTACTCATAAGTTGAAGCTCTCATTTCTATTTCATCCATATAACTACTTTCATGAAAGTTCACACACTCACAGATCAGTTCAATAGCCCACTATGTTGGGATTCAGTCATACAGTTTATTTCAATTGTGCATGAAAGCTTATAGCCTCAGATTCCTCATTAATTTCAGCCTAATTAGCCAGATTTGAGGACGAATATTCTCAATGGGGAGATATTGTAATACCCTGTATTTATTTTCCTAAGTTAAATTCATTCCTAGAATGTTAAGGGATAACTTAAAAATGAATAATATTTATTCCATGAGAAATTTTTAAGATTTCAACTTTTCATTGTGTGAGAAATTGAATAAGCTTTCCATCGATACCAAATTCTCCTAAATCCGATACTCGGTGAAGGAGTTATGACATTTTTAAGTTGACAGTGTATCACCTGGACTCTCAGCGCATCGCAGAGTTAAGAAAATTAGCAGTTTTCAAATTCCAATGAGATTCCATGATTCCACCGCATCGTGGAGGAGTCCCATTTCACATTTGTCAATTTCCAGCAAGCCTACACGATAGTGGTGCGTCACGCCAGTGGCTAAAATGACAAAATTAATAGACATCACAATAGCTCCGCATCGTGAAGAAAGCCCAGTCCCCACTCGTCCTTTATCAGTGAGCCACCGCGATTGTGGCGCGTCACGGTGGCCAACCAAATCGAGAAAATAATTACGTTTTCCAATATAGTTTAAAAGCGTAAGGGGGTGTTTTGATCAATTTTCAAGCCCCCAAATCTGTCCAAACACACGATTTAACCCTATTACAAGCCTTTTATGCTTATGTTCATCAAAATTTCTCTCAACCAAAGTCCTAAGCTTCATCATTCAACTTTTATGCTTATGACTCAACGTTTGGTTTTTCTTGTATAAGTATTTGGTAAGAGGTACGTTAGAAACCTGGGTCTTTTCAAAGAGGCGTTTGTTTGTGTATTTGTAAGGTATTATAGTAATTTAAATTTTAAAAAATGATGAATATTAATTAATTTTATTTAATTATGACTTTTAATTTGGGGGTATTTTAGTAATTTTACTTTAGGTTTTTTCAGCTCATGCTTTTAAGGTAGTATAGATATAGATATAGATAGATGTAGATTAACAAATCAATATATATATATATATATATATATATATATATATATATATATAAAGGAGAACTTTAGACAATCCTATGTGGCATATCTTAGAAGCCTTCAATGCTATTTATCTTTTTTATGGGTTTTTTGAACTTTTTTTTTTCTTTTTTTTCATTAGTCAATCAATTTTCTTAATAATCAAAATGAATGAATCAATTACTACTCCTTCATTTATTTTTATTCTTTAATATAGAGATTCAATATTTCTTTATCATTACTCTCATGACCTTTGATGATCATAACTCCTAAATTATATTAATAGTCATGTTTATGATATCTTTGATATTCCATATTATTGTCTTATAAATAGAAGTTTTATAAGTCTTCTTTCCCCCATCATCAAAATTAAGGATATTTCATTCACTATATATTTTTTGAACTTTCATATATTCTTTTAGAAAAAAATCATCTGTATATCTTCTAAAATGTCCTCCTTATTGTTTTCTTTTGGGTATGCTATTACTTCTTTCTTCTACATGCATTGTTCCTTTAACATTTAATTGATTTGCTAAACTCATACATGAGATTACATAAAATTTGTTGTTATTGTTATCTTATATTGTTTGTAACTTTTAAGCAAGAACATGTATAATTTAAATCTATTTTCTTATAATTTTCTTATAATATATTAATTTTTGTGATGTATTATTTTTTACAGGGATAAGAAAAAGATCAAATAGTGATCAATGAAGTAAAGATGAAATGATGACTATGTAAAGATTTGAGAAGAAGAACATAAGAACCACTTGAGATGAATGTCTTTTTTTTAAAAAATTATATATACTCTTTTTGCTTTCTTTATATAGTTTAAATTACTACATAATTTGTTCACTTTTATTTGTCGTTATACTAAAAATAGATATAAAGAAGAAATATAGATAAGATGATGTGACACCTTAATTTTTTATTATTTTTTTTTACATAATCTACTAAATAATACATTATTAAAAAGTTCATAAAATAAATTAAAATTATCCTAAAATTAGATCTTTTGCAATAGAACCTAATTCACCATTTGTTTGAGACAATCCACATAAGAGAAATTAATATAACATAATCTTAATGATAATTAATTTCTTTTTATGTATTATGTAGTTGTAACTGTAAAATTAATGTCAATGAGGAAAAAAAAAAAAGTGAAGGCAATAAAGAAAAAATAATTGTAATGAATGACTAGAGTAGTAATGAAAAAAAGAAATGACCTCCTTTTATTTTTTCTCTTTCATATGACTATAGTTGTACATACATATTTCATTACGTTAAGTTATAATTAGATTTTGTCAATTTTTATTGTGATACTTTTTTCTCTTGTTTCTTAAAATTGTATTTTAGAAATGTAATGACGACAAGAATAGGATAATAGATAAGATAAAATAGAATGTTGAAAAGAGAAATGACCTCCTTTTATTTTTTTCTTTCTTTCATATTACTATAATTGTACATACATATTTCATTATGTTAAGTTGTGATTAGATTTTGTAAATTTTTGTTGTGATATTTTTTGCAACATTCTAAAATGAACATTCTCTGTGTGATGTTATTGTTTTTTTGCATGTTAGTGCATTTCTAATTTCTAAATTCGATAATGAGGTTAAAAACTATCGTTAGAAGCATTTTGAAGAACGAAAATTTAATAATTTCAAGAACTTCGAGAGTTTTTGAATTAATTTAATTTACGTGTTTTTAGCTTTTAAGCTCCTTTCTTGTTTTCATTTTTTTGGTGTTTGAAGAAAAAAATTATTTTTAAACATTTACTTTTAGATCTGAAGAGTAAAAAAATAAGCAAAAAGTAAAAAAAATGAATATGTTCAACTTATAACTTTAGCATTTAGCTTATTGACTATTTTTCTTACAAAAAAAATAAATCCAACACCCTCTTTGTTCAAGCATTAAATTTAAAAAAATTGACAATAGAATAGAGTATTTGAGTGAAAAAATTAAAAAAAAATTAAAATATTATTTACAATTTTTTATTTTGAAAAGAAAAGAAGAAGGCAAATAGCATATAAGGCCATAAATTTATATTTATGTAATTATATATCCTCTTTAAAGTTATATAAAAAGAATCTCTTTTAGTTCATATAATTAATATTTATTTTTACATTTTAATACAATACCTAACTTATTTTTCCCTCTATTTTTTTGGCCTTTTCTATTCTTTAAGTAATTAATGTAAAAATTGATTCCTTAATTATCACAATTAGGAATTTACTGTTCTTTTCATATTGCTCATTATAATTATTTGTAGTTAAAATTCAACATTAAAAGATGTAACTACAAGTAAGTTGATGTATATTGTGATCAGGTGGCGTACCCCTTCAAAATCTTTATGATAAAGCATTAGTGCAAGCATATATTTTGTAACTCTTAAATTTCATTATTAGTTAATTGATGAAGTTCTAAAGTTTTAATTAATTTTCAGTTTTCAACTTATTTAGAAATTAATACTACCACCTTCTTACATGTCAATTATAGCAGTTTCTTATCTATGCAAAATAATGCAATTCTCGTAATTTTAGTATAATTGCTGAGAAATGTAAATGACTAGAGGAAATGACAATTGAAATATTTTTTTTAAAAATAATAATAATAAGTAAATTAAATTTGAAGGAATTATCCAAAAAAAAAAAATAATTGGCCAAATAGAGGTGTCACATCACTTTCTAATGCCTAGCTTCATATTGATGGTAAGAATTAGAAGTTTGAGTTTTCAAATATAAATTTAATATATTTTTTGAAATTCAGAGAATGTGAGTCCTAATAATAACTAAGACTCCTGATAATTTATTTTGTAGTGTTTTTTAAAATTAGTTTTAAAATTTTATTACTTTAGCATTTAAGCATTATATATACCCAGATAAAAAATTAAAATAATATTTTTAATTTATGAACTTCTAATTATGACTTTTATATTTATTGTGTTTTGATATATTATTTATATATTTTAAATAGAATTTTTAGTAAAAAAATATAAATGTATATCATCTACATAGAGATAGATAAAATCAAGTATCCCTAAAAGATCATAAATTTTTAAAGAGTGAAAATTTTGAATAAACTACACAACTAATTATAAATAATGTTATGAATTCAAAGTATTAACTTTAATTTTTTGAATTTGAATCTTAAAGAAATCTTAACACATTCATTGCACTTGAATAATCGTAAAATTACATTTTTATTCAATGAAATAGTTTATCACCGCGTGAAGCGCGGCCCCACTCCACTAGTATATATATATATATATATATATATATATATATATATATAGATAGATAGATAGATAGATAGATAGATAGATAGATAGATATAAAAGAGAAAGTTAATACATCCTATTTGGCATGCTTTAGAGGTCTTCATTCCTAATTATCTTTATTCTCATTTTTTTAAAATTTTTAGTTAAGTTTTTATACATAATATATTAACTAAATGAGTTACTCCCAAAATAAATGCATTAAAACACATAAAACAATACTCAAGCGGATCCCATTCCACAAATCACTGCTTATCACTATGGCTTTTCAATATTTTCCATAAGGTTTTTGATCAAGTGTTGCTCAAATGGATTTAATGTGCATTAATTTTTTATTAATTATATTAATTTATGCCTATTCATATTCTATATTTTGTACTATATATAAATTGAAAGTGAACCTTTTTTTTTTTATATTGTAGCTTGTTTAGTTTGTTTTATTTTTAGTTGAATTTTTTAGAGCAACATATTTTTTTATTTGGTTTCAGAGTTAGTTATTTGTAGAATATGATATGTGATAAAATCTAACTAAAACATCGAGTTGATCAATCTTGATATGATTTCATGGCAAAAAGGTATTGTAATTTGCTTAGCTTGTTATGCTTTTGAGTGAATTTTTAGAATGACATATTCTCTTTTCTCTCTAAATTCATATACCTTTTTCCTAATTCTAATAACTTTATTATAGTTTTTTTTTTTTAAAGTATAATTTTTCTCACTTGAATTTGTAAAATTTTTTTTCAAAACTTCTTTAAGGCTTAAAATTTTGAAGAAGATACAAAATCTAACTTATTAATAAGAATTGGTAATTTTACTGACTTTTCTCTAACATTGAAATTATATCATTTATATTCATATTTGCACTCAACAATCATTAGCTAAATATAAGCCATAATATATAAAGAAATTAAAAGATAATAAATAAGTGATTAAGTGAAAATGAAAAAGACACAGAAGCAACTATTAACATGTAGAAGAAATTGTTAAATTAAATATTTAGTGATCAAAAAGGAAATATTTGTTGATTCTTTCTCTATTTCTAATTATTTAATTTCCAGTTAAATGCTTATTGCTCCTAAGTGATTATTATTTTGATATTTTTTAATTATATTGAATAAATATTATACCATAGTAATATTTATTCTAAATTAAAGTTATAAACAAAAGTTACTAAGAACTTTTATAATCTCGCAAAGCGCGAATATGTTCCCTAGTCTCAAAATAAGGTTGGAAGCTTCATTCTTAAACTTGATATAGAAAAGACTTTTGATCGAATTGAGTGGTCTTTTGTCTACCGCACTCGTACCCTTTTATACTTTAAATTTTCCTCAAAAATCACTTCCCTTATTATGCATTGTATATCCACCAACAATATAGCTATTCTCGTTAATGGTTCTCCAACAAACTACTTTTCACCATATTGAGGTATTAGACAGGGTGATCCCATGTCACCATACATATTCATTCTATATACGGATCTTCTATCCAATTATATTACACACCAAGTGGATACTCTTTGTTGGGATCCAATTACTCTTAGCCAAAATGGTCCTCCTATATCCCATCTCTTTTTTGCTGATGATCTAACACACTCTTCTAAGGCTACTACTAAATCAATTCATACCATTCATGATTGCATGAATCGTTTTAGTAATTTATCAGGCCAAAAAATTAATGCTGTGTAATCTAAAATTATTTTTTCTCCCCATTGATCTACTAGTGTTAGGAGCCTCATCAAAAACCTGTTAGATATCTCCCCAACCACCAATTTTTATAAATACTTAGGATTTCCTATTCTTAATAATAAATCAAAAAGTGCCTATTTCAATTTGTTATTGACAATATGCGGAAAAAACTGTCATCCTGGAAATCTAATTACCTATCTCAAGCTGGCAGGCTTGTTCTCATCAAGTCCACTTTAGATGTTATACCTGCTTATGTAATGCAATATCACAAGCTCCCTAAGAAAACTTGTAATATTATTGATCAGATCCAATGTGATTTTTTTTGGGGAACTACCATTCAAAAACGTAAACTCCACTATATAAATTGAGATAAGGTCGTTTCTCCAAAAGATAAAGGGGAGCCAAGGCTGCACAAAGCTGAGATTAAGAATAAGGCCATTATTTCTGGCCTAGCCTGGCGAATGTTTACCAATCCTATTTATCTATGGAAAAAAGTGCTCCTATAAAAATATTACAATAATTGTACCCTCTCCTCTACTTTTTTTGTCGCGAATAATATTATCTACGGGAGTTTTATTTGCACCCAAGCCACAACTTGGGCTACTGCCTCGGGCCGAACAATTAATTTTTGAAATCATCGTTGGGCTCCTACCATGTAGAAGGGAATTTATCAATTCATGCTCATAAATCACTTTTCAAAACTCAAATCATATATGCACATGACTATAAATCAAGCTTATGAAAAACCCCATGATAAATACGTATTTTCATCAAAATGGATTCATGATGCATGCTCTTTAAACGATTTTCAAAATCCATTACCTATACGTAATTATATATCTTAAAAACTTGTTAAAAACATTAAACTTGCGCCCATGAGAGTTAGGGTAGTCCCACAAACCTTGATAACGACGAAAACGTAGAGTAATTTGACCCTTTGAGCTTAAAATCCTCAATCCTAGGTAGTTTATCTTCTCTTGCTTAAGGATAGATGATTTGGGGATTTTGAGAAGTGATGTAACGTGTTTTAAGACCTTAATTTGATACATAAGGGATTAGGAATGGTTTGGGAGGGTGGAAAGACCCTTTTTCCTTTAAAATAACTCAAAATGGATCACTTTTTTATGCTTGGGAAAGGCTTAGCGGCGCAAGGCCAAATCAAACCACAAGGTTTGTAGTGCAAGGCCATAGCAAACCATGGGGTTTATGGCGCAAGGCCAAAGCAAATCCATTCTAGTGGTGTTTTTCGATCCCTTTGTGACACCAACTTATTTTTAATGCCTAAAAGTACCCCAACACAACCCACAACAACTAAACATGATTTACCATCGATATATGGGTCTTATGACTCATTTTAAAAGCATTATTTGAGCATTAAAAGTATGATATGTTACGTTATCCCCTTGGAATTATTCATCCCTGAATGATGATTCGAGTCATATAAATCACGATTTTAAGCGTTACATGGAATGAAATGAGTAAGATAAAATCAACACCTTCCATATTATCATCCGCAAATTCAAAAAGTGATGGATATCTTGCACGCATATCATTTTCCAACTCCCAGGTAGCTTCCTCAACTTTATGATTCTTCCACAACACTTTAACTGTAGCTATCTCTTTACTCCCCAACTTCCAAACATGACGATCTACAATAGCTATGGGTTCTTCCTCATATGATAACGAATCTTCCACACCAATCTCCTCAACAGGCAACACAAGCGAATGATCTCCAATACATTTCTTAAGCATTGATACATGAAATATCGAATGAACAAAAGATAAACTTGTGGGCAAATCTAAATCATACGCAACTCCACTAATCTTCTTCGTAATCTAATAGGACCTATGTAGCGAGGAATGAGCTTTTGTTTCTTCTCAAATCTCATGACTCCCTTCATAAGGGAGACCTTTAAAAATACCCAATCGTCAACCTTAAATTCTAACTCCATTTT
>NC_061120.1:13241335-13249779 GCF_002878395.1 Capsicum annuum | reverse complement strand
CCAAATCTAAGAACAGAATTGTGTAACTCTAATGTATATAATGGATACTGGAGCCCTATACAGTCGAACTATTTCTTGAATGTACAGATTTGTATAATTATCACCGGAATAATTAGTTCTCACAGGTAGAAAGTGAGCTGACTTGGTCATCCTGTCTACAATCACCCAAATAGAGTCATATTGGTTCCGGGATCATGAAAGTCCTATAATAAAGTCCATGTTGATCATCTCCCATTTCCATAAAGGCAAAACTATGTCATGGGAGGTACCACTTGGCCTTAAATGCTCCACCTTAACTTGATGACAATTCAAACACTTAGCCACAAAGTTAGCAACATCTCTTTTCATGTTATTCCACCAATAAATCTCCTTGAGATCATGGTATATTTTAGTGGAGCCAGGGTGAACAATATACCTGAAAGTATGAGCCTTATCAAGAATTATTTCTCACAACCTATCCATATTCGACACACACAACCTACCTTGGTATCTCAAAATACTATCCTCTCCAATTTCAAAGGCCATCACTTTTTGCTGCCCAACATCCTCCTTGGTATGCATCAAAATGGGGTCTCTGGCCTGCTTTTCCTTCACTTATGCACAAAAGGATAACTTAGATACCTCTTGTACCCCCTCCATCCTCAGAATCTATTAGTCAAACTCCCAAATTAGCAAGCCAATGAATATCCTTCACTATATTTCTTTTACCTCCCTCCATATGAGAAATACTACCTATGGACAACCTGCTAAGGGCATCAACCACCATATTGGACTTATCTGGATGATAGTGTAGGCTTATGATAGTGTAGGCTTATGTCATAATCCTTCAACAATTTTAACCACCGCCTCTTCCTGAGATTCAACTCTTTTTGAGTGAACACATACTACAAACTTTTATAGTCAGTAAAGATGTCAACATGCACCTTATAAAGATAGTAACGCCAAATTTTGATTACAAAATTCATGCCGCTAGTTCTAAATCATGGATGGGATAGTTCTTTTTATGTACCTTCAATTGTCTAGATACATAAGCCACTACCTTAATATACTGCATTAGTACACACCCAAGTCCTACCTGGGACGCATCATAGTACACAACAAAACCGTCTATGCCCCCCGAAAGGGTCAAAATAGGTGTAGTAGTCAACTTGTCATTCAATTTCTCAAACTATTCTCACAAGAGTCAAACTATAAGAATTTAACCTTTTATTTCCTCACTAGAAACAATATTCTCCAGAAAAGCTATTGCATTAAACCAGAACTCATACTTGGAAAACTTTGCATACTCATGGTCCTTATGAGTCTAAAGGACGATTTAGAGGTGATTGGCATTATCCTTCTCACTCTTGGAATAAGTCAAGATATAATCAATGAATACTACGAAGAACAAGTCTAGAAACTTATGAAACACCCTATTCATTAGATCCATAAATGTTGCAGGGGCATTAGTCAGTCTGAAGGATATGACTAGGAATTCATAGTGACCATATCGAGTTCTGAAAGTTATTTTGGCGATGTCAACCTCCATAGTCTTCAATTGATGGTACCCTGAATGAAGGTCTATTTTGGAGAAATATTTAGCACCCTACAGTTGATCAAAGAGATCATCGATTCTGGTAAAAGGGTACTTATTTTTAAATGTATCTTTTTTTAGCTGCCGGTAATCTATGCATATACGGAGGGAGCCTTTTTTCTTACGCACGAAGAGCATCGGAGCACCCCAGGGAGAGACACTAGGATGAACAAATCCTTTGTCAAGAAGGTCCTTTAACTGCTCTTTTAACTCTTTCAATTCAACAAGAGTCATTCTACTTGGCGGAACAAAAATAGGTCGGGTGTCTAGCAATAGGTCAATGCCAAAATTTATCTCCCTACCTGTGGGTATCCCAGGGAGATCAGCAGAAAATACTTGTGCGAATTCATTAACTACAAAAACTAACTGGAGGGATGGACTTTCAGTGCTAGAACTTTTGACCCAAACAAGATGGTACAAATAACCTTTGGATATGAGCTTACGAGCTCTGAGATAAGATATGACTTCCCTCTGGGTGTAAGAGAATACCCCTCCCACTCTATTACTGGCTTGTTAGGAAAATAGAAGGTGATCTTTCTGGTTCTATAGTCAAATATAGCATAAAATGAGTGGAGCTAATCCATTCTTAGAATAGCATCAAAATTAACCATGTCAAGTTCTACAAGATCAGCTATAGTATCTCGATGGAAAATAGACACCACACAATTTCTATAAACTCTCTTAGGCACAATAGAGAAACCCACAGAGGAAGAGACAGAGAAAGGTTCAGGAATATTTTCGGGATCAAAACCAAAATTGACTACCATAAAGGGGGTCACATAAAATAAGGTAGAGCTAGGATCAAGTAACACATACACATTATGAGAGAAAATTTGTAACATTCTCGTAACAACATCCAGTGAGGCCTCTGAGTCCTGGAGAGTAGATAAAGTATATAACTGATTGCAACCCCCTCTAGTAGCAGAAGTAATACCCTTAGGCGACGGAGCTGTGGAAGAAGATTGGAACTTAGTGCCACCAATATTTCCTCTAGAAGAGGGACAAGATTTCCTCTAGTAAAATGACAATCTCTCTAGATATGGTCCGCCTTTCCACAGTTGTAACACACAGTTTTCCCAAAATAGAACTTCCCCGGGTGATTTTTGTCACATAAGTTACAATGAGGGTGAGACCTAAAGGACTAAGTCACACTTCCTTAGGACTGAGTACCCTGCATCTTCGATCTATTGTTAGGTTGGAAATTATGGAACTGTTGATAGATTGGAGGTCTAGGCGTTGGGGCACTAGCTGAAGAATGAGCATTGCTCTAAAATTTCTTCTTAGACTATTTCTTGTCCCGTTTGCCACCCTTCTATTGATTGGCATTCTGATCTGTAGACTTAGGCATCTTAAACTGCCTTTATTTTTCCTCTACCTCTGCCTGCCTCTTCTTCTCCTCTTCTACCTACTGTATATACATTGTTAGCCTAGAGATATCCATGTCCTTATTTAGCATTACCCCCTGACATTCCAACACCAAATTATTTGAGAGATCGGATGTGAATTTTCTCATACGAGCCCTCATATTACACACCAATTCTGGAGCATAATATGACAACTAGGTGAATTTCTATGTATATTCTTTGACACTCATTTTCGCTTGCTTCAGATTGACAAATTCCTTGGCCTTGGCCTCTCTCAATTCTTGAGTAAAGAAGTGATCCAAGAAGGATTCTGAAAACTTCTCCCTTATAGCAGGTGCATCACCCTCACCCCTTAACTATTTCCATTCCTCATACCACTACTTGGCTACGTCCTTCAGCTGATAGGCTGCCAATTCTACCCCCCTTAGTAACAGTAGCATGTATGACTCTGAATATTTTCTCTATTTCATCTATGAATACTTGAGAGTCTTCTTCAACCTTGGTACCCATAAAAGTGGGTAGGTTCGGCCTCATGAACTAGCCAACTGAGTAATTTCTGAGAAACCAGGCATAAAACTCATATCTCCAGATCGATGGGACAGAGAAACCACAAGCTGAGAAATCATATGTATAGAATGGAGGAACTCAGTATTCGAGACTTCTCTCTGAGGAGACTGGGAACATTTAACACCGGATAGAGGAGCCCGAGGTGGGATGTTTGGACTGGAGAAACCCCTGGAATAGCAGTGAACTTTGGGGTATAAGCTCTATAACAGGTCTGCATCCTATGAGTTAAGCGGCCTTTTTTAGGACTTATCCTAATAAGGACAGAGGCCTTGGCAGAGGTGTTTTTCTCATTAGATCTATGAGGAGGCATGATTTAAAACGTAAAAATTCAGGAGTTAAGAAACATTCAGACTCTGTAGCACAAACTAGAACATAAAGAAATGAAAAACTTTTCTAAATTCCTCGTAGCTTCCTCCTTATAAGTGTGGCGTTCTACACACCCAAAAAAAGACTTTGTTCTACATGGCTTTGTAAACACCATGGGACCCTGAATCAATTTTTGATACTAAGCTTGTCATGACTCAAACTGAGGCCCTGGCTGTGATGGGCATCCCGAACCATGAAGGCCCGAGACACCTTTTAGAATATGATCATAAGCATAATTCATATGAAATATAATTGCAGAAGATAAACTAAAAACATGAGGATCCCATAATCAACCTCAATACGTCATGACAACAATCTACAAGAAAACCCAAATCCAATATAAATAAATTTGCGAAGCCTCTATTGAACTGAACATACTAGTCTGTCTAAACTGGTAAAAGGCCCCCAACCGAACTATAAAATTAAAAAGAAAACAACATATAGGAAAGATGGCTTCCGAAGTAAGGGAGGCTTACCAACTCTTAATACTTTAAAATAATCTACTGGTTAGTTGGACCACGAGTCTGTACCTCAGAACCTGAAATATAGGGGTTAATACTTGGAGAGTATTGGTATGTGGAACTATCCAAACTATTATATATTTCATATAAATATAAATGAGAGCATTTGTGTAAAACAGTTTAGCATAATATATATAAAAACATATGGGCATAATACAAAAACTTTAAATCATTCTAGTAAATCAAAGACTCAACTCTTTGCTTTACTTCTAAGTAAGATGGTACACCCTACAATTTTGAATACCCACGGGCTAAATGGGTCTGCCCTTGACTCGACGGCTAAGCCCTCAATCCAAGTTTGTCGCAAGGATTGAAGTTTTCATAAGCTGGTATACCCCCATGTAAGTATACCGTAGGAATCCCCCCATGTGAGATGTCCCAATTATCCTCTCATGTAGGATAACATATCATAAATCCCGCATCGATAAAATACAGTATCGGGCAATGATTTATCTGAACTCATGCCTTTTTCATGTATCTACCTCTCTTTTAAACCTATTTTTAACCTTCTTAAAATCATATTTCATGCTTATGAAAGAGTTTATTTCTTATTCTATTAAGGGCATATCATAATAGAGTATCTTCATACCCAGAATTACAAGCTATTCATATCATACCTACATCATATCCATAGCCCTTTTTATTCAAAAGCACATGCGATTCTTCATTAAGAAATAATTGTATTCAAAATATTAATCACCTCTTTAAAAATATGTAATAGAAACATGCATAATAAGTAAAGAGATATTTAAACTCAAGAATTATCCTCATTTGTAAAAAAACCCAAACATTAGTTATACATAATCTCGTGATCAAAAGGGCTTGTAATTCAAGTTCTCAAATCTATTTCGAAATTCATAACACATTAAGATCATGAATTTCATTATGGAGAAGGGAATTTCTCAAGTCATTCTCATAATCACTTTTCAAAACTCAACTCATATATGCACATGATTATAAATCAAGCTTATAGAAAAACCTTATGATAAATATGTACTTTCATCAAAATGGGTTCATGTTGCATGCTCTTTTAATGATTTCCCAAACCCATTATCTATACGTAATTATATATCTTAAAAACTTGTTAAAAACATTAAACTTATACTCATGAGAGTTAGTATAGTCCAACATACCTTGATAACAATGAAAACGTAGAGTAATTTGACCCTTGAAGCTTAAAATCCTCAACCCTAGGTAGTTTCTCTTCTCTTGCTTAAGGATAAATGATTTAGGGATTTTGAGAAGTGATGTAACATGTTTTAAGACCTTAATTTAATCCATACAAGATTAGGAATGGTTTGGGAGGGTGAAAAGACCCATTTTGCCCTTAAAATAACTCAAAATAAAACACTTTTTGACGCTCGGGAAAGGCTTGGTGGCACTGGACCAAAGCAAACTACAGGTCTTGTGGCGCAAGACCAAAGCAAACCATAGGTTTTGCGGTGCAAGGCCAAAGAAAAACCATTCCAGTAGATTTTTGCAATCCCTCCATGGCACGGAGCCTTTGTGGAGGATCTCCTTTGCGATGCCAACCCATTTTTCAAATCGAAAAGCACCTCCAACGTAACCCACAACAACTAAACATGATTTACCATCGATATATAGGTCCTATAACTCATTTTAAAAGCATTATTTGAGCGTTAAAAGTATGAGATGTTACACTCGGTCACTCTATTGAATTTTGTTTTGCTTAAGCAATCCAACAACAACAATCCCAGTCTATTCCCACAAAGTTGGGTCTGGGGAGGGTAAGATGAACGCAGTCCATACCATTACCTCCAAAGAAGTAGAGAAGCTGTTTCCAATAGACCCCCGACTCAAGATAAAAAATAGTAAACAAAGGAATGGATGACATATCAAAAATAAGAAACAAGAAATAATAAAATAGAAATTAGAGAAATACGAAATACGAGAAATAAGGGAAACACATAAAGAGAAAATAGGAAGTAAGAAATAACAAATAGGCCACCCACCTAGTAGTAACATACACTCATATACCAAAGACACGTATGTACACAGTCCTAGGATTACTAACCCAGCTACACAAGATCTCTCCTGACTGCTTGCTATAACTCATACACTCACACTAGCCTTCTACCCTTATCCGCGATCTCCACACCTTCCTATCTAGGGTCATGTCCTCAGTAAGCTGAAGCTGCTCTATGTCGTGTCTAATCACCTTCCTCCAATATTTCTTCGGCCTACCTCTACTCCTCCTGAAGATATCTAAAGCCAGACTCTCACACCTACGAACTGGGGCATCCGCGCCCTTCCTCATCACATGCCCAAACCTTCTCAGCCTTCTTTCCTGCATCTTTTCCTCCACAAACTTGAAATCCTAGATTTGGCTCTGCGCATGAATTAACTAAGAAGAGAAAACACAAAGAGTTATATTTTTACACTCAATATTGTACTATAATCTTCTTCATGGCATCAGAGTTTTAGTTCTAATCCAAGTTCTTCTGTGTATTGATCAATCGTGTTTCACCTACTTTAATATCTAGTTGTTTATGAATATACCATAATATTAAAGTTAAAATTAAAATATTAAAGTGCATGATATGTAGACATAAAGAGTGGAGAAAAATAAATCATTATTTTTTGTAGCATATATAATCGCAATGACATGTTTTCTCCTTATCACTAATTACCTAACTGCTCCTCAAATTACTATCTAAACATTCTTGATATTTAAGAAATCATACATCTATACAAAAAATATTCTTCTTTGTATCGGAATAGAGAAGAAAATGTGACAAGTATTATATTGTGTTTATTTTTTGAGATTAGTGTAGTGAAAAAGAAAGTTAAGATAAAGAAAAAAAATTTAAGTCTCCAATAAAGAAAAAAATTCTAAGTCTCCAACTTATTCACTATTAAAAACATAGTTATTTATGTTGAAAGAAGATGCTCTTTTGATGGAACCTTGAACTAAACCTGTCAAATGGGCCGGACTGGCCCGGTCATCCCACGGGCTATAGAGTTTCCAGTCTCGGGCTAGGATGTCCAAGTTGACGGGCCCGATAAACCCAGCTCGGTACCAACCCGGACCAGGCATATCGTGTGCCCGGCCCGACCCGATTAATTTATTTATTTTTGGCAACTAGCCATTTTTGGGCCCCAAAATTCCAATTGGACCGTTGGGCCAGCGGCATTAAAGCCGTTTGGACCCCAATGGCAATTTGCCTTTTAAAAAAAAAAAAAATTAATTCCAAAATTTTTGTATAAATACCCGTATTTCAAAATTCATTTTTCACACAATTCTCATTCTGTCAAATCTTTTAATTATCTCCTAAAGTGCTCAATTTTACTTTTTAATTTTGCAATTACAAATACAAGGGGAAGTTTCTAAAGTCGCAACTTTCGGATACTTTCAAAATTTGGTATTGTCGTTTCATCTCTTACCTTTAATTTTTAATTAGTGTATTAATTATTGAATATTTATTTTTATTATTTTTGTGTATTTAAAATATTTTTTAATTTATTTTTTAATATAAATAAAATAATAAACCTCGGTAAAAGTGTCAAAAAATTTTATCCTGAAAGTGGAAGTGGTCATAAAAAATGAATTGATGGCGGTTCCGTTGAGGTAGTTCAAAATAGATATACCCGTTAGCCTAGTCAACCTTTTGAAAAAGAAATGGGTATAGGTGCTTACGATATGGATTATGCAGAAGCTCAAAAAAATTATGGTATAGAAGAAGAAAATGAAGTAGATGCGGTTACTTTATATGAAGATGATGATAATATTGGTGAGACACCCGCAGTAGAAAATACTAATGTTATCTATGAATCGGCTAATCGTTCTTCCCATGCCCCAAGAGCTCATAGAAAAATTAGTATTGCATGAGAATTTTTTTTCAAAAATAGAAGGACAAACTAAAATGCAATGCAATATATGTGAAATGATATATGAGCATAAAAGATGAGGCAATCAAGGGGGTATTGGTTCGATGATGATACATTTAAGAGATATTCACGCTAGAGAGTTACTTATTGCACAAGGTGGTGAGGCTGTTGGTGGGCCAACACAAATTAGATTGAACCCAACAA
>NC_061120.1:13207680-13241235 GCF_002878395.1 Capsicum annuum | reverse complement strand
TTCTATCTTAAGTCCAAGACATGGTTCTGTCAATCAATTAATATTTCACTAAGTGATTTGTCATCATCCAACCAATTAGGAATATGTTAACTCACAAAAGAGTCTCACCTTTTAATAGATTATAACGACAAAACAAACCACATAGATCATAATAATTATATCAAGATTAAGAGTATAAGTACATGTAATGGACTGGAGAAATCGTTTATTAATATCCAAAACATAAATAAATATCTCTAATTAGTCCATTCAATACATATGAAATGTACTAGCACAAGAAGATAGAATATTTGCTGGAAGAAAAAAAGAGTAAAACAAGTAGAGAAACTGATGAGAAAGAAAAAATCCGTACTAATTTTTTTACTTCTCAATTCAACTACAGAATAACAAGAAATCTACTGCCCTTTTATAGGCTTACAACTCAACAACTTAAGCTAAAATATAGGAACTAACAAGTAGTGGTAAAACATGACATAAACACCAACATTCCCACTAATAGAAAACAGAAAATAGAAAAACATTAACCGAGTAAAACATAACTCCACTAAGACTAAAAAATAGGACCTCTAAGACTAAAAAACAGAACCATAAAGAAAAGATTTTGCAGGGGTTGATTATTTTAAGAACTAGTCAGCACTCCCCTTTTCTTCAAAATCACATACTCCCATTTGTAGCCTGAAGAAGTTATGCTTGTTACGCGAAAATGATTTCATAAGAACATCAGCAACCTGATCATTTGTGCCACAAAATTTCAAGGAAATTATTCCACCATCAACTAGATCGCGAATGAAGTGATAGTGGATGTCGATGTGCTTCGTCCTACTGTGAAATGCAAGATTTTTTGTCATAGCAATTGCCGCCTTGTTGTCACACCATATTTCTATTGGACCAATCCACTCTTGTTGAAGATCCACTAATAATTTCCTTAACCAGATAGCTTGGAAACCGGTGGAAGTTGCAACCATGTATTCTGCCTCCGAAGATGACAAAGAGATTGTATCTTGTTTCCTTGAACTCTATAAGATTGCTCCAGAACCAAGACTAAAGACATTCCCAGATGTGCTCCTGCGATTTTTTATGCTACCTGCCCAATCACTATCAGTAAAACCAATTAATATGAAATTTGAAACTTTTGAGTACCAAATTCCATAGTTTATTGTGCCAGTAACATATCGCAAGATCCTTTCGGTTGCACCCAGGTGTTGCTTCAAAGGACTATGCATGAACCTTGAAATCAAACTGACATAGAATGTTATATCGGGTCTTGTGTGTGATAAGTAATTTAGACCATCAACCAGGCTTCTAAAATAAAAAGAATTTGTTGCGCCTGTACCATCGTAAAGTAATATTTTCTCATTCATATTGATGGGCATGGGGGATGGATTACAATTCAGCATACTGAACTTCTGTAAAAGTTCAGTAGCATATTTTCTTTGTGAAATAAAGATTCCGTCCGAACCTTGTCTCACCTCAAGCCCAAGAAAATAATGCAGCATACCTAAGTCGGATATTTCAAATTTACCCATCATGCAACTCTTAAATTCTGAAATAATAGATTCACATGAGCCCATATATATAATATCATAGACATAAAGACAAACAACTAGAAAATCACGATTACCTCTCTTCTTCACATAAAGTATGGGTTCATTCTCACTTTTTCTAAACTGCTACTCTTGAAAAAAAGTATCAATTTTGCTATACCATGTCCATGGAGCTTGCTTTAGACGATATAATACCTTCTTCAGTTTGTGTACTTTATTCTTTCCTTCACTAGAGATGAAGCCTTCATGTTAAAAGATGTATACTACTTCATCTAAGTCACCATTTAAGAAGGCAGACTTAACATCAAATTGGTACACAGGACAATCAAGTTGAGCATCCAAGGCTAGAGTAGTTCTAACCATTTCAAAGTGAGCTACCGGTGAGAATGTATCTTCAAAGTCAATGCCTTGTTTATAGAAATATCCTTTTGCAGCAAGTCGTGATTTAAGCCTTTTCACACTTCCATCAGCATTGCACTTCACTTCGAAAATCCAATTTAGCCCGATAACATTCTTCCCTTTAGGAAAATCAACCAATTCCTAGGTCTTGTTTTTCTCAATGGACTGGATCTCTTCAATAATTGCATTCTGCCACTCAGGTCACTTTTTAGCTTCTTAATAACATGCTGGTTCAGCAGCTAAAAAGGAAAAACTGCAAGATGCAACCAAAACTTAATTGGTGGTGTTTTGCTGGATGACGCTGAAGATGGAGAGTAGAAGCTTATTGGATTAGAATTATAACTGCTACTACCATGAGAAGAATGATTAGCATCACTGTTGGAAGAAGATGAAGGATCAAAACCTGTAGATTAAAGAATCATAGTATGCTCTCCTTCTGATTGGACCGGAATATGGATTACTAAATCTTCTTTCTCGCCATTCTACTCCTAGGCTGCTTCTTCGTTGAAAACAACATTTTTATTGATAATCACTTTGCCACTAGTTGGATTATATAGTCTATATGTTTTGGATTGAGGACTATAACAATTAAAAATGCATTTCTCTAATCTTTCGTCTAGTTTAGAACGTATATTAACCAAAGCATAAACAATTCAACCAAAGACTTTCAAGTGGCTTACTCGTGGGTTTTGTCCCGTCCATGCTTCATATGGAGTTCAATCCAAAATAACTTTTGTTGGAGAGATGTTCAGGAGGTACAAAGCTGCAGCTACTACTTCTTCCCAAAAGTGAACTGGAAGTCCCCTTCCATTAAGTAGGTTTTTGGCCATCTCAACCACTGTATGATTTTTTAGCTCGGCGACTCCATTTTGCTGCAGCGAGTACGGTGTTGAAAGCTCCTTAAAAATTCTATTCTCATCACATAATAAATTAAAATCATTAGATAAAAATTCACCTCCACAATCTGTGCGAAGAGCTTTTATGTTGTAGCCTAATTGCTTCTCGACGAGAGCCTTGAATTTCCTGAAATTCTCAAATGTTTCAGATTTGAACTTGAGAAAGTCGGCCCAGCTCATACGGCTATAATCATCTATATACAGATTAAAGTACCGACTCCCACCTAATGACTCAGTTTTCATCGGCCCACACAAGTTAGCGTGTACAAGCTCAAGACAACTACCAGCCTTCCAAGATTTTCCTACTGGGAAAGATTTTCTACTTTGTTTTCCAAATGTGCAACCTTCACATAACTCAAGATCACCTACTTTTGGTAAACCAACCACCATGTTCTTTATAGTTAACAATTTCAACCCATTAATATTCAAATGACCATATCAAAGATACCAAAGTTGAGCTTCATTAACACCTTTAGCAACTAATGTACTTTTAACAATATTTAAAGCATTAAGGGGAAACGTATTATTCTGAGTAATAGGCACAATTGCAACAGTTTGACCAGATTTCTTGTCACTAACAATGCATGAATCATTATCAAACAAAACAAAGTAACCATTAACCATCAATTGTCTAACACTTAGAAAATTGTAAGCCAAACTAGAAACAAATTGCACATCACAGATAAGTTTAGAATTACCCTGCATTGTTTTGATGACTATGGTACCCCTGCCTTTAACTCGTACTTGCTTGTCATCACCAGGTCGAACTTTACTTTTTCCTGACTCGTCAAGATCTCTAAATAGAGACTTTGTACCAGACGTATGATTCAAGCATCCACTATCAATAATCCAAACACCATCAGAATTGCCAGTACTGAGAGAATGAGCAATGAACAACTTACTTTTATCCTCAACTTTCTCAAAGAGATTAGCATGCTTCTATTCATCTCTTTGTTTGGTCCAACAATATACTTTAGTGTGGCCAGACTTCTTGCAATACCTGTATTACAAGTCACTCTTGGGTTGACGTGACTCATTTAATTGTCCTCTACCTCTGCTGTGGCCTCGACCTCAGCCATGAAATCTACCTCTTCTTCTACCTCTACCAGGAAAATTTGAGGATTTTTCTTTATAGAAAGAAGCCTCATCTTTCACCTGGAATGCTTTTTATTCAACCTTCTCATAAGAACTATTTAGCCTATCTTCATGAGCTAATAAACAACCCATTAATTCATCAAACGTATAGTCAGATAAGTTCTTAGATTCTTTGATAGCAAAAACCATATGCTCAAACTTATTGGTTAAAGACCTCAAAACCTTTGCTACAACAGTTTCCTCAGTAATTTTTCTCCATAGGACTTCATCATATTAACAATTGCAGAGACTTGAGACATGTAGTCTTGCACGTATTCACCTTTTTCATGCTTAAAGTTTCAAAATCACGATGTAAAGTTTTCAATTTAACTACAATTACCTTCTTATCTCCCATATAATACTGCTGCAAAATTTCCCAAGCTTCATTGGATGTCTCCGCTGTTGAAATTCTAGGGAAGATGTCATTATGATGGGCTTGTTGAATCAGGAACAACACCTTCAAATCCTTTCTACGATTTTCCTAGAGCTGTTGTGCGTGGCCTTTATCCGGGTCTTGAAATACATTCTCCACCAAGTCCCATAGCTCTTGAGACTTAAAAAGAGTCTTCATATTAAGACTTAAAAACTAATAATTCACCCCTTTAAAGATTGGAAGAGGTTGAGAATTTTAATTGGTGTTCACTGCCCTTTTTTCTTATCTGAAGATGAAGGATTTCTCTCTTACGTTTTACAATCTCTACTTCTCATCCTCTCTCTTACTCCAAGGTGAAGAAACTTGGCTGCTCTGATACTTCACCCCGGCTACTCTGATACCAAAATTGTTGGAAGAAAGAAGAGTAAAAAAAGCAGAGAAAGTGATGAGAAAGAAAAAAATCGTACTAAGTTTTTTACTTCTCAATTCAACTACAGAATAACAAGAAATGTACTGCCCTTTTATAGGCTTACAACTCAACAACTTAAGCTAAAATATAAAACATGACATAAACACCAACATTCCCACTAATAGAAAACAAAAAATAGAAAAACATTAACCAAGTAAAACATAACTCCAATAAGACTAAAAAATAGGACCTCTAAGACTAAAAAATAGAACCATAAAGAACAGATTTTGCTGTGATTGATTATTTGAAGAACTAGTCAACAATATTACCACTCCCCGTAATTAAGACAAAATTATATTTAATCTTGTGCTACAATCGTCAAGATGTTTGTCCTACCTCATCTTTGATTGTGAACATTAATTTATTACTTATAAGAACCGATAATTTTAATCTTCCATGCATGAGTTAGAATACTCCATATACAAAATTGTCTACTATATAAGCAAAGGATACACATGTTAACACAATGATCTATTCAAATAAAGATTTTATTAATATAATAAATAGTCTTCACATGAGATGAAAATATAATACTATAACACAAATTACATGATTAATAGTAAATCCTTAACACTGGCAACACTTGTTGTTGCCACACTTGTCACACCTTCAACATTATTGTTTGTAGTCATTTTTTCCTATCACAAAAATACATTAAACTTTAGTATAAAATTATACTTATTACATGTTCATAGCAACTTATAAACACTACTTGTTTCTAGTTTAATGATTAAGTTTTTATGTTTTCCAATCGTTAACTGAATCACCTTTAACGTGTGATGAAGATTTTATTTCTTCAAATCACTTGTTAAGTTCAAATAGAGTAGAAAGATTAAATCTTTAATCTCCAGAAACCAAAAAATACATATTATGAAAAACTAACTTTAGTGAAAAGAAAATTTCACCAAACAAGCAAGAAAAAATAATTTTGATAATTATTTTCTTTAGATTGTTGTTTCAGGTACACAATCTGTATTATGTCAAAACAACTTCAACACAAGTTCAATATTAAATCAAGAACACTCTAACCTGCAGTCGCAAACATAACATAACAAGTTTAAAAAACATAAATTTTTTGTCACTCTTCTGAAAAAGTAAGTTAAAGTCTCCTTTCAAAGAATCTTAACTACAAATCACAGCTAGCATGCAACCACAACACACAAATACCCAAACCCAAAATAATCAAACAACCATAAATGACAAGTAGCTTAAAGTTTCATCTTTTTAAGATTTTCACCTAAAAACATAACAAACTAGATACAATAGCACACAATCAACAAAAAAACATTAGTTTCTAGTGACAAAGGTGTCAACATAAGCTTAGAAAGGCACTCCAACAAATAAGGGGAAAAAACTTTAAATCGAAATAGGGAGTATATCAATAAAAACTCAAACTCACGTGTGTGGCAAGATATTATAAAAGATATACTTTGCCAACATGAAATCCGAAAAGGGAGAACGAATCTCTTTACACTTTGAAAAATGTAAAAGACTAAATTAAGCAATAACATCATAACGATGCTAAACCACAAGCATGGATGGTGAAAGACAACAAATATTTGGAATAGAGGTTGTAGAAGTCCTTAAGATTAGAAAGAAGTAAAAGTTCAGAGGAGTATGATACATTGGACTATAAAATCCAGAAAATCTCTTGGAAGTTACCATAAAAAACTCAACAAAACCTATACGAGTCAAATGATGATAGTCATCAAGCACCCTCAAGCGCTTAAACTGAGTTAGAGAAGAAAATTGCATAGAGTAAGGACCTTAAGAAAGACAAGAACTTTAGACAAGTCAGGTGAAAAGCTACAAACCTCTCCACAATAGTACTAAAAAAAACCTGACATTTGCTTGAGTAACCTATATCATACAAATAAAAATGTCATGAAGTATTATCTCCGTAAATGTTCTTCAACTATGTGAGACGAGCATTACAAACCCAAAATTACCTTTTTATCAATGTTTGTACAGTATATAGTTCTTACACACATCTCCCTTTCATCTTTCAACTACATAAAAGTGTCAAAGGAAAAATATTTCAATATAAGCAATAGACAGGTATCTATTCACCATCTTCGACAACAATTTTGTTAAAGGGAAATACAAAAATATACCCAATTTCTTACCCTTGGAATAATGTTGAATTACTTAGTGCAATTTCAGTTTTGGAAGGAAGCACTTTTATGGGTAAAACCCAAGCATAGTTCCAGCAAGACTTAGAGCATTCCTTGCTCCTTCTGCAGACTGTACATAGGACATCGTGGTGTTCAATAACAATTTTAACCACTATAAAAACAAAGATTATGGTTCACCATACATGGAACTCCGTGGTGTTAGATGAGAACTTTAACCAAAAATGAAAATTGTGAAAACAAAGCTTATGGTTCAACATACCTTCATAAAAAATTCAATAAATGCAAATCAGAGTACAGAATTGGGGGTTTCCACATATGCAATAATCAACCACCTTTCATACATTAAGATTAGTCAGATTATGGAAAAAAAATTTCATAAATATATTATTATAAAGTGCTATAATTTATGATTGAACGCAGAAGCATGACCAAACGGGAAACATAATCACCTGTCCGCAAGTAAGAAAGAGTGTCGTAAGTTGCTCTTTAATGATCTACACAAAATAAGAACAATAAGCTCCCCAAAAAAGTTAAAGATAGAATAATTAATAAATAATGAACAAATACTTTGTTCCCTGTAATAGCCCGTGTGTTTCTAAGCTAGGAGACGAACCATTTTTTCTACGTATGAAACCTCCTATCCTGTGAATAACATTTTAGTGCATGACATACAATGAGTATCCTAGTGATAATATAGATTATGATACATTAAACATGTTTATATAAGTCACTTAAGGTAATACAAGCTAAGAGTTTTTGAATCCATCAAGTTTTAGTGTTTGATTTGGCAAGGGTCATATTTGAACGAGTATAACTAAATGTTAATGAGATATTTTGGCTGATTTATACCCACCAAATTGTAGATAATTGAATTATCTTTCCAAAGATACCAATTTCGCCTTAATCCAATACCCGAGCAAAAAGTTATGCCCTTTTTTGTGAGAGACAGTAAGGATAGGCAATTGGTTAGGTGCTGCCCAACCCAAACATAGGCGATTGGTTAGGCGCCGCCTAACCTAGCTTAGGAAATCACTTGGGCGCTGCCTAAGTCAGTTCCAGGTGCCAAAAACACTCTGTTTTTTGTTATTTTAAGGGTAATTATGTCTTTTAACACTCCTTACACGTCCCTAAACTTAACCCTACGAAATATATAGCTTCTAAACACATTACAACCCTATTAACATCTCAAAGATCATCATCCAAGAGCACTAAAAGTGAAAAACAACTAGGGTTACGTAATTAAGCTTGAAGATCAAATTTTAAGGAAATTCCTCCGTCAATCATCAAGAACCTCCCTTCCAAGGTATGCGTAGTGTTCATCCATGGATTCCCTTCGTCCGTGGAGTTCAAGAATCAATCTTTAAAATACAAAAGCTTGGTTTATTGTGGTGATATGATCATACCCATGTTGATGCTTGTTTGTTTTGCTATATAATAGTATCATGACTGTATATCTCATGAAAGTTATGTTGTTAGTTGAAAAACATGATCTTTAGATGGATTGATAGAATGCAAATATGAAATCCACCTATTCCTTAAAGAATGCATGCAAGGTGTTTGATAAAATGCCTAGTATGTTAGAACTTCATATTTACATGATTTCATGATATCTAAATAACAAGTTCATGTTAGTCATACACTCTAATATGAATTTCCATGCAAATTATGTGTTGTTATTGTTGTGGTATAAAGCATGTATGATAATGGAGATATAAATTATGTACACAAAATATATCCATGCTTTCCCTACCATGTTTTAGATGTCCCCAAATCATTACAATATGAACTAAACGTTACATATTGCCGTTCCCTTATGCTTGAATGGTTTCCATGCGATTGATATGAATAGTATATGTTGTCGGAATGCCCATGATATTAGAATATGAGATTTATGACTTGATTATAAGCATTCCTATTCATGATAGATATTATGATGACCATGTACTTCATGAAATCGCCCACTCATGTATTATGGATTTTTATTGATGGTCATGTACTCAAGAATTTGAAGTTGTGTCAGTTTCCTTCCATTGAGTCCTGAGGGTACTTGTACCCAAAAAATATAGCTGTGTGCTTAGAGCCATGTCATGTTTTCATGATACTCTCAGTCAAGCCATGATCTATAGAATTCAGTCAGTTATGTGACTCAGGAAAACTCAAAAATCTCAGTAATCTTAGTAGTCCAGTAATCTCAGTAATCTCAGTGCTCAGTAACCTCAGCAACCTCAGTACTCTCAACCAGTCATCAGAACTCAGTACATTTCATTAGTCATTGGAATCCAGTAAACTTAGTTTAGCTCTGCTAAACAATACCACTAGTATCTGTCCAGTTAATCAGTATCAGTTTAGCTAATCAATTCAGTTATTCAGTTCAGGTTAGTTATTCAGTTCAGTGTCCTTCAGATGAGGGTAAAAGTTAGCACCGAGTGAACCCAAGGATAGGAACTCACCCGCCAGTTCAGGGTGTGATTCTTAGTAGTCATCCTTTTGTTCTAGAACTACGTAGCCACCATAAGTTGAGTCATCTTAACCAATCAGATTAGGGTTGATGAGGTGTCTTAAATATTCAGTTTAGGGTTCACACCTTTCTCATTGAGTACCTGCCAGTATAGGGTTCTCACAGCTGTCCTTACCAGTGGCGCGGTATTGACAACCTTCTAGTCGGGGCAAAGATTGGACCCCAGCTTAGCTATTATAGTGTATTTGGGGTATGTCAGTTAGATAAATACTTCCCATAGTTTTAGTTACAATTTTCAGGACTGTCAGCTATAGCTACCCAGTCTCAGTAAAGAACTCAAATAACTCTTCAGATTTTAGTATATCAGGGCTGTCAGATATAGTCAACTTAGAAATAGAATGAAACTCAGATAGTTTCCTTTAGATTTATGGACTGTGAGATATAGTCGCTTATGCTATCAATCACAATAGTTATCAGAACTCATGCTATCAGTACTCAGCTTCAGAACTGTCAGATACAGTCAATCAGACCAGTTCTTCATAATTCGAACTGTCAGAAACGATCATTCATTTATCAGTAATGCAATATCAGTCTCTTAGTATTCAGTAATATAGTATCAAATCCATCACTTATTAGTGATTTACATATCAATATCAGTAAGCTCAGTCTTTCAGAATCTCATTATCAGTACACTCATGTTGTCAGTATTCAGACTCAGTAGTCCGTATCTCCATGAGTTCAGTTACATTTATGTATGCATGTATGTACTCTCACGTTCATATCAGTTAGTATTTTCCATGCATATAATCCTTTGCAATTAGCCTACCTCACTTATATACTCAGTACATTCAGACGTACTGACGCATTTGCGCTATGGTGCTTTCTCTTATGTTACACCATAGGTTCAGAGGCATGAGCTCCAAATCAACAGTAGATTCCAGGATCATCAGTTAGAGTTAGACATGAGTCCTCAACCTTCGAGGAAATGATGATTTCATTTTTATTTTAGTTTTCACTTTATTTCAATAGTTGGAGTTAGTTGGGGACAAGTCCCATCAACTCCTTATTCAGTTCAGTTAGAGGATTTTGGACTAGATGTCAGATTAGATGTTCATACTTCAGTATTTATATTCCTTTTTGGTATTGTTATACTATATTTTTCAACTATGTATTAGTGTTGAACCTTATGTCCTTACAGTTCATGTTTCCGCTTTATGAGATATTATGTAGTTTACAGGTACAGATATCAGTCATGGGTTAGCTTGTGATTCTTTGGGGTCATGAGCACCGTGTAGCATTTTGGTTCAGAAAATCGAGGCGTTACATGCCTTTACGATCCCTCTTTTTAGTACCTGATGGTCAATTTCAGACATATAAAATGCCCTCCTTATAACCTCTTCACGTTGGGCCATGGTTGTTCGTTTATTCTTTCATCTCCTACCAAGATCATAACTATTTCTCTTCTGCTAGTACATTTCACCAAAAATTGTTAGCCACGACATAATGACTCATTAAAAACAAGCTTACAAAAGGCGAAAGTCAATAAACTTGTCTTTTTTAGATAATGAGGACAGATAGTTCTTGCATGATAACAACAATATACCTAGTCTAGTCCCACAAAGTGGCTCTATGAGAGTAAAGTGCACCTACACCTTATCCCTAAATTAAGAGTTAAATAGTTGTTTTCTATGTACTCAAGGAAAAAAATAGTTCGAAGAAGTCTGAAAAAGAAGCAATAACCAAAAACAACACACAGTAATAGAACATAAATAACAATATTACAATATAATAATTGAGGTATGATACCAATTATGAAATTTCCTACCTAAAGTTATAGATTAAATTTTAATATAAATAAGGCAACCCATAAGAACAAACAGTCAACGGAAGAACCTAAAATTTGTAAATAAACTGTCTTCCAGTAGCTACTAAATGAAAATCAGGAAAAGATAGATACCTTTCTACTGAAATTTCCATCGGTGAGTCCATTTTGCGTTACAAAATTGAAAGCATCAAAGAAAAATTGCTCTCTACTTAGGGATATTGGCACTGAAGGAGGCGCAAACTCCTCAGCCTAGGGGTTCAATTTTGAAAATATTGCCTCCAATTCTCACATCTTTTTCTTAGACCCTTTATTACTAAAGCCTCTATTCTCGATAAGAATTTCAAAGGATTAACCTAGCATGTTGAAATCTTCTATCTGTCTATGGTTAATAAAAATCAATATAATTATAACTGAATACAACAACAATATTATACCCAATGTAAAGAGATTAATTCCTCCATTCTATCAGAGTTTTAAGAGCCAATGCGAAAAAGGTTTAATCAAGAAAAGCCGAGTGAAGAGGGAAAAAGGAGGAAGACGAGGGTATATCTGGAGAAAATTGAAGAAAAGGTGTCATTTAAGTCTTGAATGAAGTATTCGTGAGATTGATCAACTTAAAGAGTCAACATAATTAGAAAACTTGATTAAGTTAATTTTGAACTTGATTAATATTCTTAAAACTTCATAATATTTTTTAAAAATACAAATCAACTCACACCCCTCTTATCTTGAAATCAAACATCTCTCCTCTCTCTCTCAATAGTTTCTCCCAACTAATAGTTCTGCAAGTTTCTCCTTTCAATTCCCGATGACTTCAACCTTCGGCGATAAATAGTTGAGCTTTGAGTTTCTTTTCGACTTTCAATCGTCAATCGATGTGACAACCTTGTTCTCCGGCCACAACAACTTCAAGTTCTTCATTGTCCCTTTTCTTCTTTCACAGGTGAAAAATTATGGCCTTTTTAGTTTTGAAGAAAAAAAAGAAACTTGAGCCAACTTCTCATCTAGTATTGGTGAACAATTTCAATATTTATTACTTTAATTTGAAATGCGATCTGAATAAAATCCTAATTTTTGGTATTTCTTTTCTTATCTTTTTGGAGTGAAATATAATTTTTTGTTGTTTGTTGCATTTTTTGAAGTTTGATTTTTATTGTTTGTGTTTGTAGAAACAAAACAACATTGTTGGTGTTTTTGGTATTCTGCCCATTTCTGGGTTAATTTATTCTTGTTCTTAGTAAAAATGGTGAGATTGTTGTTGTTTTTGGTGATATTATTGTTGTTCTTAGTTAAATATTTAATACAACAGATTAACCATCAGATAAAAATCTATGCAATAGATTAACCATTTGATGCAACATATTTAACATCGGATTAAAAATTCGAGGCAATAAATTAACCATATGATGCAACAGATTTAACATCAGACGAAATAGAGGAACCATTCAATTAAAATCTGATGCAATAATTAACCATCTAATATAATAGATTAACCATATGATGCAATAAATTTACCATGAAATGCAACAAATTTACCATCTGATACAACAAAGGAACCATCAAATTAGAAATCTAATGTAACAGATTAATCATCTAATGCAACAAATAAACCTTCTATTGGATAAAATCCTATCAACTATTCCAACAGGAGATGTCCACGACTTGATTTTTCCAACTGATCATTCATCTGTTGTGATAGATTACACTTCTGTTGGAAGAAATCTAAATAATATTGATAGTTGAAAACCATTCCAATAGATCACTCATATGTTACAACAGATGTGTGATCTATTACACAAACTAGTCAATATTGTTGCAACAAATTACTCATCCGTTGCAACAGCTTAGTTATATGTTGTAATAGATCATTTATATTTTGCAATAGATGTGTGATGTATTGCACAGACCATTCATTTGTTTCAACAGATAAGTGATCTATTTTTATTGTTGCAATAGATTACTCATTCGTTGCAACAGATTAGTTATATGTTACAACAGATAATCTACTTGGTGCAAAGATATGTGATTTGTCAAAACTATTATTTTACTGTTGTGCATGTTAGATTTACTATTTTTCTTTTTTAATGATGCATTAGTCAATTATAATCTATTTTATGTTCCTGTTAGTTTTAGATAATATGGCTTCCAAAAGAAAAAAATTGAATCAAGTCCACGTAAAGGAATAAGTGAAGCCACTAGACTATATCTATCACTCTATGAGCTTTCTTTATAAGTGTTATCTCAATCAGGAGCAGAAGATGATGAACATGGGGAGGAGGAATATTTCAAAATATATGATCCAAATACTAATATCCTTTCCACCAAATATTTAGTCAAAACCTTTAGCATTGATAGTTATCTGTGAAAATGCAGTGTCATGGTGCCACAGATTTAGCGGATGATTTTATGGTTAAGTCAGCCATGGGAAAATCTTTCGATGCCTTCAAAAAAATACTTTGTGAACAAAATTTGGATGTTTATTTCAGGGTCAATTTCTTTAGGCAATCTCTTAATTTGTCGGAGGACAACAATGCTCGTTTCCAAATGAAAATGGTATATGATCTTCTCAAGCGTAGATTTATGTATGAAAACAAATAAGATGGATAAGGTGTGGATAAATTACTGTTGCATAACTATTTGTTTTGGTTGGAAGGAGTTTGCAATAGTTATTGGACTAAAATGTATCCTCCTTCTCCTTCTCAAGTTATACCTATTCTAACCCAAACAAAACACCCCGCACACCCAAAAAAGGGTAAATGCAAGTCGAGTGATCATGAAGACTTGGTGTCCCTTGTTGGTCCAAGCTTCTTAAACAACAATTTAATAAAAGCGTTGAAAGGTGAAAGACATTCAAATAAGTACAAGCAATTATTGTGCTTGGTTTGGTTTGTACATAATATTGTTTGGGCGAGAGATGTTAACAACAACATACTACTTGGTTTAATAAAGATCTCTCAGGATCTTAAGGCATCTAACAACTATCCTTGGGTTATGAAAGCTTCACAATGACCATCAAATATTTGTTGACTCCGTTAACGCCAATGACAGTCAACATATATGGCTTTCCATTGGCTTTCACGGTAAATATTTCCTTTATTATGATATGAATCATTTTTTTTATTCAATAATACTTTTGATTTATTGGAATTATTTCATAGGCTTGGGCGTTTGAAGCCATTCCTTATTTGAGACAACAAATGAACTACCAGGAAGAAGTTTTTTGTACAAGAATCCTGAGATGGTTGTCAGCCAAAACTGATAAAAATATAAAATTTCTTAATCTCTTCAACTCTCCGAAGGAAGCAGTAAGTCTAATTCTAATTAAGTTATTATTTTAATTAATATTTTTTTTAAATGATTTCATCACCATTCTAATATAAGTACTGATTTATTTTATGTTGTCCATCTGTGGCTTGTTTCGATCAATCGAGAGTTGATATTTTTTCTAACTTTACAGTCTATACAAAATTTATCGGACCCTAAGGTCATTGATAGAATAAAATAGGAATTGTTTGGAGCTAAAGCCATCATAATAAAAATAAATTTAGAGGGTAGGCTTGTTGTTGATGATGATCGTAGTGGTAGTGGTGTTGTTATTGGGGATAATGATGCTACTCTTATAGTTTTTAAAACAATAAACCATTATGATTATGATCATACTGGTTGTATAGATTTTGCCTCTTCTAGCAAATGATCAGCAAGCAAATGTCAAGACTGCAAGGCGAAACATTATGGAGTGATTAATAATATTAATGCACTAATTGCTTCTGCAAAAAGGAATTGACATCTAAGAGGGTGTCATTTTATAAAAGACAATTTCATATCCATACACTACACTAGAGATTAAGGTGGCTATAAAGAGAAGGAACGAAATTTCCTAGGCATCAACATTCATCAAAACATGCAAAATTGCAACTCCTCTATCTTTGCCTTGCACCTTTGATCAATGTACAAGGGACACAAGAGAGCAATATGAGCTGAAGAAGGTGACTGTATATCATCTGTTCCAATAAATAAACAGACACATATCTATTTTAACAGATGCTACATCTACTAAAAATTATCAAACAGATATATTCATCTATTGTAAGAGTTGTCTAACCTATTGCATCAAATGAGTTATCTGTTGCACAATTGTCTAACCCATTGCATCAAATGCGTTATCTATTGCAATATATGTCTGTCTGTTTTATCAAATCGAACAGGTCTTCGTACTATTCTAATTTATACCAATAAATGAGTAATATATTTCAACAGATGGGCCATCTATTTGAAATTATCATACAACTTCTTTTTAACATGTTCGAATTTGTCCCAACAGATGATGCATCTATTGGAAATGATAGATAATATTTTATATATCTGTGATTAGCATTGACAATTCTAGCTTTCCAGGTGGATGTCACAGTAAAAGCTACTGCTAAAAAACATAATATTAAAGTTGATAATTCATCAACTGCTTCTAATGACGAAGAAAACATGAAGACTATCAGTCCTGAAAAATGAAAGAATTACCTGTTTGAAAGGTTTAACATCTCGGATAAGGCTCTAAAAAAACTAACAAAGTTGATCAATGACTATTTAGAATGGATTGCCGATGGGCTGTAAAAGCATCATGCCGGCAGGTACATAAATCATTTTTAAAGATATTGATTAATACAATTCTTTTTGTAAAAATATGACATTAATACATATATAGATCATATAGAAAATAAAATGATGAGCACTACAAAGTGAACGAAGAGGGTCTTGGTTTGATATGTTCGACTTTGTTGTTTCACATTCCGAAATGAAGAATTGGTTCTATTTGATGTCACAACCCCAAACTTGCCGAAATGATGAGGTTTAAATGTCATACATATAACTATTAGTTAATACTTTATTTAATTATATCTGTGTATTAATTTTATTATCACGTAATCTGAAATGTTTGATAATATGTACAACACATGGATGTCATTTTTTACTACCTCCGAAAGAAGACCAAGTTGCAAACATAAGAACAATATAGATACATGACAGGTAATTATTTGTACAAGGTTTACATCAATAATGCCTACGATAGGTATTGTCAACAACAACCAAAAGTTTCCCGAATTGAGGAATGCTTAATCAACATCATTAAAGGTTTTAGCATTCCAGCTGACTTACATTGGTATTTGGTTGATGAAGTGTACATCCCAATTAACTGTGGTGATGAATTCCATTAGGTGTTGGATTTCATCATTCTAAAAGATAGGGGCATCTGAGTTTATAAATCGACGTCGGGAAGGAGACGTTTTGGGCCATCATTTGAAATACAAAAGCTGGCCAAAATATTGCCTACTTACCTTGATATAAGTGGCTTTTTGGACCAAAAGATTTATACTGATTGGTGTAGATTAAAGCATACTAGGATAAATGGGTAATCTATTTGATATAGAATATGTTGAAAAAATTGCTCAACAACCCATTGATAGCCTGTAGGTATCATGATTTAGTTTCATTTCATAAATTTTACAATGCTTACATGTATTGAAAGATATGGATTATTGGATTTTTAAAAACCCAGGGATTGCGTTCTTTTTGTTGCCACTTACGCCGAGTATTTGTAAGATGGATTACAAGTACCAAAAAATAGACTTAATGCTGGATTAATCTGTAAAAAATATGCTATCTTTAATGGATATACAAAAAAGTGAAAGCTTAGAAAGCGTACGCAAGCAACATTAAAGATCCACGATGATCAAAGCTGAATGCCATAGCACCGGATGAATAACAATTTGTCCATATTGAGTAGATCTTTATATCTTTGTCTATCAAAGTAATAACCTCTCCTTAGGAATTGTTGGCACCAAAGGTTAAATTATTGATTTATTTGTTGAGTAGATCATCTGTACTCATAATAATTTTTTTTATATTTTATTTATTTTTTTAGTTATTTCAAGTAATTTTTGAAGGCTTCGATTTATTTTATCTTGTCTATGAATTTAATTTAATCCTTATATTTGAACTTATTAATTGAAATAGAATACTAGATTCAAATATCGTATCAAATAATGCATCTGTTGCAACAGATAATTGATCTGTTACAACAGACGAAATATCTATTGGAAATTATCAAACAGATTTAGAGATTTATTGCAACATGTAGGTCATCTATTGGAAATTATGAAATAGATATTCATAGTATTTTGATTTATTCCAATAGCTTACCTATCAGTTACAATATATAGACTATATGTTGCAACAGATTATTTATTTATTACAACAAATAGACTTTAAAACATCTGCATAATATAATAGATGACCAACCTATTGCAACAGATAATCAATATGTCAGAATAGGTAAACTATCTATTTTAACAGATAGACAATCTGTTGCCTTATAAGAAATTCAACTTTCATCAAACATAAAAAATTGCTACTACTTTTAAAGTGAAGTCGCTTGAAATAAAAAATTGTTGTGTTGTTTGTGTTTCTACATATTCTTCTTTATACATAGGCTCCAAGCATCCATTTAGTACCCCATAAGCCCAAACCTCTTGCCTGCCATACCGTCATCGCACAGTACGATTGTTGCCTCGACAATTTATGTGATGGTTATTAGACATTCGATGTGCGCAAGCGCGTACGACCTACACATGGTACAAATTTTATTTTTTGAATGGTCCATGTCCTTGTTTCGACCTTCAAAATCCCATGCTTTATTCATCAACACTTCCGCTGGCAAATGATCCATCAGTTTACTCTGCCTCAAAAAGTTAGGGAATAACTCCAACAGTGGCTGCATGTGGGTAATAAAAGTGTCTTCATCGAAGATAGGTAATTTGCAGTTATAAACCTTAATCTTTCCCTTTCGGAGTAGTATCTCAATGAACAGAAAATGTTTGACCTCCAAGTTTATGACTGCAAGAATTCTCTTTGCCCTAGTCCAGTTCTTGCCTTGTAGATATAGCCTCTTCCCTCTAACATCGTTAATTATACCTTTATCCTATTGGAACCTAGAAACTAACTAATCAAATCCTGGGCCACCAGGAGTGTCATCTAGCTTCCTGAGCTCGTTGTACCCATCCTTGAAATTATTATAGAAGTTGAGGTCTACTATCGTATCAGCAGCATCATAAGCATCCGAGTACGCTAATTGCCTACCCTCCATGAGGCAGAAAATTTCATCAACATACTATGATATAACAAGATAATTTTTAAATAGATTAGTAATTGTAAAGAAGAAAAACATAGTGAAAAAATACAACGGATGGTCCATCTATTGCAGAGGGTTCTCTGAATCTGTTCACAAATTACCCAGCAAACGTAACTTATGCATTAGATAGGTAATCTATTGCAACAAAAACACCACCATTTATACCAAAATATACATTTGTTGCAACAGATGACACATCTGTTACGCAACTTCTTCTTCATGGAGTAGATTAGAAGTCTAGGTTAGGAAAAGTAAACTTACCTTGTTCATGTACTACTTACGCATATTTTTTTTTATATTCTTGAAGTCTTGACCGCAAAAGGTATACTTGGTGTATTCTTATCCAGGTTTGTTGGCATTCATGGTCCTTCGCAGATCCTTCTTTTCTTCATCGCCAAATGCCGCGTATATGTCCACTTTCTTCAATAGACTATGAACTTCAACAACTTTGGGAGAGGGAGGAGTTGCAATTTTTTTATTTCAGATTGGAGTGTATTTGGCTAACTTCTCTTTTCTTCCTCCTAACCTCCACTGTAGGAGTATATGGCTCCCTCACCTTTTTGGATAGTATGACATCCCTCTTGGATTTTAATTCCTCGACAGCTATAGTGATAATCTCTAATTTTTTCAAGAAGTTTATCCTATTTGTCCTTGTACACTTTGCATTTAGAATAAGGACATGAGGGTGAAGAGGGACCACTATAAGGGTGAAAGGGACCGGTGTAAGGGTGCGAGGGACCTGTGTAAGAGGTGATTTGAAACATATTTATTTTTTCTTGAGCATCAACATGCGCATCATCACGACTGGAAGTAACATCAACATCTGGATTGTTGTCACTTACATTAATAACCTCACCAGTAATACCCCAAAAGAAGTACCCGGATATATTAATGTAGGTTGGTCATGAAGAGCCTCAACATTAGGCTGACTTTGCCTAACTACTCTTCTTATGGTTGTTTCTCTAGCCAATTCCTTCTTTATCAACTCCACCATTAGGTCTGCTATTGTATCAACAAGACCTAGAGTAATAAAAGAAGTCATCCCCAACTCCTGCCCAGTAGGCATGATCTATGGATGCATAACCTATAAAAAAGACAGATAAATTTAAATCATATATTAATTTACAGTACATGTTAACACTGGAAACTTATGCAATAGATGATCTATCTATCATAATAGATGATCTGTCTATCGTAATAGATTAATAATGTTTTGCATCAGATTACCCATTTATTACATAATTTGTTGTAGATGGGTAATCTGGTTAGTCGGGTTCAGAGAAACAAAGCAACAGATATGTAATCCACTATGAAATATGGATCATCTATCACAACAGATTACCCATTTTTTGTACCAGTTGCAGTAGACGGGTAATTTATTGCAATAGGCGACCCATCCGTCACAACAGATTGCACATCTGTTTCAATATCTTTCTTTGAGTCAAATTATTTTACTTGAAAGAAGACATACTGCATCATCCGAAGGGTTAAAGAGATCAGCGTCCTTAATTCTTATGCTGCTCTTTGCAACCAACCACCTAAGGATTTTAGCTGAGAAACCTCATTTGGGTAATTCTTGACTTGCTTTTGGAGGGGAGGAATGACTTTATATGACCAAGCCTAAAATATGTAAACAGAAAGCAAGCAAAAAAAGTCATAATAATCATTCAATATAAATTAATGGTTGAGTAAACGAATATTGATTAAATTTACCATGAAAGTCTAAGGAAAGTCGTATAATGTGATCGACTTTGGGGATAACTTTGTATGTAACTTTTTGACAGTCAAGTTGGAGCTTTCATATCCTCAGGAATGATTGTTTAACTTCTGAAAATCCTCAGGAAGCGCCAATAAATCATCTTCTATAACTTTGTTGACGTTTTATGCTAATATAACGGAATGGGAAAACCAATTAAGCACAATTGCTCCTTGTACTTCTTTGGTATGATTTTATCCTCGAGATCTTCTATCAAATACTCCGCTTTATAGCTACTTTTCTTAATTTTGAACAACCCATTTAATTTTTCCTTGCCTTTTTTGGTTTTAGTGGATGGTCGCTTGGACAATGCCTTCCTTTTATTTAATGGTAGTGGTTTGGCTGTCCTACTTGCCTTGGACTTTTTGTGGGGTGTTTCCTTGATGAGAGTTTATTTTGGACGATCGCATCTGAAGCCTTTCACTATAGAAATCTCTTTCATGCCAAAAAAACTGACATGCCACAGTAGTTGATCCAGATTTCATCTATTTTTTTCCCATTCTGTCAAATGTTTATCATCCCCCTTACAGTTGATCTTGCGCTTGAGAAGACCATATACCATGCTCATTCAGAAATGGACAGAGTGGTCCTCAGGCAGCTCAAGAAAGTGTCCAAAGTAGCTCTTCTTAAAAATTTCATCTATTTTTTCATTCTTCATAATATTGCTAAATTCATCAAAACGTTTCCCCAACTGACATTTAAGTACAAGATCACCTGTTAGTTCTGCAGGGTCATCTATCAACATCGCAACTTGAAACCTGTCGATACTAATAGTTTTGACAGGATCATGCTGGGATTTTTATCTTAATTCATGCCCCATTGGTGATGCATTATCATCATATTGATCATCATTCTCTTTCTCACTTTTTACTTCTATCTCTTCTTGTTTATCATCATGTTAATCAGCATCCTCTTTCTCACTTTCTACTTCTTCCTCTTCTTGTTTATCTTTTTCTTCCTCCTCACTTTTATTTTCCTTACCAGCCTCTATATACCCTTCTCCACCTCTCTATTCAAAAATTTTCTCAACTTCATTTTTCCCTGACTGAGATTGTTCAGGAAGTTCCTCCAAATCCATCTATACTCTAGCCTTTTTTGTTAGGTGGTCAGAAGTTGATCCACTTTCAGTTTCTTTTCTATTAGGAGACATCTTTTAACTACAAAAAAATCAAATATATATTACATTTGATGTTTGCATAATTTTAAATAAAAGGTAAGATAAATTTAAATAAATTATTATACTCCACATTACAAAAAAATATTCCAACAGATAGAACAGATGGGAAATCTGTTTGAAGACCTATTTAATATCTCCCAACAGATGTTCTTCCTGTTTCAAAAGATGGACCACAAAGACCACCAATACCACCATCAAGACCACCACTAATGCAACCAAGACCACCACCAATGCCACCAAGACCACCAACAATGCCACCAAGACCACCAAAACCACCAACACCACCACTAATGCCACCAATACCCACACCAAAACCTTCAAGATAGAAAACACCACAACCAATGCCACCAATAGCAACAACAGGACCATCGATACCACCATTAAGACCACTAATAACAAATCCACCAGCAACAACCACTAACAACACCACAAATACCATTAAATAATACCATGACATTCAATGAAATACCGCGACAAAACCTATGATTTTCTCAAGTTCTTCCTATATTTTTAGCATCAAAACTCAAAATTTTTAGCCCATTCTCGAACGTAATATAACTAAAAGACTTTTTTTTGTTATTAACTAAAAAACCCTAATTTTTAGAATAAAAAACAAATGTAGAACTCTTATCGAAGTCTGTTATCCATGAAAATAGAGTAAACGATGGATACAAGCGATAATGAAGTCAAAAATAACAACTATGCGGTTGAAAATAGGAAGAAAATCGATCTATTTTAAAGGGTTGAGTAATATGTTGAGTAGTTGTTGTCTGTATTGTTGAGAGAGAAAGAAAAGAGCGAGAACTCGAGATTTAAAATGATGAAACATTTTTCCTAAAAATGGATGATTTGTATGGGTTGATTTATATTTTTGGAAAAGAATGACAAGTTTTTAAATTGTTAATTTGGTCCGAAGTGATCTTAATTATTTTTGAACTTTTAAAAGATATAATTTTTAACCGTCTCATCATAATAAATTGTATTAAGTTCAACTGGAACACTAATGAATTTTAGGTATTATCTTAATAATTAGTTAATATGAATCATTTTAACTCAGATTGATTGATTGACGACTTAGGTCGGGCGAAATGCAATACCAATATCATGCAATTGCAAAGACTCAATTGAAGTTGTAGTTGACCCTATAAAATCATCCCTAGTTCTAGGTAAATCAATTTAGGTATTACCTTAATAATAAGTTAATAAGAACCATTTTAATTCAGATTGATTGATTGATGACTCGGGTTGGGAGGAACGCAATACCAACATCATGCAATTGCAAAGACTCAATTGAAGTTGTAGATGACCCTATCAACTCATCCCTAGTTCTAAGTAAATCAATTTAGGTATTAGAATAATAATAAGTTAATAAGAATTGTTTCAACTCAGATTGATCGATTGACGACTCAGGTTGGGAGAAATGCAATACCAATTTCATGCAATTGCAAAGACTCAATTGAAGTTATAGTTGATCTTCTCAACTAATACCTATTTATAGCTAAATAAATTTAGGTATTAGATAAATAATAAGTTAATAAGAATTGTTTCAACTCGGATTGATCAATTGACGACTGAGGTCGGGAGGAATGCAATACCAACATCATCCAATTGTAAAGACTCAGTTGAAGTTGTAGTTAACCCTCTCAATTCATCCCTTTTTCTAGGTAAATCAATTTAGGTACTAGCTTTATAATAATTTAATAAGAATTATTTCAGCTTAAATTAATCGTTTGATGACTCAGGTCAGAAGGAACGCAATACCAATATCATGTAATTGTAAAGACTTAGTTAAAGTTGTAGTTGACCTTATTAACTCATCCCTAGTTATAGCTAAATAAATTTAGGTATTGGATCAATAATAAGTTAATAAGAATAGTATAAACTCGAATTGATCGATTTATGACTCAGGTTGGGAGGAATCCAATACCAACATCATCCAATTGTAAAGACTCAATTAAAGTAGTAGTTGACCTTATCAACTCCCCTCTTACTCTAGGTAAATCAATTTATGTATTAGCTTAATAATAAGTTAATAAGAATCATTTCAACTCAGATTGATCGATTAATGACTCAAGTCAAGAGGAATGCAATACGAATATCATGCAATTGTAAATACTTAGTTGAAGTTGTAGTTGACCCTATCAACTCATCCTTAGTTATAGTTAAACAAATTTAGGTAGTAGATTAATAATAAGTTAATAAGAATTGTTTCAACTCAGATTGATCGATTGATGACTCAGGTTGGGAGGAATGGAATACCAACATCATCCAATTGCAAAAACTCAATTAAAGTTGTAGTTGATCCTATCAACTCATCTCTAATTCAAGACAAATTAATTTAGGTATTAGATTAATAATGAGTTAATAAGAATCATTTCAACTTAAATTGATCGATTGATGACTCAGGTCGGGAGGAACGCAATACCAACATCATGCAATTTCAAAGAGTCAATTGAAGTTTTAGTTGACCCTAGCAACACATCCCTAATTCGAGTTAAATCAATTGCAAAGAAATCTATTGCAACAAACGGCTGAGCTGTTTGAAATTTTCAAACAAATATTGAGATTTATTACAATAGATTACCTATTTGTTTTAATTATCAAATAGACATTTGCATCTGTTGCGACAGATGACTGAGCTGTTGGAAATTTTTAAACAGATAATGATAACATTGCAATAGATGACATATCTGTTTGAAAATCTTTTTTTATTTTAAAGTAATTTTCTGACCGAAATAAAAATGATAAAATACGAAATTTTCAAACAGATATTGATAACTGTTCCAACAGATGACATATCTGTTTGAAAATCTTTTTTTATTTTAAAGTAATTTTTGTTTGAAATAAAAAAGATAAAATATTGAGGCGGTAAAAAATATTTCTTGGATAACTCAAAAATTTCCTCCTTGGGTAGTCTTATCTTATCTCTTCAATATCACCTATCTCCTCTCCTCGTGCCCCTCAAAGTTATTAATGAATATTAATTAATATTTAAACCCATTTATAGAATTATCCCTCCTTTAGCCATAAATTAATCCATCTCCCTTCTTTTTTTTTTCTCTTCTCTTTAGGGTTATCACAACCATCTCTTTGTTTTCTCCTTTATCTCCTCTTTCTCGCGAGGATCCTTTCGGAACTCAATCATTCTATATCTTTTCTCGACTGAAATTTCTCTTTTGATCTCCTTGCTTTTGACATGCTCTTTCATTCTTGTCTTCTTCTTTGTAAGTTATTTAAATTAGTTATTTACATCTATTTTTTTATTTAATTATCTTTTACCTATATACTATTTATTTAAAAAAATTGAAGGAAAGATGACTTTTAAGTTTAAATGCCTTGTGGAAGTGTCATTTTTTTATATATATTTTATTTATTTCTTTGTTGTTGATGCGATTATTGATGTTGTTGGTGGGGTTGGTATTATTGGAATGTGTGGTGTAGTATTGTTGATTGTGTTGGAACAAATAGTGTTGTTTTTTTGTTGTTGATATTGTTGTTGATGTTACAATAGATGAAGCAACAGTTGGAACAAATCAAACCACTAGCAAGGTTGGTTTGATGTATTCCAACAGATTACACATTTGTTGAAATAGTGTCTATATCTATTGCATAAAATGTGTAGTCGTTTATAATAGATTGGCCATCTGTTCGGGAATCTGTTGCAACAAATATGGAGTTTGTCACAAAATATGTGTAATCTGTTACAACAAATGGGTAATATATTACAACAGATGAATAATCTGTTGTAATAGGTGGGGAATTTATTGAATAGATGTTGAAATGTGTTGTATTTATTCAATTTTGTGTTACCTTTTCTAAAATTATGCAGACAATAATTGTTATTTTTTTTGTTCTTCTCTTGTTTGACATCAATTGTTTTTCTCTTATTTGTAGATATAAAGAAATAAAAGTTTATCAACTTTTGCTCGACCAACACAAAAAGCAATAGTAAAGATGGGTTTGGTGGAATAAGCTGCTTACAGATGGAACCACTTCATATGTGGGAGGTATGTATTACTGATCATGTTATCGTGAAAACACACATAAAGCTCATTGATTTTGTGAATACTATGTTTTACCAATTAGGTATTGATCATTCAAATAAGATATCTATAATTTTATAGTTAAGTTTGACAGGTCTGAACTAATAAGGTTGAGGAACCATGAATATGGTTTCGATACCCTATTAAGATTTAATGACGGTTGTTGCTCATGTTTATGTGTCGAGCTTTGTGAAGGAATCAAGTTCTGGTGGCATTGTAAAAATATTCAATACTGATTGGACTAACTTTTAGGGTGCATTGAATCTGAGAAGGCCTTTAAAGCCTTCCATTATAACAACCAAGAACTGAAATCAATATAGTTATTGACCTAGAACAAATTTATATGGTTGGGTTGCTCAAAGTGATGATTATACGCCAGAAGGTATGGTAGGAGAATACCTGCAAAGGAAAAGGGGAGTTGATAAAGATTATATCATCTTAGAACTAATTGAAGAGGAAACATAGAATAAGAGGGAATTTTGTAGTGAATCTGACCAGTTAAATTGATTTAAAATATGAGAAATCTAAATAAAGTGCAAATAAAAAAGTGTACCCAAAAATGAAAATCCATCTGTTGTCTCTCTCAAAGAAAAATAGTGTAGCTGGGCACTTTGCTAGGGAGATGCGGCTTGCTACGATGTTCAGAATGATAACCTACATAGAAAATAGCAGAACACCAAAGAATGCAACTTTCCAGGAACCAAGGGTTGAAATGATGTACAGTATGTCAAGAAAACTTATGTTAAGAACAGCTGCAGTTAAAATAAGGAATCTAAGCAAAGGTAAAAATTTTTGCATTTTAAATTGTATCCCATGCCTTCTTGTTTGTGGTTCCGATTAGGTTTATTGCTATTTACTTGATTAGATCCATAAACAAGATTGAAAGGCAAATTGAGTATCATTACTTTCTTAGCAATATGGCTATAATTTATTGTGTATTCTTGCCTTAGTATGATTTCAACATATTTTGGAGAAGATTAGAGGTTTGTTGTAGTATGTGAATCTCGATAATTTTCATGCTTGCCTCCAACTTGTTGAGTTGGTCTTCAAGTTTGTCATTGCCGTCTTTGAGGTTTGTATAGAGTTCTTGGTATTTTGTGAGCTCGTCAATAAGGAACACTTTCTTTGAAGTTGTGGCATTGTAAAAGGCCTTCAGAAGACTTCCAAAACACTTTCTTCAAAAGGCTTAAAGGATACATGGAGGGTCGCTATGTTTGTTTTAGGTCAACGTGTTGATACAGACTCAAGCAGTGGACCCAACAGTTGAATAGTTGGTAAAGTGAGCTATTTAACTGTTGGGACCACTACTTGAGTGTGCATCAACACGTTGACCTAAAACAAACATAGCAATCCTCCATATATACTTTAAGCCTTCTGAAGAAGGTGTTCTAGAAGCCTTCTGAAGGCCTTTTACAATCCCACAACTTCAAATAAAGTGTTCCTCATTGAAGAGCTATCAAAAGAACAAGATCTATATACTAACCTCAAAGACGGGATGACAAACTTGAAGACCAAATCAATAAGTTGGAGTCAATCTTGAATTTTATCGAGATTCACATACTACAGCAAGCCTCTGATCTTATCCAAGATATGTTGAAAGCATGCTAAGGCAAGAAAACATAATCAATTATATCCATATTACTAAGGAAGTAATGATACTCAATCTATCTTTCAATTTTGTTTGTGGTTCTGATCAGGTCAATAACAGTGGACCTAATTGGAACCACAAATAAGAAGGCATGGGATGCAATTTAAAATTCAAAAATTTTCGTCTTTGCTAGATTCCTTATTTTAACTGCAGGTGTTCTTGGTGCAAATTTTCTTGACTTACTGTACATCTTTACAACCCTCGGTGCCCGGAAAGCTGCTTTCTTGTTGTTCTGTTATTTTTTTATGTACGTGATCATTCCTACTATGCTCACTAGTTGCATTTTCCTAAAAAAGTATCCCCTGCAGTTTTTCTATTTCAAAGAGACAACAGACAAATTTTCATTACTGGATACTATTTTATATTTGTACTTGATTCATATTTCTCATGTTTTAATTCAGATTCATCGGCCAGATTCGCTAGAAGTTCCTTGCTACTCTATGTTTCCTCTTCAATTATCTCTCAGATGATATCGTCTTTCATCAAGTCTCTTTTCCCTCACAGGTATTATCCTACGGCTCCTTCTGGTGTATAATCATCTTCTTGAACAACCCTTTCATATAAATTTGGCCCATGGGAATTTTTATTTCTTTTTTGTTCTTATTTGATACAGTGCAGGCTTCGAAGGCCTTGTCAGAGTCTAATGCACAGTTAAAGTTAAGTCTAATCGCTATTGGATGTCTGCAATGACACCAAATATTGATCCCATCTCAAATCTTGACGCGCATAAACATAAGCAACAACCATCATTAATTCATAATAGGGTATCAGCATCATCTTCATGGGTCCCTCAACCTTATCAATTAGAACCTATCAAACTTAACTGTACCATGCAGGATCATGTTTGAATGATCAATGCCTAATCAGTTAAAATCTGCATTCACAAAATCATTGTACTTAATATTTATTATCTCGATGACCTTATCAGTAATACATAACTCCCACACATGAAAGTGGATCTATCCATCTGCATGTACCTTATTCTTTCTAGCCTATCTATGGCTTAATTTGAATAAACAGATGACTAACCTGTTGCAATAGATGACACATCTGTTAAAATTATCAAACAATTATTAACATTTGTTATGACAGATGATCAATTTATTGCAACATATGACTTATCTGTTGGAAATAATAAAAAAGATATATGCATCTGTTGCAACAAACTGTCAATATGTTGTAAATTATCAAACAGATAAAATATATTTTGCAATAGATTACCCATCTGTTAGATTTAATTTAAAGCAATTTTCTTTTCTTTCTGAAATACAATAAAGATAAAATGTTGCATTTAGATCCCTTTTTTTAATTTACATATTCAAAAATTTACCAATTTTATTTAATTAAGGGATGTACTTATACATAACTCCACTTTTAGATAAGGCTGATTAGGATTTAGACAAGGTGATTTTTTGCGACTCCTTACAGGAACTTGAAAGGCAGATTCATGAACTCTAGTAGGAGTTGGGCGACATGAGAGCAAAGCTGAGGAGGGCCCTGCTGCTGTCGGATGTCGATTGGCCAGTTGACAATAATAATAATAATAATAATAATAATGATAATACTACTACTAATAATAATGACAGTAATAATAATAATAATTAGGTTATGTTTTTTCTTTTAGCATATGTATTTTTTTTATTATATCAGATCTACCTAAGGGAGGAACCTAATATTTGTTTTGTTTATTGTATATTGTATATAATGGATTCAAAAAATCTATGATTGATTGACTTTGGATTTTTAATTCTTATTTAATATTTAATTTTCATTCTATCTGTTCCTTATTATCAAGATGTCGACGGCTGGAGGTAAGAATTAAGCATTTGTGACAACTGATGGACCATATGTTGCATCAGATGGTTAATTAGTTGCGACAGATGGATCATATGTTGCAACAAACGGTTATTAATATGAAAAATATTATTGTTATTTAGAGGGTGAAAAGTCATGATTTTTCAATTATTAAATATGAAAAATGGTTCGTAAATAAATAATAAGAAAATAAATGATAAACACAATTTATAATCATAAAAAAATAGATATTTAATTTTAATAACTGATGTTAATATTAAATAGGTAACAAGTGGTGATTTTTCACCATTTTTGTTTTTAAATCTGTATTTTTAATTTATTTATTATATAATAAAAAGGTCACCAAAGGGTATATGATGATTGTTAAAAAAGAGGTGAACAGTCGTGACTTTTTCTCTAGCACATTCAAAACAGCTAATGAATCAAATTTTCTATCTGTTGCTATTGATGAATCAGCTGTTAGAAGAAATCAAAAAAGCTCCTTCAACAGATGGTCGATTTGTTGCAACAGATGGTATATCTGTTGCTATAGATGGGTTATCTGATGCAACAAACATATAATCTGTTGCCATAACTCAATAAAAATAGTTATTATTTTATTAAAATATACAGTTATTGAAATAGTGAGAAGTCTTCAATTATTTAAATTTAAGAACTAATTAATAATAATAAGCCGAAATGTCATGACTTGTCACACTAATAAAAAATTCAGCATCTTGATTTAATTAAGTCATTTCTTTTTACAGAAAAATAATAAGAAAATAAATGATAAACACAATTTATTTATAACCGTAAAAAATGGTTATTTAATTTGACTAATTGATGCTAATATTAAATAGGCGACAATTAGTGACTTTTCAACATTTTGATTTTTAAATCTGTTTTTTTAATTTATATAATAAATAATAAAAAAGTCGCCAATTTAGATTAATGAAAGTATATTATTATTATTATTATTATTATTATTATTATTATTATTATTATTATTATTAATTATATGTTGCAATAGATATATTATTTGTTGTAACAGATGGGTTATCTGATGCAACAAATATACAATATGTTGCCACAACTCAATAAAAAAGATTATTATTTTAATAAATAAAAGGTTACTGAAAGTTTGAGAAGTCTTCGATTATTTTATTGAGAAAAAAGTTATTTAAATTTAAGAACTAATTAATAATAATAAGCTGAAAAGTCATGACTTGTCACAATAATAAAAAACTCACCAGCTTGATTTAAATTAAGTCATTTATTTTCACAGAAAACAATAAGAAAATAAATGATAAACACAATTTAAAACCATCAAAAAATAATTATTTAATTTAAATAATTGATTTTAATATTAAATAGGCGACGAGTAGTTTCTTTTCATCATTTATTTTCAAATCTATTTTTTAATTTATATAATAAATAATATAAAATTCACCAATTTGGATTACTTAAAGTATATGGTGATTATTATTATTAAAAAATAGATTATATGTTGCAATAGATAGATTATATGTTGCAACAGATATACAATCCGTTGCCACAACTCAATAAAACAATTATTATTTTATTAAAAGAAATGGTTATTGTAAAGGTGAGAAGTCTTTGATTATTTAATTGAGAAAAATATTATTTAAATTTAAGAACTAATTAATAATAATAAGCTGAAAATTATGACTTACCACAATAATCAAAAAGTCCGCAACTTTGATTTAATTAAGTCATAACTTTTCACAATAATGAAAAAATCACCAGTTTGAATGTAATTAATAAAATGGAGGTTAACAGTCATGTTTTACTGCCTAACCCATTCAAATTCATTCCTCTATAAATTGGTCTCTCCTTACTTGTTTATTCTACTACACTCTATTTATTTCTTGCATCTTCCCTTTCATATTACAACTTCAACCACTCTCTGTTCAAAGATCAGATACCTTTTCCCTGACTAAGGTAATTTTTTTCTTTTTCTTTTTGTGAAAATCTACCCAATTGGTAGTATACGTTATATTACATCCAGACTCTTTTCTTTACTTGTGTTTTTACTTTTTTCTGTCAATTCATGCGTGTTCTGGCTATGTCCTATTTGGGACGTCGCTTTTTTGCGACACGCTATGTGGGAACTTCGAAGGAAGGTTCATGACCTGCAGTAGAAGTTGGGCACCGTGAGAGCAAGGATGTTCTGTGAGATTCGCAGGCTGAGGAGGGCCCTGCTGCTACCGGTTGACGATTGGCAATAATAAGAATAATAATAGTGGTGATGATGATGATGATGATGATAATAATAATAATAATGTTATGTTTTTTCATTTAGCGTGTGTATTTTTATTTTTATTTTAATTTATATTCCAAATACCTACCTAATGTATTTTATTTTTGTTTAATGAAAAATTTACGTTTCTGTCTATTTCTTCTTCTCATCAAACATGTCGACAATTGGACGTAAGGAACAATTTTGAATCCAGTATCAATAGCAAGAGTTTTGAAATATATTGATTATCTATTGGGTTTGTGGTAGGAGTTGTTTTGTGTTATTCCAACCAGATTACTCATTTGTTGCAATAGATTACTCCTTTGTTGCAACAGATAACTCATCTGTTGCAACAGAGGACCCATCTGTTCAATTCATGTTACGGGAACTATATAGAACAATAAACATGAATCCAACATATGAGTCTTTCGTTGCCACAGATTACTCATCTATCACAATAGATGAGTGATCTATTTAAATAGATAGCTCTTATGTTGGATTTATGAACGGGTTCTATCCATTGTTATAAAACAGTAGTAGCAGTGTACCCAGATGACAAATTTAACTGAAAATCATAATTTTACTTACCAAAGTCACCTATAAAGTAATGTCAAAGCGATGTACGAAACAAAATTTGACATAAAAAATTATTCAAATAGCAGCAGTAGCGGTAAAAAAAACAACAATAGTTGACAAAAAGAAGTTGAAAACACTTTAGCACACAAACTGTTAATACGCGTGGCACACTAGAAATCAAGAAAAACACTTTAGCACATAAACAATTATTACGTAGATGGCTCTTATGTTAGATTCATGAACAAGTTCTATTCATTATTGAAAAAATGGAAGTAGCAGTGTACCCAGGTGACAATTCAACTAAAACTCATAATTTTACTTACCAAAGTCACCTATGAACTAATGCCAAAGTGATGTACAAAATAAAATTTGACCTAAAAAATTATTCAAGTAGTAGCAGTAGCGGTAAAAACAACAATAATGGTCGACAAGAAGAAGATGAACTGGATAATAAAGTAGAAGATGATGATCATAAAGTTGAAGATGATGATAATGAAGCATAAGATAATGAATAAAGCAGCAACAACAATAAATAGCAAAAATCGCGAAAAGAGAGAAAAACAACAATGGATAAGAAGAGAGAGAAACACACCTTCCTTCCTCCGTTTCCTGTTATATTAACTACCATTTGGATCAAATTGTAAATTTAAAAACTTATGGGCTATTTTCAAAATTTTTTAATTTTCTTAATCCATAATAAAGTAATTGTCACCTCCACTCAATTACTAAGACTTGAGTCACATACACCTCATTTTCATTTTTTTTATCACTTAACAAAATGCCCCGCTGTGTTAATGGTTAACTGATGGGTTTATTAATTAGTAGAAAAATAGATGGTAATGAAGAATAATTAGAAAAAATAACTCAAAAAATCAGGAAAAAGATAAATATGTTTGCTGAGCATTGAGGCATGTCACATCAACAGCCTCTAGCATCTCTTTTATATATAGAGAGAGATTGTTTCAAATTTTCAAATGTACTTTGTCATTAGATATTCTATCTTCATTCTTAATTTTTTTAAAGAAATTTTATATATCCATTTCACTAAAAAAAATGAAACAAACTAAAATAATTAATAACTCACAAGTTGAAAAAGTATAGCTTTTGGAGATGGAGAATTGTTATTTCATTGAAAAAGTATAAAATTTTCAATGGTTTTTAAGTGAGAATTTTATGTTTTTGGGAGACTCAATTCATCGAATTTTTTTTGGCATACCCAATTCAACGATTTTTTTTTGGCATACCTAATTCAACGGAGTAATTTTCATCAGTTTCATGATCGATTACCTCTGTACTATTGATACAACTTCTCTGAAGATGTGGAATTTCGATTAAAAAGTCATAGATCTAAAAGAAAAGGAAAAATAAGGTACTAAGGAAAATTAAACACTGATGACAATTTCGTGATGGTGTTGTTGCAATTGTTGGGTAGTGAAGAAGAAGAAATCGAAAGTGACTTTTGACGGCAATGACAGTGATTTCAATGATAGATTTGATTATGCCTATTGACTTTTGTGGTGTTTCTTTGCACTTTTTATTGTGAGAATAGTTTTGATGTAATTTCAACGGTGATTTTCTTGTGGGTGATATTGAAAGAAAAGAATTTGAAATATGACATAGCATTTGATGTGGCAGTGATATTGCGACGATGTGGCGCGAGTGACATGCACTCTACTCTCCCATCATGTGACTAGTTATACATCCGCTGGGATGAAAATAAATTCAGTTCAAACTAGTATAGGTGTGCAATAGGTCCGTCATAATAGTTTGAGTTCATCATCGACTTTTCAGGACAAGTTCATCAGGGTGTATTTAATAACTTTACCCAATATGAATAGATATATGCATATATATATATATATATATATATATATATATATATATA
>NC_061120.1:13103528-13207580 GCF_002878395.1 Capsicum annuum | reverse complement strand
TCGATAATTAGTTTGTCACTGTTAGAAGGAATTTTGCTTTAGATATTTTTAATTCGCTGATTGATTTTAAAAAAATTTTAATGATACAAAAGGAATCACGCATCTTCTTAAATCGGATGCAATATATTTAAATAATCATAAGGATTAATCTTTTCTTGTTTTGCAAATTTATTTATTTGATCTATGAAATGAAAGAACTTCATGAATTGGTTATTTTTTTAACCATTGAATTTGAAATTAGTTTTAGCTATATTGCATTGTTCGTACATGTAAATGTATCAGGTCTAAATTTTCAAACACACATCTTAAAGCGTCTCTTATTTATAACTTTCTAACGATAATATTATATTTACAATTCTGTAGGTTTGATATTCTTGAAACATTCTTTCAGTTTTTTTCAGTTATAAGTAATTAAACGTTATTTAATTCATTTTTATGCTGATTTTGTAAAGTTTTCAATTTGAAAAAAAAGTATATCATGTTTTGATTATGAATTCTTACGATTGTTTCAAGGTTTGTTAGTTCGATATATTTACTTTTAACTATAAGTTGTACATATTGTACCTAATTTCATACTAATTATAACACACGTGTAAGTACTAAAAAGAAATTATAAGATCTTTTTTCTTTCTTTATATTATTAAAGTCAATTTTTCATGTAACTACTTATTAATATGTGAATAAGCATGTAAAATTTCATTACTAGGTTCTTAACAAATTCTGAAGTTAAGATATATTTTTATTTAATATGTATATAGAATTGCAAAACTTAAAGTGAACTAGACTATATCTCGAATAAAATATATATCTTTTTTCATTTCTATGATTAAGGCTCCATGTGTTTTTTTTTTTTAATGATTCAGACGTCTGAATCAGAATACACATCTAAATGATTAAAATGTTTTCTCTAGATTTGAAAACTGAATGATTAAGACTGTTTGTTTTTCAACATCTGAATGTGTAAAAAATATTTATTTGTATACACAATAAAAATAAAAAATACAATTCAAATAAAACATTAATCATATATTAAAAAAGTATGTAATTTAATATAACAAAGTTATTAGTATTTGATTGAGAAAAAAATATTTATGTTTGTTAGTGATAGTGGAGATGGTTCATAATGGTGGTTGCGGTGACAAAGATTGATGTTAGTGATTAATAATGTTGGTGGTGATAATTGTGATGGTTGGTATTGTAGTAACTGTTATGATGGTGGCGATTGATGGTGGTGGTGGTTGTTGTGATGTGACGCTACTTGATGTTAGCAGTTTAAGGTGTTAATTGTGTTGGCTGAAACATGAATGCATGATGATTGACGATGTGTTGGTGCTAGTTGGAGATGTTATGTGTTGTGATGGAGAAGATGGTTGTTAGTAGAGATAAATTATAGCGATGGTACTGGTTGAAGTGGTGGTAGAGGTGGCGTTACTAGTGACAATGGTGGTGGTGGCCAAAGAATTTGTAGAGGTTGTGATGTATTAGTGGTAGTTAGTGGTGGTGCTAGTTGTGATAGATGAGTTGATTGGTAGTAGGGATTGACCGGTAGTGGTTTCTGATTGTTGTGCTGTTGACGGCAGTGGAGGCGGTGAATATAATTAGAATAAAAAAGGTAGTAGGTGTGGTAGCGGTTGACAATTGTGGTTGGTAGTGGTATTTGTTGTCGATAGTGGTTGTGATGGTGGAGGTGGTTGGTAGTGGTAGTTGGTGGTTGACAATGGTGACGGTGGCAAAGGTGGTTAGTGGTGGTCACTGTTCATTATGAATAGAGTAGTGAATATTGTCCAACACCAGAATAATCCTTCAGACCTATTAAGACTTAGTTCTAAATCTGAATGATTAAGACCTATTCAGACCTATTAAGAGTTAAAACCTTAATAGCCTGAAGTCTGAACCATTCAGATTTAGATCTCCATTAAGTGCAAACAAATGAGGCCTAAGACTACTTGCTAGAACTCAAATAAGATGAAGAAAACTTGTTAAGTATAAAATATTATTTATCTCGTTTTGAAAAAATATTTACGTTCTCTTTAATTGAGTTTTATTCTCATAATCAATTACTCTTTTCACATTCATGTGGAGGATGAACCTCAAAGTCAACAGTTAGAGGTTTGTTAGCCTAATCTACATATCGAAAAAATAAATTGAACAATCAATCAACACTAAATCTTGTAACTTTGCTTCAGGTGCTTAAATTATTGAAAGCAAATGGTTCACATAGGTAAAACTTGGGAGGATCGTAGAAATGAAGGCAAATGTGATAATTGAGATAATAATGAAATTATGGATTCCCAAACACACAACTTGAGCATGAGCAATCAGATATTTGTTTGTTTATGTTAAGTTTCTTGTAGCTTTTATACAACTAGAATTGCGAGGAACTTAATATAAACAAACAGTACCTAGTTGTTAAAGCACAAGTTGTGTGTTTGAGATTTCACTTTTATCTCAATCATTACATTAATGCATTTATATCCACGGTCCTCAGAAGTTTCACCAATGCGAGTCATTTTCTTTCAACAACTTAAGCATCTAAAGCAGGTTAAGTTATAAGATTTAATGTTTCTCAATTGCTTAATATGATTTTGATATGCAGATTAGGAAACATGGACTACCAACTATTAACTTAGAGATCCTTTTTCAACATCAATGTGAGCACAACAGTTTAGTATAACAAAGAAACTCAATTGAAGAAAAAATAACTGCTATTTTTAGACAAAATAAATCATATCTAGACTTAAGTTTTCTCCATTTTATTTGATATCAACCATTAGATCTTAACTATAAGAATGAAAAGACGCATATTATTTGAGAGCCAGTTCAATTCACTTTTAAGTCGTGTGATTAATATATGTACGTATTAAATGATAGTATTTCATTACATTGAAACTACTTAATATCTAATAATGGCAATTTACATGCTAACTCACACATTAGCAAATAAAAAAGGACAATCTTGTGTACTAAAGCTATAGCTATGCGTGGTGCCTGGAAAAGGCACCCACCACAAGGGTGTATTGTAGACAGCCTTACCTTTTATTTCTGCCAGAGGCTGTTTCTAAGGCTTGAACCCGCGACCTTTAACAAATAGGGATAGGAAAATTAACTTTGATAATATAAGAAAGATTAATAGATCTTATATGAGACTTCCAAAGACACATAGAAGTGTTCTAGTTTGAGTGAAAACAAATACAAATTAATTGTAGGTTATGATAAAAAGTACAAATATCAAACTAACAAACGTTAAAATAATCTTAAGAATTCTGAATTAAACAAGATATACTTTTCTTTTCAAATTGAGAAAGTTATAAGTTCTGCAATACTAGCAAAGTAAGTCAAAATACTCACAATTAAAAATAGAAGGAATATTTCAACAATAGGAAACCTGCAAACTAATAAATCTAAGATTATTGTTAGCAAGCTACAAGGAAGAGAATTTTTATAAGTGTTTATTATAAATCTCAATTCTAAAACGTACACATGTATGAAAAATGAAGCAGATAAAATTAATTTTTAATTCGATGATAAATAAAATAACTAATTGACGAAGTTCTTCAATTTCCGGCTTCGATTGAATGGAATTAATTTCTTAAACAAATGAAAAATCAATTATTATGATTATTTAAATAGAAGAGAGCAAGAAAAATTCGAAACCAAACAAAGGAGAAAATCGTGATTCAGGTTTATGGGTTTTGAATCTTAGAATCGTTTTCAGTTGATTATAATTGGATAAAAATTTTAATACATGCATACATCTAATGAACTACTTAATCAAATATATTGTATATGAGTTTAGAAGATGTATAATGCTTTTCGACATATTATTAAAGTGAGAAAAGGGCATAAATGATATCTTATCTATAGGAGTGGGTCTAATATAGTCCCTTAAATATACACTTATCGATTTTATTAGTCCTTTAACTATCTAAAAATTATCAAATTTGGTCTTTGTATATGCTTATACAAACAACTATCATTTATACTAACGGAAATTCATGTACTTCCATTAAATTTTCTCTATCACTAATTTCTCAATTGTTTCTCTCTTGGACACCTTATCGTCAAATTTCTCTCGTAAAAAAATAGCTTAAAAGTACAAAAAAAACAGCAGCTTGCATCAAACTTAACCAAATTACAGCACTAAAATACTCAAAAATTCACCAAACTACATAAAAAAGCTATGTCAAACTATCACCAAGCTGCACCAAAAACTATGCCAAACTACACAAAAAATGCATCAAAAAGGACAACAAACTGCACAAAAAACAACACCAAACTACAATAAAAACGTCAAAATATTTTTTTACGAGATTAGAAGATTTTCTATCGAACGTGAAACTACTTGATGCCTAACCTCATTAACTTTTCCACTGAAATCTAGTTCAACCTTCAAACTTTTTCAGCCACAGAACTAGGATTGATAGTGAAAAATGTTCATAATGTTGAGATAATGTAATAACAAAGAAATAATTAAAAAAAACTAAAGCACATAATCAATCAATTAACAATGGTACTATTCACCTCCTCAGCTTGAAAATGGATAACATACTTCCCCAAATCGAGTTAATTCGATAGATTGATTATGTAATCACCCAAAAATTCAAAACCAATATTAGAGCCATATTTCAAGCTCATGCATAGTACATTATAGTTCTTTGGTAGTGTTATGCGTGAGTTTGATGTATATTAAGGCCTCAAATAACTCTCAGCTATTAGACGAATCAAAATAATCCTAACCGATTAAAATTTTGATAAGAATGTTGCCTTAGTCAACTTCAAATGAGCATATACTTTTATATATTGAGAATTTTCCATCTCAATACCCACTAAATTGTAGAAAATTAAATTATCTTTCCAACGATACCAATTTTACCTATATATGATACTCGGGTGAGAAGTTATGACACTTTTAGTGAAAAACAGTAGCCCAACGCGATAAGGCCGCGTCGCGGTGATGACCAAAATCAAATTTGTCCTTTTTCAGCGAACCACCATGGTAAGCACCGCGTCACGCCAAGGGACATTTTCGCATTCGTCACTTTCTAGTGAGGCACCACGATTGGCACCACATCGCGCCTAAGTGCCAAATCGGGATTATCTCTTCCAGTGGTGCACCACGATAGTAATGCAACGCACCATAGGGTAAAATGGAAATTATCAGTTTTCCAGTGGTTCGACGTGATTGCACCATGTCGCGCTAGAGCCAAAAATTAGGATTTTTAGTTTTTGCGATTTTAATTTCAGGGACTGTTTGATCTTTTTGTAAGGCCCTAAACTCATCCAAAATACAAAATTCATACCCTAAAGAGATATTATGTGCACCATTACTCATAATCCATCTCCAAGAAACTAATCCTCTTTCAAGAACAAACCTTAGCCTTCAAGATCAAAACTCAAAAATTCACAATCAATTCTCACAAATTCATAAATCAAGGTATGTTTGGTGTTCATTCTTGGGTTCCTTCCACCCTTGGAGTTCAAGAATCCTTTTGAGAATTTAAATCATGCATTACATTGTTGAATTGAGTTGTGTTCATGTATGTGTTGATTTTATGTGTTTTAAACTAAGAAGATTATGAATTTCAAGTAAATAAACTAGCATGTGTGTTGATTTATGTACTCCTTATATCATAACCTATGAATTATGAGTTGAATGTTGTAGTCATGATATCCCCATATTATTCTTTCTCATGTACAAGAAGCACGCTCCCCAAGTGTTTGACAAAATGTCTATACGAATAAATTGTGCATGATATCCTAATTGTAGTGTTTTAAACTTTTGATATGGTTCCATTATTTATGCTATCGAGTTCTGGGGCTATTGTATACCCAAAATTAGATGCTTGCTTAGTTTCCAGTCATAATAGAATGATTTCGTAGTAACTAGAACCTTAGCATTCAGTCAGTTATCAGAATCAGCGTGAGTTCAGTAAAGCTTAGAATGACCTAGTGGTCAGTGTCGGTTCAGTTGAGAGTAAGATTCAGCACCGAGCGAACCCAGAGATGGAGGCATTCCTTCCAGTATATGGTTTGACCCTTAGTAGCAATCCCTGAGTTATAGAACTACATAACCAGCATTGGGTAAATCATCTTCTTGCCAGACTCGGGTTGGCGTAACCATACACATCTCATGAGTCTTCCTGCCAGATTAAGGTTGACCCAGCCAATGTTAGTAACCTGTGGCATGGTGCTAACATCCTTCTAATTGGGGTTACAAGTTGGACCCCGAATCAGTCTATAAACGGGGTATGTCGGTTAGATAATAACTCCCATAGTATTAGTTCCAGTATTCAGTATTCAGTACATAACTCAGTTTAGTTCTACATGATTATGACTTACAGTTATCAGTTATTCAGTTATAAAAAATATAGTACTTCAGTTCCAGTCTAATTCAGATAAATGATATATTCTTGGTATTATAGGTTCATTACCTTCGGTAGTCCCATCCTTGCATATATTCTCATCCAGTCACTTCATGATATTTAGTTATTATTATTACTCATACACACGAACCCATTCATATTAGCCTAACCTCACCTAGCATACCCGTACATTTAAAGTACTGATACATACTCTCTCTTTGTGCTATGATGTCTCATATCATAGGTTTGAATGCTTGGGTTCCTAACCATACTTAGCCAGATCAGTCGATCAGCTGCAGTTATAGTAGTGAGTTCTCATCTATCGAGGATCCGATACTTATGTGATCTTTGCATTATTTCAGTATTTCAGTTATTTCAGATAGTAGTTGTGAGTTAGTTGGGACCTATCCAATCAACTCTTTTATTTTAGTTGTTTATAGTCTTTCAGACATTATCATTTAACAGTTATTCTACAGATGTATTAAATTTTGATTTAGTTCTACGAATCGTACGACATTTTTAGTTTTACTTCCGCATATACTTCATGATTATTATTCAGTGCTTATAATAGGTACCATTCATGGGTGAACTTGTGGTCCTTCGGGGTCATATGTACCGTGTGATGCCTAGGGTATAGTCTCAGGGCATTATAAACTTGATATCAGAGCCTAAGGTTCTAAGGTATCCTAGGAAGTCTGAAAGCCGTGTCAAGTAGTGTCTTGTACATGGGTGTGAATCATACCATACTTATGGGAAAGAGGCTATGAGGTATTTTAAGAAAAGTTCCCTTCTTTTAGTGTTCATATCATGTGAGTGAGCATGAGCTCAAGTTAAACTCTCTGTCTAATCCAACTTTCCCCTTCCCCTTATAGAATATGCCTTCCAAAAAGACTAACGGAAGATGGTCGGGGAACCAACCAGCACTTCTTCCTATTCAGGAAGATCCCCTGAATAATCATGTTTCTCATGCAGAATTCAGAGCAGCGTTCACCAACCTATCCTATTCTGTGGCATCTCAGAATGTTCGACCAGCTGCTGTTCAGGTCAACTTAGTAGCCAACACTACTGAAGCTAGAATTCAGGACTTCACCCGAATGAACCCTCCTTCATTTTTAGGGTCTAAGTCTGAGAGGACCCACAGAAATTCCTTGACATGGTGCAAAAGGTAACATACATTGGGGGGGTAACTAGTAGTGAGAGTGTTGAGTTAGCTGCCTATCAGTAGTGGAAGGTAGAGAGAGGCACAGATACAGGGCCTATAGAATGAGAGAAGTTCGCTACTGCATTCTTAGATAGGTTATTTTCATTGGAGTTGAGAGAGGCCAAGGTGTTAGAGTTCATCAATCTGAAGTAGGGTACCATGAGTGTGAAAGAGTATTCCCACAATTTTACTTAGTTGGCCAAGTATGCTCCTCATGTGGTAGCTAATAGTCGGTCTAAGATGATTAAGTTCATTTTTGGTGTATCTGATAGTGTGGTAAATGAGTGTAGGACCGCAATCCTAATTAAAGAGATAGACTTATCAAGGTTGATAGTCCATGCTTAATATATTAAGGAGCAAAAGGCTAAGGTGAAAGAGAGGGAGAGCAAGAGGGCTAGAATAGGTAGTTTTCATTTTGCTCAGCCGAAGTCAGAAGGTGGTAACCGTCCTCAGTTCTTCCCAAAATCTTCAGTCCTATCTCCGTCTTTGGCTAGTGTGCGAATGTCCAAATTCAAGAATGATAATAAGGATAGGGCACCAGGCTCTAAATCTCAGGGTAGTGTAAGCTGTGCTCGAATAAGTCGTCTTTGTTAGAAATATGGCAGAAACTATTAGGATGTCTGTAGGGCTGGCAACGACGTGTATTTCGGGTGTGGTAAGCCAGGCCATAGGATTAGAGTGTGTCCTCAGGTGGGTTCAGAGTCATTATAATCGTCCCCTAGTTCAGTTCGATCACCCTTCTCGGCAGGATGTCACTTTTAGTTCCACTTGTGGGTAGCACTCAAACAGGCTCTATGCACTTTAGTCTTAATAGGATTAGGAGAGTTCTTCTGATGTGGTTACTGGTACATTGCAAATCTTTCATTTATATGTTTATACTTTGTTATATCTTGGAGATTCTCTATCTTTCATAACTCCTTACATAACTGTCAATTTCGGAGTCTATCCCAAAATCCTAACAGAGTCTTTCTCAGTCTCTACCCCAATGGGTAAGTCTATCATCGCCCAGCAGGTATATAAGAACTATCCGATTATGGTTTCTCAAAAAGTTACTTCAGCAGACCTTGTAGAGCTAGAGATAATAGATTTTGATGTCATTTTTGGTATGGATTGGCTCCACTCATATTATGCCTCAGTATATTGTAGAAATAAAGTAGTCCATTTTCAATTTCCAAATGAACCAGCCCTTGAATGGAGGGGTAGTACTACAACGCTTAGGGGTCAGGTTATTTCGTACCTTAGAGAGAGAAAGATGATATCCAAGGGGTGCATTTACCATCTTGTCTGAGTCAAAGAATCTAAATCTGAGTCCCCAAATATTGAGTCAGTTTTAGTAGTGAGGGAATTTCTAGATGTGTTCCCTGAAGTTCTTCTTGGAGTTCCTCCCGAAAGGGAAATTGACTTCGGAATAGACCTTCTTTTAGATACATAACCTATCTCTATTCCGTCATACAGAATGGCTCCAGCCAAACTCAAAGAGTTAAAAAAATAGTTGAAAGATCTCCTATATAATGAATTCATTAGTCCCATATTTCCCCGTGGGGCGCACCAGTCCTATTCGTGTGTAAGAAAGATGGTTCTCTCAGAATGTGTATTGATTACCACCAGTTGAACAAAGTCACGATCAAAAATAAAAATCCACCTTCCAGAATTGATGACTTATTCGACCAACTTCAGGGTGCCAGTTATTTTTATAAGATAGACCTAAGATCTGACTTTTACTAGCTCAGAGTCAGAGAATGTGACATTCTAAAAATGGCTTTTAGAACCCGGTATGGACACTTCGAGTTTCTAGTCATGTCCTTTGGTCTTAGAAATGCCCCAACAACCTTTATGGACTTGATGAACCAAGTGTTCAAGCAGTACTTAGACATGTTCATCATAGTCTTCAATGATGATATTCTTGTCTACTCCTGTAGTGAAAACAATTATGTAAACCACCTCCGAATAGTATTGTAGACTCTTAGATCCTACCAGTTGTTCGGAAAATTTACTAAGTGTTAATTTTGGCTAAGATCAGTAGCTTTACTTGGACATATTATTTTCAGTGATGGCATTAGAGTTAATCCTCAAAAGATTAAAGCGGTGAGAAAATGGCCCAGACCTATTTCTCCATCAGATATCATGAGTTTCTTGGGTTTGGATTGCTATTACCGATGATTTGTTGAAGGATTTTTATCTATTGCATCCCCCATGTCCAGATTAACTTAGAATAAAGTTAAGTTTCAGTGGTTAGATTCTTGTGGTAAGAGTTTTTAGGAGTTGAAGACTTAACTCACGACAATCTAGGTTTGACGTTATCAGACGGTTCAGATGGGTTTGTTGTGTACTGTGATGCTTCCAGAGTTAGTTTGGGGTATGTTTTGATATAGAAGGGTAAGGTTGTGGCCTATGTCTCTAGACAACTTAAGTCCTATGAAAAGAACTACCCTACCCATGATCTTGAGTTAGCATCTATTATGTTTGCCTTAAAGATTTGGAGGCACTATTTGTATGGGGTTTAGGTTGCCGTGTTCACAGATCACTGGAGCCTTCAGTATGTGGAGATAGTTAGAATTACTAAAAGACTATGACATGAGTGTTCTGTATCACCCGGGCAAGGCCACTGTAGTGGCATACTCCTTAGTAGGTTGTCCATAGGTAGTGTTGCTCACTTTGAGGATGGTAAAAAGAAGTTAGTTGAGAAAGCTCACCAGCTTGCCAGATAAGGTATTCGTTTGGTTGATTTATTTGAGGGTAGCGTATGGGTGCAGAGTAATTTAGAATCTTCTTTAGTTGCCGAGGTAAAAGAAAAGCAGGACAGAGATCCTAGTTTAGTTAAATTGAAAGAGTCAGTCAGAGATCAGAGAGTAGAGGTTTTCTCCTAAGTTAGAGATAGAGTGTTACGTTGCAAGGGTAGACTGTGTATGTCGTGTGTTGATGAGCTGAGACAGAAAATTCTTATAGAAACGCATAGTACACGTTACTCTATTCAACCAGGGGCCATGAAGATGTACCGCGATCAGTGGGAAACCTATTAGTGGAGTGGGATGAAGAGGGATATTTCAGAGTTTGTGGCTAAGTGCTCTACTTGTCAGCAGGTGAAAATTGAGCACCAGAAGCCCAGTGGGTCTATGCAGGAGTTCAATATTCCCACTTGGAAGTGCGAGAAAGTGAACATGGATTTTTTGATAGGTTTGTCTCGTACTTGTTGTCAGCATGATTTGATTTGGGTCATTGTGGACAGGATGACCAAATCAGCCCAGTTGTTACCAGTCCATACTTCTTTTTTAGACGAGGACCATACCAAGCACTATATCAGAGAATTGGTTACGTTGCACGGTGTCCTATTGTCTATCATTTCAGATAGAGGCACGCAGTTGACCTCTCACTTTTGGAAACCTTTTCTGAAAGGTCTTGATACCTAAGTCCACTTCAGTTAAGCCTTTCACCCTCAGAAAGATGGACAGGTAGAAAAGATCATTCAAATCCTTGAGGATATGTTGAGAGCATGTGTAGTGGATTTGAAGGAAAGTTGGGATGACCACTTGTCTTTGATTGATTTCGTGTATAATTACAGCTATCATTCTAGTATTCAGACGGCTCTGTTTGAGGCCCGGTATAGAAGGAGATGTAGATCTCTGAATGGTTGGTTTAAATTAGGTGAGGCCATGATAGTGGGGCTTGACTTGATATTTGATGCCTTAGAGAAAGTACAGTAGATTAGGGAGAGGCTTAAGGCAGTCCAGAGCTGACAGAAATCTTATGCAGATGTGAGAAGGAAAGACCTTGAATTTGAGGTTGGCGACTTTGTATATCTAAAGATCTCTCCCGTGAAGGGAGTAAAGAGTTTTGGTAAGAAGGGGAAGCTTAGTCCCCAATATGTTGTCCCTTTCAAAATTTTAAGCCATTTTAGAAAGGTGGCTTATGAGCTTGAGTTGCCTGCAGACTTAGCATCAGTGCACCTAGTGTTTCATGTCTCATTTCTAAGAAAGTGCATTGGTGACCCAGCTGTAGTTGTTCCCTTAGAAAGCGTGGATGTTCAGAATTGCCTTTCTTAGGAAGAGGTCCCATTCGAAATCCCCAATCGTCAGATCCGTAGACTAAGGAATAGAAAAGTTTCCGTAGTCAAAGTTCTTTGGTGGAATCAATTCATTGAGGGAGACACTTGGGAAGCAGAAGAAGATATGAGGACCAAGTACCCTAATCTTTTCTCCACAAACTCAGATTCAGTGTAAGGTAACAACCTTCTTAGAATTTCTCTTTTCCATGCTCAGTTTCAGTTGCATATCATTCTCATGTTAGTCATGTATTTACAGCACTAGTTCAGTCATGTGTTACGCTTCAGACTCAGTCACGTAATCATATTTTCATCATGTATATCCAGCATGAAACCTAAGTTACTCAGTGTTTTCATCTTTACCAGTCTCATTTGAGGATGAATGTTCCCAAGAAGGAGATATTGTAATACCCCAAAAATTCAAACCAATATTAGAGCCATGTTTCAAGCTCATGCATAGTACATTATAGTTCTTTGGTAGTGTTATGCGTGACTTTGATGTATATTAAGGCCTCAAATAACTCCCAAATTTTGATAAGAATATTGCTTTAGTAAACTTCAAACGAGCATATATTTTACTATATTAAGAATTTTCCAGCCCAAGACCCACGAAACTGTAAGAAATTGAATTAGTTTTCCAATAATACCAATTTCGCTTGAATCCGATAGTCGGGTGAGAAATTATGACACTTTTAGTGAAAAATAGTAGCCTAACGTGACAAGGCTGCGCCGCAGTGATGGCCAAAATCATGTTCGTCCTTTTTCAGTGAACCACCATGATAAGCACCGCATCGCGCCAACAGGCATTTTCACGTTCGTCACTTTTTAGTGAGGCACCATGATTGGCACCGTGTCGCTCCAAGGTGCGAAATCGGGATTGTTAGTTTCAGTGGATCAATGTGATAGTAATACATCACGCCATAGGGTAAAATGGAATTTTTAGTTTTCCAGTGGCCTGACGCAATTGCACCATGTCGCGTCGGAGCTAAAAATAGGATTTTTAGCTTTTACGATTTAAATTCCAGGGACTGTTTGGTTTTTTTCCAAGGCCCTAAACTCATCCAAAACACTAAATTAAACCCTAAAGGGACATTATGTGCCACATTACTCATAATTCCTCTTCAAGAAACTAATCCTCTTTCAAGAACAAACTCTAGCCTTCAATATTCAAGATCAAAACCCAAGAACTCACCAGCAATTCTTAAAAATTCATAAATCAAGGTATGTTTAGTGTTTATCCTTGGGTTCCTTCCATCCTTGGAGTTCAAGAATCCTTTTGAGAATTTAAATTATGAATTACATTCTTGAATTGAGTTGTGTTCATGTATGTTTTGATTTTATGGGTTTTAAACTAAGAAGATTATGAATTTCAGGTAAATAAACTAGCATGTGTGTTGATTTATGTACTCCCCATGTCATAACTCATGAATTGTGAGTTGAATGTTGTAGTCATGATATCCCTATGTTATTCTTTCTGATATACAAGAACCATGCTCCCCAAGTGTTTGACAAAATGTCAATGTGAATAAATTGTGCATAACATCCTAATTGTAATGTTTTTAAACTTTTGATATGGTTCCATTGTTTATCCTATTGATTTTTGGGGGTATTATATATCCCGAAATTAGCTGCTTACTTATTTTAAAGTCATAATAGAATGATTTCTTAGTATACCGAACCATAGCATTCGGTCAGTTAACCGAATCAGTTTGAGTTCAATCAAGCTTAGAGCAACCTAGTGATCAGTGCCAGTTCAGTTAGGAGTAGGATTCAGCACCGAGTGAACCTAGGGATAGGGGTATTCCTGCAGTATAGCCAGCGTAGGGTAAATCGTCTTACTACCAGACTAGGGTTGACGTAACTATACATATTTTATGAGTCTTCCTGCCAGATTATAGTTGACCAAGCCAGTGTTAGTAACCTGTGGTATGGTGCTAACACCCTTCCAACTGGGGTTACAGGTTGTCCCCAAATCAGTCTATAAATAGGGTATATCGGTTAGATGATAACTCCTACAGTCTCCATTTCAGTATTCAGTACAGAACTCAATTCAGTTCTACATAATCATGACTTGCAGTTATCAGTTATTTAGTTATAAAAAATTTAGTACTTCAGTTTCAGTCTAATTCAGATAGACCATATATGCTTGGTATTATAGGCTTATTACGTTCAGTAGTAGTCCCAGCCTTGCATATACTCTCATCCAGTCACTTCATGATATTTAGTTATTATTACTACTCATGTAGATGAACCCATGCATATTAGCCTAACCTCACCTAGCATACCAGTACATTCAAAGTACTGACGCATACTCTTTCTTTGAGCTATAATGTCTCATACCATAGATGTTTTAGTGAGTTCAGGATTTAGACCTCTTAAGGAAGAGATTTCAGAGGTTCTCATGGATACCAGGGTAGGCTAGTGCAGGCGGATTTATAAAGTTTGGATGGTGAATCTTCTAGTGCAGTATTTTAGGGTGGGTATTTAGGCCTAATTATACCATTTTATATTGAGACTAGTCGTAGAGGTTGCTATATGAGTGATGAGATTATCCAAGTGGTTAGGGACTATCCCCACCAGGTGATTTAGGCTACTCATATTTCATCTGTAAGGGGTAAGAGTGCTACTTTAGGTATGAGAGGCAGAGGTAGTGGATCTCAAGGGGGTAGTTATGGGGCCACTCAGGCAGGGGGTGGTCATGAGGCCACCCAAGCAGTTGGTGGTCATGGTCAATGTTATGTTATACCAGCCAGACCTAAGGCAGAGGCTTCTGATGTTGTGATTATAGGTATCATCCCCGTTTTTTCAGACCTACATCTGTATTATTTGAACCTGGATCGAATTTCTCCTATGTGTCTGTATATTTTTCTTTGGGTTTTGATTCTATTACTGAGCCTCTTACTATGCCTATTCGTGTATCTACCTCGGTAGGTAATTCCTTAGTGGTGGATCGGGCTTACTGATCTTGTGTTGTAACCTTTTTTGGGTATGAGACTTTGGTAGACTTGCTTGTGTTAGATATGGTCGATTTTGATATTATTTTAGGTATGGATTGATTGTCTCCTTATCAAGTTGTCTTCTATTAATTTGCTAAGACTGTGACTTTAATTTCGCCGGGTGTGCCAAGGATATTTTGGAAGAGTGTACTTCATTCGGGTACTAAGAAGATTATATCTTATGTTCAAGCTTGTAAGTTGGTTGAGAGTGGATGTTTATCTAAATTGTCTCAAATTCGTAACATCAGTATTGTTTTGCCTCATTTCTTTAATTCTGTCCATGTTATTCGTGAGTTTATGGATATATTTCCTATGGACTTGCTTGGTATGCCTTTGGATCCGGATATTGATTTCAGTATTGATGTTAAGTCGGGCACTAAGCCCAATTCTATTCCTTTCTTATCGGATGGCCCCAACAGAGTTAAAAGAACTGAAGGATCAGTTGCATAAGTTATTGGATATGAGATTTATCCGACCTAGCATTTCACCTTGAGGTGCGCTTGTCTTGTTTGTGAAGAAAAAGTATGGGTTTATCCGGATGTGTATTGATTATCTGACATTACAGAGGAATCGCCCTTCAAGTAGAATGATGTGATAGTTGTACTTATTAGCAATATCATATATTTCACGAAGTTAAAGTTTAAAATATGATCAACTAGGATTATTTTGAGTTCTATGTTTAGAACTATACACATACTGACAAAATAGATAAATAAATATACACATACCAACAAAATAAATATACACATAGAGACAAAATAAATAAATAAGCTTTTTAATGAATTTAACACAAATATGAACTTATCTTACACTCAAAGAACTCGAAAATGTGTTCTTTATTTTTTTTTTGTTGTATTTCTGAACTTATTAGAGATCCTCTCTATTATTTTTTTATTGTATTGTCGAACTTATCAGAGATCCTCGACATTTATTTTTTTCGTCAATTGCCGAACTTATTCGAGATCTTCTATTTTTGCCAATTTTGACAACATCAATATTTAAAAGAATCCACCCACAAGTGAAAGTGAGTGTAATATTTCACGCACATTTCATTTTATATATATTTATATATATATATTGCTTTTTATAAATGATTCTTTTCAACTATAAAAGAACACAATTTTCACTCAATTAGATTTTTTTTAGGTGAATGCAAAAAAACATATTGACATATGAAAAGGAATAAAGAAAGTACTATGATAGGATTCCGATATATCAATTACAAAATCATAGCCCCTGAAAAATAATTTAAACACATGAACATTTCAAAACTCTACTAAAATGGAGATAATATCCATGTAGGGATACACTCTTACTTTAATTCCGATATGCCAATTGAGAAGTAATACTTATGCGAGAACATAGTCTATTATGGATTATGTATAAGAAAAAAAGGGGACTTAAACTATTAATTTCGAGTATTATATTGAATAAAATAGAACTTAGATATTGATCAAATTGATGGATGTATATGATTTCCAATTATTTCGACAAATATTTCATACGTACACAAAAATTGACAAAATAAATTTTAAAATGCATTTAACGCATATGAATATCAAAGAAATAAAAAAATTTACAAGGGCATTTAACATAAATATGATCTTATCTCACACGCAAAGAACTTACCTTAAACATGTTCTTACTTTTATTCTGATATGCCAATTGAGAAGTAATACTTATGGGAGAACAGTCTATTATGGATTATGGATTAGAAAAAAGGGGACATAGTCTATTAATTTCGAGTATCTTATTGAATAAAATGGAACTTAGACATTGATTAAATTGATGGATGTATATGATTTCTAATTATTTCAACAAATATTTCATATGTACACAAAAATTGACAAAAGAAATAATAAATTTTAAAATGCATTTAACGTGTATGAACACCAAAGAAATAAGAAAATTTACAAGTACATTTAATATATATATATGATCCTATATCACACACAAAGAACTTACCTCAAGCATGTTCTGTATTTATGTTCATTCAAGAATATACGAAATGGTAGTTCTGGGGATTAACAAGTGCCATATTTAAGCTCTCCAACAAAATAATGAATGTATATTAGCCAAAGGAAATACAATGGCCAAACGAACCTAAATAAGCAATTGAAAATGGTATCAGTTATTAAAATTTTGTCACTAGAACACCAAACTTTTGCCTCTACAAGTAAAATTAAGAGTAGCATCGCAAACTTCAAACCATAGAAACACTCCAAAAGAACATGCTACATAAATCAGAGAACTCAAACGTACCTACTGTCGATCAATGATTTCTTTATTTCAATAAAAAATTGTCCTTGATTGAGCATCTCTCAACCCGAATCTAATATGTTGTTAATAAAAAAATACTACTCCTATTCACAACTCTTTTAATATCATTATTTAAATAAAAATTAAATATGAGGTTGCTAGGATCTTATATATACGACCTATATTATTAGTTTAAAAAGTATATGAGATTATTCTATTTTCCTTGATCAAACAAAATTAAGAAGTAAAAGAGAATACTTGAAACTTTGTTATTAGTTTAAAAGAAAAGAATTTATTATTTTCAAAAAAAAAAAAAAGTGTTTGAAACAAATATATGTTTATTAGTAAAAGAATATTTTGGATTCAATTAAGTAACAATAAAAAAAATTATGAACCAAACAATTAATGAGAGATATTTTTATTTGATTCACATAATTTAAAAGGTATGTTTGATCATTTACCGTAAAACTATTCATAGACTATTTTTCTTTCCTTCATTTCTACTCTATTTTTTTTGGTTTCTCATCCGGTGTATGGTATCCTCTTTGCAGTCAAACTAAATGTCACGATCCAAAAATCAATAGGTCATGATGACACTTATCACGGTGAGCCTTGACAAGTAAGCCTCTCACCCAAACTGATACACACGGAGAAAATAGATAAATGCCCCCAAGGTAAGGCTTCTAGAATGAAGCCAAACCACATAGATATAATAAAAGTGGAAAGAATAAAATCAATACGTGCAACCATAACTTCTAAAACTTGATATCAATAGTGTAAGAACTACTAATACTATCAAGTAGTTAAATACATTAGAAAAATAACCACAAAGGAATAAAATCTATCTCTGAACACAAATAAAGACATAACTAATATAGAAAGATAGAGGTGAACTCCAGACGTAGACGTATGAATGTCCAACCTCTACATTGAGTGATCTAAAGGCTCCCGAAATCAACTAGTCAGAGGCGCACCCAAACTTAAAGCTGCACTGAAAGGGTAAAGTATGACTGGTTATGGTCAGTAATGACCGCCCTTAGATGTCGTTGAGAGAATTGTACTCAGTAGGTATCATAGGATGACCGAGCAAAGTAAAAAATAATGCATACAAAATACACACTAAGGGCACGTCACCTACAATAAGAAAATGTCCCACAATGGTAACCCACACCGCTTGTATGAACAGTTTTAATTTGACACATATATTACAACATCACACCAAGATAGAACACAAGTATGCATTATATCACATATAAGTAGAACAAGGGAGAACATGTATATACAAGATCATCAAATACAAGTAAAGGAAGATACGACAAATACATAGATGAAAAGTCAATATGACAATACAACACAACATAACACAATAAAGTAAGTGCAATGATGATGATGATGATGATGCACGAGGTCGGCGCACAACCTCTGAGATCGTCACACAATCCCTGCATACACCTACAGAGCTAAAGCTTCCCGATGTAGTACCCATGAGGGGTTCGTCAACCCGTATACAATCCACATATCTCATATCTCCTTTTAGGCACATCCCTAAAAAATTTATGGTGTTACAATATCTCCTCTCCAACACTTTTCTCGGGAAGGGTTTTATAAAAGGTGTTGTCAGTGTTTCTCAGATATTACCATGATGGTACTAATATTTCATGAATGAGTATGATATAAGAATGTAATGCTCACAATCAATCACCATGATTATTTTCATAATCAATCATAATGATTATTTTCATAATCAATCAATATGATATATTTTCACAACTAACCACAATTATATATTTTCACAACCACGTGACCCAATATTCACTCATTATACGTGTTTCATCCATGAATTTTCATATTTCTTATACAACAACAAGTATGAATATATCACAATACACCAAAGATACCAAATTAGGCATTTCAACAACACAATACAATTAGTCACATATATTCAAGACTATTAACATCACATAGGACCCCACACAGTCACACATGTCACATAATATCTCAATTTCAATAATTACATTACATATAGGTCCCCATAGGGGCACAAAACACAGATATCGATTTTTCATAATTAGTTCTCACCCTTAACATGCATTTTGTATCATCATTTACTACCCATCCCAGTCTGAAAGAGTTAAGTCGTAATCTATCTCAAAAGCCGAAATGGCCCAATACACTTCGTACCCACAACCTTACTTTCCACAAATGATTCCGAGCTCGACTAAAAATATTAAATATGAAATCTACACATCAATACAAAATCAACGACACCTATATTGACAACCTTTGGTTTGGGGTCAAAGCGAACCCCCAAAATGAGTATTTGAAAAGAAGGGCAAAATCATAAATTTACTCTAAAAATATGTTTTTCATATTTTTAGAAACCTACAGCTGAAAACCCAAGTCAAATCTAGTACAAAATGATGTTCAAATCGAGGAAAAATTATTTTTAGGCTTACCCGAGTAAAATCTTTGAAATTCAAGTTAAAATCAAGAATCAAAGTTGTTTTTAAGGTTAAATTGATGAAAAACTAGTAATTATAAGATAAAAATATTATTCAAGTGAAAAGGAGTGAAGCTCTGATTTAAAAATAAGTCTTAAGATTGATGGGGTTTTGAGAAATTAAAAAAAAATTACTAAGAAAAGGGTGAATTCTTACCTTAAATCCGTAATAGAATCAAGAAATAGGTGTTAACCTAGATTCCCAAGCTCCCACACGATTTTACAATTTAACTCTCAAGGGCAAGATGAAAGAATGGACAAAATGGGCAAAAAGGAGGGGAAAAGCTGCTTTTATACCAAAAAACTGCTATTCACCAGATTTTTCTTTCTTTAAGTCCAACCCTAACTTCGACGGGGTGCCAACGATTCGTTCGGAGTCCGATATATGCAAACGAACTATGTAAAAACACTAAATTTGATTCTTCAAACACAAGAAAATATCAAATTTTCAAAAAAAATATTATTTTCACAAAGTTGACCCCCGAAACCTAAAATCACAATTTTCCAAACTGAGGGTCGAAATGAGATTTCAAAGCCATAAAATCACACCAAATATGTTACTACCCTAAGGTATATATTTTTGATCTTTTGAAAAAGTTGAATTTTCCATCCGAGGTTGTTTCGATGAAATGTGGGTCCCACACCCATATTTCTAATTTTTCAACTTTCGATCAATAGGTTGAAATGAGCTCGGGTGCACCGAGACCCAAACCAAGAGTTTACATATCCAAAAGTTAACATTTCAGAGTTGCTGGCGTAGTCAGTTCATTCATTTGTTGCACGGATTAAAAGATATCCACATAAGTCCAAAACAAAGCTGTCGAAGACATCAAAAATCACAATATCTCATAATTGGTGCCAAAATGCATGAGGAATCGTGTCAATCACTCCTACGCCCAAAAAATACCATAATGCAACTACAGGAAGGGGTAAAATAGTCAAATCACACAAAATCACAAATTTCACATATTTTATTAAATTTTTAGGTCGGTACACTAAATTTGAATTCACACCAGAAAGTTCCACAATAGGGGTAAAGAGCTTTCCAATAAGCGTGACTCTGTACCCATGAGGACTCGAACCATAAACATCTAATTAATCATAAAGGAGTACTTACCACTCCACTGCAATCCTTGTTGGTCATTTCTACTCTATCTCTATTCACTTATTTGGTGGTTTAAGTACTTTTTGCAAAGTGTCAAAATGTATTACAGTGAAATAACCGTGTGATGAGTTGCATATTTAGAGAAATTTGACCAGGAGGAGAATTTTAAACTCATTTGATCATTGATGTTTTTTCAGAAAAATTTCTTTATTTTATTTAAAAATTAGTATTTGGTCATGAAAATTTTAAAAATAGTGTGTAGTTGTACTTTTAAATTGAAAAATATTCCAGACCTTGTCTTCCACTTTAACTATATTTTTGTTTATCAAATTCATACCTAGATTTTTTGTTTTAATAAAGATAGACTCATTCAAATTATATTTCATGTTCTTTTTAGAAAAACTAAATTTAAACAATCAAACATTATTTGCAAAATCTATAACCAAACACAATACGCCTTCAACTTCAACTTCAAAAATTTCAGTTAGATTGAAGTTATTTGTAATAGCATGTAGTAACTCGCATATGATATCTGCTCTATGACACTATTGGCTATTTATTTTGAGATATTACCTCTTCATAGCAAATTTGATTATATGTTTTAGATAAATTAATCAAGTCGAGTGATTTTGCTAGTTTCTCAGAAATTGAAGGTATAAATCATATTTTTAAAAAGTACATTCAAATTCTAAATATTTTTTATAATAACAAAATATGATCAAATAAAACTCTATCTCCAATTTTAAAAAAATTCAAATAAAGCTTTTTTAAAATTTTTATGGTAAAACGGGCACTTAATTAATTTTTAAAAATAAACTTGATTATAAAGATGTACTACTAACACTTGCACTATAAATTGCTGATTGGTGAAAATGTCCAACCTAGAAATCCTCTTTATTTGGAAGAAAATAAATGATATTCAAAAACATGAAAAAGTAATAAATATTTAGAGATTATTTTAGGACGTAGTTTTCCTTTGTTTTTTTTTTTTTTTACAGTGGGCTTGTTTTAGTTAAAACTTGCAAGGCAGTTTGTTGAGACAATATTATTTGGTCAAACTCAAAAAATAAATGTAAATAGAAGAAATTAAAGGACTAAAAAGGGAATTAATACACTTTAACATCAAATATATGTAGATTTCATTTTTCACTGATATATCATGTATTCTATGTGTAGTTTTCTATTCTAATTCATACCAATCATTTCTTAAGCCATTTAATTACAAAAGATGTCAAAAGGTCTATACAAGTATCACTAATTATGCATATGTATATTTATATGAATCAACTCCAAATAATTTGAGGCCCACAATATAGATTCTCGATATCATCAATGTGATTAGTCGAAATAAATGTCAGTTTATGAAAGACCCAAGTAAAATATCGATAATGTGGACCTTCAATATTCTAACACTATTTGGGTCCAAATTAATTTATTTTTTTCAATTAAGACTAAAAGAATCAATTCGAAAAGTGATAAGGAGTGTAATCCTCTTGAGCATTACATGTGGTCTTTTGATGAATTCTCGATATAATTAATTAATAAATTTTTGTTTATGAAGGACCTAAATAGAATATTGATAATGTGGACCCTCAATATTATAGCATTGTTAGGTTAGAATATTGATAATGTGTATCCTCAATGTTATAACATCGTTGGGTCAAAAATAAAATTTATTTCACTTAGGACTAAAAGTGAAGAATAATGGGAGTTCATGTACAAAACTCCATTGATTATACAAAAATAGAGAGAAAGAAGATGAAGAAGAAGAACACGCGAAAAAAAAGATATGTCAGAACAAGTATGAATGAGAGAGTTTAGATCAGTAGAATTATTCTCATTGATTCATTATGATAGGTGATCATCTTTATATATAGAGAGAGATACATGCGATGGAATCTTCTAGATGATAATAGGCGATCATTCTAACTAACTAACTAACTAAATTTATGAAGATGGTTAGCTTAACTAATTCTGTGAAATTGTGTGCTTAACTAACTTTGTGAACTCTAGCTAACTAACTTATTTATTCCTCAACTCCTCCTCAAATATGAGGGGTTAAAAATGTTTACCATCCCTAGTTTGAAAGCTAAGTATTCATTTTGAGTTCTGGTTAATCCCTTAGTGAGTATATTAGCATTTTGATTATGAGTAGGAAAATATTCAGTATTAATTAGTCTATACGAAATCATTTCTCTTACTAAGTGAAAAATCGATCTCAGTATGCTTTGTTCCTTCACGATGAACTGGATTGACATCCATTTGTATTCCAGATTTACCGTCACATAGAATTTTAACTGGCATCGAAACTTGAACTCCAAGATGCTTGACTAGTCCAGTCAACCATGTTAGCTCAGCTACTGTGGAAGAAAGGATTCTATACTCTGCTTCTGGAAAGCTTCTAGAGATGGTAGCCTATTTCGTTGACTTTTTGGACACCAAGGAATCACTAAGTTTAATGGAAAAACTAGTAACAGATCTTCTTATGAATAGACAAGTAGCCCAATCAGCATCACAATATGTAGTTATTGTATCATAATTGTTGCTTAATCGTAGAACACCTGATGTTGGACTTCTTTTTATATACCTGATTATCCTTAGATAAACATCTGTGTGAGGCATCTTAGGTGCTTATAGAAATTAGCTCAAGGTTTGAACACCATAGGCTATGTCTGGCCTATTAACAGTTAAATACAACAACTTACCAATAAGTTTCTGATATTTCCCTTTATCTATTAGTGTTGTGTCGTGCTTACATGTAATTATCTTATTGTGATCATCAAATTAAATAGTAGTTAGTCAAATTGTAGAATCAATTAGAGTATTAGTAGGTTTTGCAGCAGTAAGTCTAGTATCTAATAACAACGCTAATGCATACTTCCTTTGATACATGACTATTCCTTTCTTTGACCTTGCAAATTCAATTCTTAAGAAATACTTTAACTCTATCATGTTATTAATCTTGATAGCTCTGTGTAGTGAGGCTTTTATCTCTTCTATTTGTTGTAAATCATTACCAGTTACTAGTATATCATCAGTATATACTAATACTATAATCATGCTTGAGTCTGACCTTCTGCTGAACAAAGAGTAATCTTGTTGACTTTGTGTAAAACCACACTTAATAAGACCCTCAAAAAGTTTTGAATTCCATTTTCTAAGAGTCTTCTTTAGCCCATGCAAGGATTTAAAGAGTCTGCACACTTGCCTATCCCCTTGACTTTTGAATCCTTATGGCAATCCCATATAAATTTCATCATGAAGATCACATTGTAGGAATACATAAAAACAACCATTTGATGGATATGCTATCCCTTAGGTGCAGCAATGGAATGAACTGTCCTTAGAGTAACCATTTTAACCATAGGGATAAAGGGTTCTTAATAATTAATGCCTTCTTTTTACCTAAATCCCTTGGCAACTAGTCTTGCCTTAAATCATTCAATTTCACCTATGGACTTATATTTAATCTTGTATATCCATTTGCACCTTATTGGTTTCTTGCCCTAAGGTAAGGGAACTATTTTCCAGGTCTCGTTTCTCTATAAAGATTCAATTAAGGCTTGCATTATTCCTATCTATCTAGGATCTTAATAACTTTTGCATAACATCTAGGTTCTGTGTCAGTAGATGATAAGTCTAAAAAACTTTGATAATTAGGGTGTCATGAATCATAGGCAATGTAATTTGAAAGTGCATATAGAACATTGTCATGCACATGTAAGGATACAAAGCCCATCATCCATCCCGAAGGATGAGCGATTCTAGTAGATCTCCTAGAAATAAAAGTAACAGGATTTAATTATGCTACTAGTTGTAGTGCAACTGGTTGTTGTTCATTTGATGGTGCCAGTGGATCCTCCTTAATATGAGCATATTCTACGATGGATCATGATGAATCACATCTTCTGAGTTTGAAGATAGAGGGTAATGCAGTTCACTCAAATAACAAACATTCATATGATCTGGTGTTGTAAACAATTCGAGTGGTGGAGAAGTCATAGATATTAGTTTGAATGGAAAGATCTCTTCCCTGAATGGTACATCCTTATTAATATAGAACACTTTGTTAGTTATATTATATAAGAGATAATCTTTTTTTAACCTCAGATTATCTCATAAGTATGCACATTCTTGTTTTAGACATGAGTTTATGCACATTCTTGTTTTAGACATGAGTTTATCAGACTCATTTAGTACTTTGGCATAACATAAACAACCTATTACCCTTAGATGTTGTAAGGAAGGTTTTCTAGCATGTAACTTTTCCCTTAGATGTTCTAAGGAAGGTTTTCTAGCATGTAACTTTTCATTAGATGAAATTCCATTAAGAACAGAAGAGGTAAGCCTCTTGAGTATATATATAGCAGTTTGAACACATATACCCTAATATCTTAGTAGAATATTAGATTGAAATCCCATAGCTCTTGTTATTTCAAGGATGAGTCTGAGCTTTCTTTCAACAATTCCATTTTACTGAGGTGTGTATGAACAAGATCTCTGATATATAATGCCATATTTGCTTAATAATTCAACTGTGGACTGACTAGTAAAATCAATGCCATTATCACTTCTAATAGTTTTAATATTAGTATTTTACTATGTCTGCACATAGACAATGACTGTTGAGATATACAATTATATCTGATTTATCTTTAAGAAGAAATATCCAAGTCATTTTAGAGTAATCATCAATTATAGTTAGGAACCATTTATGACCATCATATGTAGACACTTTATAAAGACCCCACACATCCACATGAACTAGATCTATTATGACCAAAAAATCAAGGGTCATGATGGGACTTGACCCAACAAGCCTTCACAAATAAGTCTATCACCAAAACTGATATGAAAAGGAAATAACACTAATAACCAAGGCAGGGATCCTTGAACGAAGTCAAACCACAATAATCTAAGAGGAAAGTGTAAAACCAAAGATATCCTGCCAAACTCCTAATTTCTAGTGTCATAGTGTAAGAACATAACTAGTACAACTCAGAGTCCAAATACAAATGATATCTAAAATAGGAAAAAATCTGTCTTTGAATACTGCTAAAGACATAGTCTAATAAGAAGGGATAGTAGTAGACTCCAGACACATGAAATTAACTACTACCTCATAAAGCTCCAAATATCGCCTGAACCAACCAATATGGGGCACACCCTAACTAGAATTCGTATTGAAAAGATACAGTTGGGATGAGTACGGTCCACTTGTACTCAGTAGGTAGTATAGGTCGACTGAGCGAAGTAGATAATAAAACATACAAAATGCACACTATGAGCACATAACCTGCAATCAGAAAATGTCTCACAATGGTATCCCACACCGTTTCCACTAACAATTCTTTAATACAAACATATATTACAACAACATACAAGTATATATTTATATCATATCCAAATTGAGAAAAAAAAAGAAAAAAATATACATGAACATCAACTACAAGTAGAGGCATATAGAAAAAATGGATAGATAACAAGTCAAAGACAGATATACAATCACAACATAGGCATAATATGGTAAGTGAAATGAAAATGATGATGATGTAATGCTCGAGGCTGTCCCACGACCTTCGTATACACCTATAGATCTAAAGCTTCCTGACATAGGACCCATGGGGGGTTTGCAAACCCCTATACAATTCATATCCAATCCATATCAACAACATATCTCTTCCACAACCCACCCTTAGGGAGGCTTTTTTAAGATTTCATATTTTCTGTCAAAAAAAGTCAGTGTTTATAGTATTTCCACAGTGGTACCAATGCTTCATGAATGAGTATGATATGAGGATGACATGATCACAACCAACCAACATGATTGTTTCCTTATCCAACCATTATACCAACTAAGTGAGACAAATACCCACTTAATTTTCCAACTATCTATGAAATCCAACACAATTCACATGCCAACAGAGTATGAATACATCACAATATACAATTAATACCACGTTAGGCTTTCTCATGAGCAACATATAGTCGTATTCATATATACAAGGCTAACAACATCATATAGGACCCCATACAGTCACACATAGCAAATAATGTTCCAAAACCACCAAATACATCAATATATAGGCCTCCACACAGGCATAACACAATAAACGTATCCATTTTCATGTTCAGTCCCCATACCCTTAGCATAATTTTGAATCAATATTAACTACGCAACCAAGTCTGAAAGAAGTTAAGCCTCAACATACTTCGAATGCCGAAAACCGATCAGCAAGCCTTTGATCAAATGCTTTAATCCCCATGAAAGGACCCGAAATCAACTAAAATATTAAAATATATAATCTATGCATCAAAATAAAGTCAATGATACCCATATTGTCTATTTTCAAATCGGGGTCAAAAGGACCCCGAAATGAGTTTTCAAAAGAGAAGAGAAAAACCATAACTTAATTTTAAAAATATTTTTCTCATATTTTTCGAAGTCTACAGCTGAAAATCCAAGGAAAATGAGTTTAAAATGAGTTCCAAATCGAAGAAAAATGAATTTCAAGCTTTACCGGCGAAATTTCTGAAATCCATTTTAAAATCAAGAATTGAAGTTGTTCTGAAGATGAAATTGATATAAAAGTAATAATAATAAGATTAGAAACTTACCCAAATAAAAATGGGTTGAAATCGGGATTTAAATTGAAGAAATACAAGTTTGGGCCTTCCGATCCAAAATTTCCAATTTCCACTTTAATCCATGTTAAAAGAAGAAATAACTTATAAAATTGGAGTAACGTAGTTGAAATAGGTGTTTAAAGCTTATCCAATCTTAGAAATGAAAGAAATTTCTCAAAAGTATGAAATCATAAGCTCAAGTCTCAAAAATGGGGTAAAAATGGCAACACATGGGTATATTTAGGTTTCAAGTCTCCGCAGACCCCTCAAGATTCATCCGAAATCCCATGAATGGAAACAGAATAAGCTACCCTCTCAAATTTGATGCTCCAGACTAAATGGTGATATCAAATTTTTGAAAAAAATATCATTTTTACTAATTGAACCCCAATATAAAAAATCATAACTTTCTGAACCAAGGGTCAAAATGAGATTTAAAAGCCATAAAATTTCACCAACTATATTACCACCCTAAAGTCAACATTTTTTATCTGCTTGCACAGTCCATTTTTCCATTCGACGCATAGTTCAAACTATGTTGATTGAAGTCAACTATAAGGCTTCTCAAACTACCAAAAATCACAATATCACGCAAATCACACCCAAAATGCATCATAGATCATGCCAATCATTTTCATACCCCAAAAATACCACAACGTAACTACGGAGAGGGGTTAAATATTTAATACACATAGAAACTCATAATTCACTTAATTCAACAAAAATTTAAGTCATTATAAGATCTAAAGCTTTGTACTAACAGAAAAGCTCTTAGGAAAGAGAAGTCTTGATTGCTTAGCACAAGGAGAAATTCTTCATTGATTCAAAGTATTAGCTACATCAGTCTTAATAGAAAATAGTATAAGAAGATTCTTGCTTGAAATATGTCGTAATATTTTATCCCAAAGAGTAACATCATCATTATTCCTAGAAGTCTTGGCAGTAAAACGACAACTAGTTGCAATTTTCTTTCTTCCGGGTAGTCTTTGATTCATTAAGAAATATAGACCCTACCTTTCTTTACCAATCATCTTCACATTTCCATTGGAGTGATCCTGAAAGATGCAAAAGTTAGGATTGAATATAACAAAATAAATTGATTGCTCAGTAGATGTAACGCCCCGAGTCTACACCCTGGACATCACATGGTGCTTACAATTCCGAAATACCACAAGCTAACCCATGACTGGTACCTGTTGTGATCACTGAATAATGATAGTGATAACATACGTGGAAATATACCTAAATTACCATAAGGTTCTCAAGATACTAAAATAAATGTTGAATACTAATAGTAATATTGAAAAATTGAACTTCTGTCGGAAATAATCTAGTCTGAAAGCCTCTAACTGTCTGAATATGGAGTTGATGGGATAAGTCCCCAACTAACTCCGACTACTGAACATGCTGAACTACTGGAATGCTGAAATAGTAACTCTGCCCTCGAAATATGAGGACTCACCACTATAACTGCTGCTGGTAACCTGAGCTATTAAGTACGGTTAGGAGCCCGTGCATCTGAACCTATGATATGAGACATACTAGTGCAAAAGAGAGAGTATGTATTAGTACTTTGAATGTACTGGTATGCTAAGTGAGGTAGGATAATATACATAGGTTCATATACATGAGATAATAACTGATTGTAACTCAATAACATCATATGGAAAAATTATAAATACTGATCATGCAATACTATGCATATAACCTCTACCTGAATTTGACTGAAACTAAAGTACTGAATTTTGAAGGCTAAATAACTGATATATGATAGCCATGGTTCTATAGAACTATCTGAGTTCTTTACTGAATTATGAGATTAAATATTGAATAGTAAGTACTGAATACTAAAACCATAACTGTAGAAGTGTTCATCCAATCAACATACCCCAATTATAAACTAAGTTGGGGTCCAACCTGTGACTCCGGTTTGAAGGGTGTTAGCACCGTGCCACAGGAACTAGCAATGGATATGTGGATCCACCAATGAATAAGCTTTATCTGGAAGGTGAGATTTTTGTTACCCTTAACTGGCAAGTGAACACTTTATCAACCCTCAACTGGCAGGTTGATATATTTAACCTATGATGGATACATAGTTCTAGAACTAAGAGACTGCTTCTAAAGATCAAATCCTCACCTAGAAGGTGAGCCCCCATCCCTAAGTTCTCTCGGTGCTTAATTCTACTCCCAACTGCATAGACACTAAACTAATCACTAGACTATACTGGGCTTGACTTAACTGTTATCATTTGTGTTGACTGACTGAACTAGACTAAGTTCACTGAGTTTTGTAATTGTTTGATTACTATTGTTTGTGACATTACTGAGACTATTATGTGGCTACTGTAATTCAAGGTAAACAACTATATTTTCAGGTATTGAATACCTCTAGGACTCCATAACATCAATAGTAAAACATGGCAAAATCTTAAAGGCATTACATTAATTACTATTCCCCATGCATTCATTTAGACATTTTGTCAAACACTTATGGGGCATGAACTTGCACATGCATGGGACCATATGATAACAATTTAGGAATTCACTCTTTAATTTACATAGGCATTCTATCAAACACTTGGGGAGAATAATTAGTGCACATAGAAATCATCAAGGTATAAACATCATGGCCATAACATTCAACTTGCTAATTCAAGGGTTTAACATGAGGATCACATAATTCTACATACATGCTAATTAATTCACTTGAAACTTGTAAAGAATCTTGATTTGAAAATCAAACATCAATACATACATGAACACAATCCAATTCAAATCATGAAATCAATAAGCCTGTAATTTAAAAAGGGGTTGTTGAACTCCAAGGGTGGAAAGAAACCCATGCATGAACACCTAACATACCTTGATTGTTAATTTCATAAAGATTGTAGTGAATTCTTGAGACTTGATTCTTGAGTTTGATGAACCTAAAGCTTGTTCTTGAGAGGATTTTGAGAATAATGAGTGAATTTAGCCCTTTAGGATATTAAATCTCGTGTTTAGGCTGAATTGGGTGAGGGGAAAAGGACTTCAATGCCCTTGGAAACTCGTAATTTAATGCCAAAAAACTGCCCAGCGACGTGATTGGCGATGCATTGCATCAATGGGGGTCGACGTGATCAGTGACTCATCGTGTCGATGGGTACGACGCGATAGCCAATGTGACGCATCAAGATCACGTTGGATTGCTTTTTGCCCACCCAATCATGACCCAAACAAATTCCAAAAATTTTAAAATTCATCCAATACGACCTATTGACATCCCTGATCATGAATCAACTTAAAAATTGATATTTTAAGGTCGTAAGGATCATAAAATAAGATCGTCCAATTTTGAAGGATAAAATGCTTCTAAGTCTTAACACTTAGCTGAATTTTCTAAGTCTCGGACCCCTTAATATAAGCTATATGGGACTAAATTGAACTCAAAATTTTATGGGGTCTTACAATATCTATCCCTTGAGAACATTCGTCATCAAATGAGACTTACTAAACTGAGAATACTGATAGATTAAGTTTGCATACTGAACATACAGAATTAAAGCATGATTACATGACTGAACTGGTTTATAAATGCCTGATTATCATGAGAATGATAAACAACGGTAATTGATACCAAGTTTGTAAAGATAATCCGAGCATAAAACTGAGTAAATATGAGAAAGACTATTACTTCAGGTTAAGTCTGAGTCTTCGGATAAGAGGTGAGGATACTATGTTGATATATATGCTTCTGCTTCCCAAGTAGCTCCCTTAACGGACTAATTCCACCAACGAACTTTGACCAAAGGGAATTCTTTGTTCCTCAGTCTATGAATCTGACGATCAAGTATTTCGACTAGGACTTCCTCATAAGAGAGAATATTCTAAACATCTATACTCCCTATAGGGACTACAACTGCTGGGTCACCAATGCATTTATTTACCTAGGAGACGTGAAACACTGGGTGTACTAAAACAAAGTCTGAAGACAACTCAAGATCGTAAGAAATCTTTATGAAACGGCTGAGAATTCTATAAGGACTGACGTATCAGGAACTGAGCTTCCCCTTCTTGCCAAACCTCTTCTCTCCCTTCCCGGGAGAGATTTTCATGTACACAAAATCGCCAATCCCAATTTTGAGATCCTTCCTCCTCATATTTGCATATGATTTCTATTGGCTTTAGGCTATCTTAAGCCTCTTCCTGTTCAACTGAACTTTCTCCAAGGCATCAAACACCAAGTTAGGCCCTACTACTATGGCCTCACCTACTACCAACCAATGAGAGATCTACATCTCTTACCATAAAGATCCTCAAATGGAGCCATTTGAATACTGGTGTGATAGTTGTTATTATACATGAACTCAATCAAAGGTAAGTGGTCAACCCAACAACCCTTAAAGTCAATGACACACGCTCTTAACATATCTTCTAAAGTCTTAATGGTCTTTTATACTTGACCATCTTTCTAAGGGTGAAAGGCTGTACTGAGGTGAACTTGGGTACCAAGACCCTTTTGGAAGGCTTTTCAAAAGTGAGAGGTGAACAACATACCTCTATATGAAATGATGGACAATGGAATATTGTGCAACCTGACCAACTCTCTAAAATAGAGCTTGGCATAATCCTCGGCTGAGTAAGTGATATGAACTGGCAAGAAACGGGCTGATTTAGTGATCCTATCTACAATGACCCAAATCGAATCATGTTGACAACGAGTACGAGGCAAACCCATCACAAACTCCATGTTTATTTTCTCCCACTTCCATATGGGAATGCTAAACTCCGGCATAGACCCACTAGGCTTGTGATGCTCAATCTTAACTTGCTAACATATGGATCCGTTAGCTATAAACTCTGTAATGTCTCTCTTTATCCCACTCCACCAATAGACTTTCCGCAAGTTGTGGTACATCTTAGTGGCCCCTGGGTGAATTGAGTAACACACACTATGCACTTCTGTAAAAATCCCCTACCTCACACTATCGATATATGGCACATATAGTCTACCCTTGCAATGCAATACACCATCTCCCTCTTGGGAGAAAACCTCTACTTCTGGTCTCTGACTAACTCTTTTAGCTTAACTAAACTAGGATCTCTGTCCTGTTTTTGTTTTACTTTAGAAACCAAGGAAGATTCCAAACTATTCTGCACCCATATACTACCCTCAGCTGAATCAACCAAACGAATACCCAACCTGGCAAGCTGATGAACTTCCTGAACTAACTTCTTCTTATTATCCTCAACGTGAGTAACACTACCCATGGAAAACCTACTGAGAGCATCAGCCACTATATTGGCCTTTTCTGGATGATACAGGACACTCATGTCATAGTCTTTCAACAACTCTATCCACCTTCTCTGATGCAGGTTCAAGTATTACTGAGAGAATACATACTGCAAATTTTTATGGTCTATCAACACATCAACAGGTACCCCATACAAATAACACCTCTAAATTTTTAAGGCAAGCACTACAACTGCTAACTCAAGATCATGGGTGGGGTAATTCTTTTCATGGGTCTTAAGCTATCTAGAGGCATAGGCTACAACCTTACCCTTCTGCATCAAAACACACCCAAAATAACTTTGAAAGCATCACAATACACAACAAACCCGTCTGAACCATCTGGTAAAATCAAAACTGGGACTGTAGTGAGTTGAGTCTTCAACTCCTGAAAACTCTTCTCACAAGAATTTGACCACTGGAATTTGACTTTCTTCTGAGTCAATCTGGAAATAGGGGATATAATAGACAAAAATCCTTCGACAAACCATTAGTTATAGCCAGCCAAACCCAATTAACTCTTGATATCTAACGAAGAGATGGGTTTGGGCTAGTTTCTTACTGCTTCGGTCTTTTAAGTATCAACTCTAATGCCATCACTGAAAACTACATGACCAAGTAAAGTTATTGACCTTATCTAAAATTTACATTTACTAAATTTTGCAAATAACTAATGAGCTTCGAGGGTCTTTAATACTATTCTGAGATGGTCTGCATGATTATTTTCACTGCGGGAGTAGACAAGAATGTCTTCAATGAAGACTATAACGAACATGCCCAAGTACTATTTAAACATGCCATTTATCAGGTCCATGAAATCTGCTGGGGCATTGGTAAGACCAAATTACATAACTAGAAATTTAAAGTGATCATATCAAATTTTGAAAGCTATTTTTGAAATGTCACATTCACTGACACTGAGATGATGATAGCCTGATCTGAGGTTTATCTTAGAAAAGTAACTGGCACCCTGAAGTTGGTCAAACAATTCATCAATTTTGGGAAGTGGATCTGGTATGTATTTTTTACGCACGAATAGATCTGGTACGCCCTACGGGGAAACACTGGGTCTAATAAATCCCTTGTCTAAAAAAGGTCTTTCAACTGTTCTTTTAGTTCTTTGAGTTATGATGGATCCATTCTATATGGTGGGATAGAGATAGGCTGAGTATCTGGAAGGATGTCTATTCTGAAGACAATTTCCCTTTCAGGAGAAACTCTAGGAAGATCTTCAAAAAAGACATCTGGAAATTCACATGCTACTGAAACTAACTCAAGATTAGGGGTCTCAAAACTAGAGTCTTTAACTCAAACGAGATGATAAACAAACCCCTTAGATATCATTTTTCTCACTCTAAGGTAGGAAACAAGCTGACCCCTAAGTGATGAAGTACTACCCCTCCATTCTAGAATAGATTCATTTTGGAACTGAAAATAGTCAACTCTATTTCTACAATCAACTTAAGCATAGCATGATTAAAGTCAATCCATGCCGAGAATGATGTTAAAAATCTATCATCTCTAGCTTTACTAAGTCCACAAAAGTAACTTTCTAAGATACTATAATCAGAAAGTTCATGTATACCCTTTAGGCTATTATAGACTTACCCACTAGGGTAGAGACTAAGAAGGGCTCTGCTAGGATTTCAAGACTGACTTCAAAGTCAACAACTATATAAGAAGTTACAAAGGACAAAGAAGCTCCTGGATCTAGCAAAGCATAAACACGTAAATGATAAACTTGTAACGTACCAGTAACCACATCAGGAGAACATTCCTAATCCTATCCAGACTGAAGTGCATAGAGCCCGTTTGGGTGTTGCCCACTGGTGGCATTGGAAGTGACACCCTGCTGAGATGAGTAGTCAGATTGAGTTGGGGGATGGTTGTATAACCCTGTGAACCTTACTGAGGACAATCTCTAATTCTATGACTTGGCTTTCTACACCTAAAACACACATCACTTCTAGCTCTGTAGATACCTTGATGGTTTCTACTATACTTCTGGCAAAGAGGATTTGTTCGAGCACTGCAAACACTACCCTAAGATTTAGAGCCTAGTCCCTATCCTTATTACCATTTCTGAACTTAGGCACTAAAGCACTGGTTTAGGATAGAGATGGAACCAAAGATATGAAACTAAGGATGATTACCACCCTCTAACTTAGGCTGAGTGAAGTTAAAGCTACCTATTTTAGCCCTCTTATTTTCCCTCTATTTCTCTTTAGTCTTTTGCTCCCCAATCTATTGAGCATGGACCATAAATATAGCCAAGTACATCTCCTTAATTAGCATTGCAATCCTACACTCCTTGACCACACTATTGGATAACCAGACACAAACTTACTCATCTTAAACCTGCTATCAGCTACTACATAAAGAGCATATCTAGCTAACTGAGTAAACTTGAGAGAATACTCCTTCACTGTCATACTGTCCTACTTCAAGTTAATGAATTCTAATACCTTATCTTCCCTCAAATCCAACGGGAAGAACCTATCTAGAAAGGCAGTAGCAAACTCCTCCCATTTTATAGCCCTATCTGCCTTCTATTGGTTAAACCATGTATGAGCCTTATCCTACAACTGTCAACTGATTCTGCACCATGTCAAGGAATTTCTGTGCGTCTTTTTCAGACTTAGGCCCTAAAAATAATGGAGGATTCATTTGGGTGAAGCCCCAAATTCTAGCTGCAGCAGTATTGGCCATTGGGTTGTCCTAAAGAATAGTTGGGAATTTATTCTGGGCTGCTATAGAATGGGCTAGAGTGGTGAAAGCTGCTTTGAATTCTGCGTGAAAAATATGCTCATCCAGGGGATCTACCTGAACGGGCAGAGGTGCTGGTTGGTTTAGAGTTCTTCTTTAGTTAGTCATTTTAGGAGGCATATTCTATAAACAAAAGGGAAACTTGGATTATACAGAGTGTTTAACTTGAGATCATGCTCATTCGCATGACATGAATACTGAAAGAAGGGAACTTTTCCTAAAAATACCTCATAGCCTCTTGTCCATAAGTGTGGTGCGCTACATACCCATGCACAAGACTCTACTTAAAGTGGCTTTCAGACTCCCTAGGACTTTGTTGAATCCTAGGCTCTAATACAAAGTTTGTAACACCTTGAGTCTACACCATGAACATTACACGGTGCTTACGATCCTGAAGGACCACAAGCTAACCCATGACTGGTACCTACTGTGAGCAATAAATGTGATACTAATAACATACGTGGAGATATAATTAAACATTCAACGATAGAAAAAAACAATACTTTACCTCAAACATATTGATTCAGTTTTATTATTGCATGGTACCAACAAAACTACTTTTTCTGCCATTCCTTGCAATTCCTATTAGCAAGATATATAATCTCTATTTCTATCAAAAAGAATCAGTAAACATACTACAGTATTGATCTTCTTTAAATCACCCAAAGTACTCACTCGTGAATGCCATATTATTATCGTTTATTTTTTCATGGAGTGGCCTGAGTTCTTACTAAGTTCAAACTCTCAACAACCTATATTTAATCTGTTTGGTGTAGCACCTCATGATTATTTTAATATTACTACATAAATAGTTAAGTGGACTTTTGAAGAGAAATAACTTTTGGAAAAGAATTTAAGTTACAATAATCTGGGTTTTCAAACTTGTTTATAATTTATTGCTTCAAAACTCCCTCATAAGTCAATGCAGGAAATAAAAAGTTACTACATATCTTTTTTCAAAAATGTTGAAATGGAGAAATCTCTACAAAACAATGATGTTGTTGTTGCTGATGATGATGGTTATGATCAGCAACATTAGAAAATGTAATAGGAAGATAATAGTCATCCACGTCGCCATCAGGGAACTCCATGGACTGAAAGCAAACATCAGTAATTAATTTTTTCTCTATTTTTATTTTTTTCTAAAATTCATGATTACTTTTGTAATACCCCATATTTTCCTAGTTCAATTAAGCTCATAGTGCGTGCATAAGAGGCTTAGGACCTAAAAATTTAGCTAAGTGTTGGGAACTTAGCATTTGTTTTGGCCCCTTAACTTTGATGATTTTTTAAAGTGACCTTCCCGACCCCGAGACGTAAGTTTTTGAGTTCATTCATATTCAGGGGGGTAAGGAGCATATCTCGGGAAAGTTTCAAAATTTTTGGACGAGGATTCAGGTACGTTGGATTTTGTTTCAGCAGCTCAACGAGATTACACCACGTCGCAGTAGGTATAGTGATGATAGGTTCATCGCGTCATGGCAAAGCTTTAATCGGCGTTCTAGTTACAAAGTTAAATCCTAAAGGGGTAGTCTTGTCTTTTCCTAGCAACCCAATTTGTAGGGATTAAATTGCTGTTAGGACACTATATGCCCAATTTTTTCAATTTTTCTCTCAAATAAGCCCTAACCTTTCTCCAAATTTATCAAGTTAAATCATTTTCCTTTCAATAAAAACAAGAACTCAAGTGTTTTGATTCAAGAAAGCTTTCAAAAAAGTTGTTCTCCTTCAAGATTTAAGTATTAAAGGTATGTGTGATATTCGTCCATGGGTCCTTTTCACCTATGGAGTCCAAGAATCAATTTTCAAGTTTAATTTTATGATTTTTACTTGTTGTTATGAATTATTTACATGAAGCTATTACGAACATTGATTTGAAATCATGTTTACCATGTGTTTTCATTGAAATTTGTCCATGACATGTTTGAATGGTGATTTTTGCATGTTGAAACCTTAAATCCTGATTTTAGTATTGCAATTATGTGAGTAGCACATGTTTTAACTATTCTCATGCTCAAGTATATGAATTTCAAGTGTTTGATGAAATGCCAAAGAGAATGATTTGGTAGTATAATATCGCCATTATGGTTTTGTAGCTTCTACATGCCTTTATTGTTATTTTCATTCAGTACTGTGGGTTATGAATACCCAAAATATATCTGTTTACCTAGTTTTCAGAATCTTCAGAATGATTTCAAATAAACCATGAGCCTTGTCATTCAGTTAGTATCATTAATCAGTTGTTGGCTCAGATAAGCTTAGTTTAGTTCAGTAATCAGTGTCTTTCAGTTGGGAGTAGGACTTAACACTGAGCGAATGAAGGACAGCAACTTCCCCATCAGTTAGGCAAAGTCGTTAATAGCAGTCCCTATATTCCAAAATCACGTAGCCATCATGGGTTATGAGGAGTCACCTATAGGTTTAGGCTTGACGACCTTCCAAGGGTCACCCATCAGTTTAGTCTTGACTTTTCCCAGGGATCACCCGTTAGTTTAGGCTTGATACCCTGTTTTTTCTATAGCTTAGTGGATCCACAAAATAATTATTAGTACCTCAGGAATGATATGATACCTTTCTAACTGGGGTCACAGGTTGGACTCCAATCAGCCTAGAATGGGGGATGTCAGTTAGATGATACCTCCCACAGTCTTAGTTCAGTACTGAGTACAAAATTCAGTTCAAATTACTTGACCAAGACATACAGATTATCATTTACTCAGTTATCAAATTTTAGTATTTCTATCTTACAGATTATTTCAGAAATATAATATACCTACCCTTGCACTTGCAATATTTTAATTTTCTTGCATGCTTATACAGTTATGTCATGTTATTCAGCTAGTTATTACTTTATGTTCAGTTAACCCATGCATTACAACCTAACCTTATCTCATATACCAGTACATTCAAAGTACTAATCTTATACTTATTTCTTGTGCTATGATGTCTTATATCATAGGTTCAGATGCTTAGTTTCCCGACCGAGCCTTGATAGGATTAGTTAGACAGCATCAATAGCAGTGGTGAGTTCTCATACTTTGAGGAAAATTTTATCTTTATTCAATTAAGTTATCAGTTTGATTATATGGTCAGTAAGAGTTAGTTGGAAGCTTTTCCTATCAATTCCCCAGTCAGTTAGTCTTGGAGGCTTTTTGGACAATTCAAACAATCAGTTAGTTGAACAGTTTTATCAGTCATGTTGCACTATTTTTGCAGATGCTATCTCAGACTTGTGACTTTGGTTATACTTTTTAGTACTTAAAACCTTATGGCATTTTTAGCTATTTTCCGCAAATATCTTAATTATCAGTATATTATTCAATGCTCACAGCAAGTACCAATTCATGGGTTAGCTTGTCGTCACTTGTAACTGTAAGATTCGTGTGGTGTCTAGGGTGTATTTTTGTGGAGTTACAAACTTGGTATTGGAGCCTAAGGTTTTAAAATGTCTGTAACACCCTAAATTTTTGGGGTAGAATTCAAATTATTGTTCCTATGCGTACACACTTGAACCTAATTATTCTATGTATATACATGTGCAATTATCAAATATATTATGTGAGAATATCTTTGTACATTGATCTCTATCATAAAACCATTTTAACTCAAAGATGAGATGAGGGATTTTCTATAGATAGAGTTTTGACAAATTCTCTAGCAAGGGTCAATTCAAATGAGTGTATCTCATAGCATATGTTGATTCAGGTATTCTACTATATACCAAAAGAAAGATCTTTGAATATTCTGTCAAACACAATTTGTTTCACCTTAATCCGATATCGGAGTGGAAAGTTATACTCATTTTACCTCAGTATATCTGTCTATCAACAAAGTGACGACTTAAGGTGATAATTTGTCAACTATGTGATGATTTATCAGCCAAGTCGTCAGCCCAAACCAGAAAGTCATCAACTTCCACTTCAAAGTGACGACTTGAGGTGATTAGTCGTAACCCATAATCATCTAAGCTACAAAAGTGACAACTTGAGTTGATAAGCCATCAACTAGTTGATAAGTTATCAACTGAAGTCATCAACTTAAAATTTTAGCAACTCTTATTTAGCTTTGAAGGGGTATTTTGGTCGTTTCCTCACCTCGAACCCTACCCCTTCCACGATTTATAACCCATAAGAGGAGTTACTTTTCTCCTATTTCATTAGTTAAGCATCTCAAAATCCTCTCATACACTCTCAACAATAAGATTAGGGTTTCCTCTCAAGATCATCTCCCAAGAATAAGATTCAATCCCTTCTTTGAGAAAACTAAGAAGTTGTTTTTTCCAATCCAAGAACGTTCAAGAAAAGTTACTTCTCTTTCAAGATTAAAGGTTTAAGGTATGTTTGATGTTAATTTAGGGGCCCTTTTCACCCATGAAGTCCAAGAATCCATTTTCAAGTTTTAAATTATAATTTTTACATGTTATTATGAATTTTAACCATGAATTTTGATTCTTTACCATGTTTACGTATAATTGTTGTTGTTATTAAACCCCATATGTTTGAATGGTGTTGTTCGCTGATTTAAGCCCTAATTGGTGATTTCAGTATTGTTATTACTTCAAGTTTTAAAACTATTCCCATGCTTAGCTTAAACCATTATTTTCAAGGGTTTGATGAAATACCTAAATGATTGGGTTTTGAAAAATAACTACTTATTACATGTTTACAATGAAAGTGCATGTTTACAATGAATTACCTCGATGTAACTCTTATGAATTTTAATCACGTATTACGTTTCCAAGAGTTTTGATTGAAAGAGACCTTACACATTTTCAAGTTGAAGTATGTTTATCTATACCTTGGTAATTTATTTCAAGTTATGTTTTTGATTTTTTTCACATGGAATACATTATAGTATGTTTTGAATACTATGGTATCCATATCATGCTCATGCAAATTCAGAATAAAAACCTTAGTTTATGATTTGGTCATGTGATCCTGCTATCTTATCATGTTTAAAAGCAACCCCATGTTAAAGTCTTGACCCCCATGTGTTTGATGAAGTACTTAAGTGAATAATTGTGAACAATGATTTACTTCCATGGTTTTAAAGCTTTCATGTGTCCCTATTGTTATTGTTATCGAGTCCTGGGGTTTTGAATACCCAAAATTTAGCTATTTACTTAGTCTCAGTATTTTTAGAATAGTTTCAGATACATATGAGCATTATTAGTTCAGTTAGTTATCATGTCAGTCAAACTTGGATCAGTTCAGTAATCTGAGTATGTTTCTTTTTTAGTTAAAGTTAGTTCATTCTAGTAATTAGTGTCAGTTCAGTTAGAATTGGAATTAAGCATTGAGCTAACTCAGGGATAAGGGCATTCCTGTTAGTATAGAATTTGACCCTTAGTAGCAATCCCTGAATTATGAAACTAGATAGCCAGCATAGGTTTGAGATGTCTTTCTGCTAGTTTAGAGTTGACACATATCATATAAGTCTTCCTGTTAGTTTAGGGTTGACAAAATGTCTTCCTTCTAGTTTAGGGTTGACACAACCACTGTTAGTACTCGTGGTAAAGTACTAGCACCCTTCCATCTAAGGTCACAGGTTGGACCCCGATCAGCTTAGCTTTAGGGTATGTCGGTTAGATGATACCTTCCACAATTTCAGTTTTAGTATTTACTACAAAATTTAGTTTAGTTTTGCTTGACCATAGCATATAGTTTATCAGTATTCAGTTACCATATTTCAGTATTTTAGTTACCAGACTATTTTAGAATTATGTTATATACTTGGTCATGCATTCTCAGATTTTATAGCATTCACACATTTATATCAGTTATTCAGTTAGCTCATGTTACTCATTCAGTCAGTTATTACTCATGCACATAACCCATGCATAACATCCTAACTTTATCTAGCATACCAATACATTCAAAGCACTGATCGTATACTCATATCTTGCGCTATGATATCTTATATCATAGGCTCGAACGCTCAGGATCCCAACTGTACTTAGATATTCCAGCGCATCAGCATTAGCAGTAATGGTGAGTCCTTATATATCATGGACTATTTCTATCTATTTTAGTATTTCAGTTAAATAGTCAGTCATAGTTAGTTGGGGACTTGTCCTATTAACTCCTAAGTCAGTTAGAGGCTTTCAGACATTCAGTTTGATCATCATTTTTTAACAATTTTCATACAGTTGTTTTCAATTTTATGATTTTACATTATTTTTAGCATTTAAAATGTTATGGCATTTTTACTAAATTTTCATACACAATCTTTTTTTTATCAATATACTATTCAGTGCTTACAGAAGGTACTAGTTCATGGGTTAGCTTGTGGTCCCTTGGGACCATAAGCATCGTGTAACGTCCAAGGTGTACTTTTGGGCCATTACAAACTTGGTATCCAAGCCTAAGGTTTTAAGATGTCCTCGGGAGTTTGAGAGCCTTATTAAGTGGAGTCTTATGCATGGGTGTGAAGCGTGCCACACTTATAGACAAGAGGCTAAAGATGTTTTAGGAAAAGTTTCCCTTCTGTCATGTCTCAGATCGTGCATTAGAAGTGTTCTCTAAGGAACTTTTGTAGATTCTCAGATTACTCTATTCGTGCTAACTTTGCCTTATTCTTAAGGTAACAGAAATAGACAAGCTTAATCCTTTTAGATAGAACTTTCTTAGGAATTCCCCACAGACAGTTATGGGATTGCATGCAGGATTAAAAGGATCCCATAAGCTCCCTCACATTCTAAAGTTTTAAATATTTCATACATGATCATGAAAAATCGTGCTTTGAGCTAAAGCCAGATGTATTTTAATATTCCTCCTCAAAATTATATGATAGTGTATGGACTAGAGTTAGAAATATGAATCCAAAAGCTTAGTAGTAGTAAAGTGGGGATAGTGTTATTTGAATTTGGTGAATTATGTATCCGTGGAACTAGTTGTATAAAAAGTGAATCAGTAGGCTTGAAAATAATGTGTACGAGAATTTAGGTTTGTTGATTCAAAAATTTTATGTTGTTGATGTTTGTATGTTGGTGTAATGGTAATTCTCATAGAGTAGGGAAAATGTAAGTTTAGAGATAGGATAATTGTAGGCTATGATGAAAGTAGCATGGTTCATTGAAGGTTTAGGGATATCCATGTTAAGTGTTATAATCTAAGTTTAAATCTTTGAAGATTAAGCTAATAAAAAGAAGAGTTGGGAATTCTAAGTTAGTCAGTTCTTAAATTGTTACATAATGTATTTGGGGCTATAGAAAGTTAAGAGTTCTATCTCAGAAGGAAATATCAACAGTAGGGTTTTACACTTTCAGGTGCAGTCTTTCAAGGTGAGTTTAGTGTTTATGAGTATTGTTATATCTCAAACTCTAGAGTAAAGTGGTTTCAATTTAGTTTAGAGTTTTTTAAGTGGTTCACAGACTTAGAATTATGTCTTAAAGCTAAGATGGAGATGATAGAATAAGTAACCATGTCAGGCTCTCAGATTCTAGAAGTGATGCTAGTATGTTATTGAATAGCAGTAAGGGAGTACGATGCCCAACCCATTCTCATCTCAGTGAAAAGTTTTGTATTTTAGTTATAACGATATCTACTCATGCCTTACATGTCAACCCTATGATCAAAGCTTATATTTGTGCACTTTATAGAAAATCATGTACGCTTACAGTTCCTAGTATAAGGAGTTCCAGTTCACCCAGAAGTCTGAATCATATTCCATGAATTACGAACACCAAACTCAGGTCAGGCATCTTATGACTCATGTATTCATGTTTTACAGTATAATCAGTTCCCATTACTTATGCTACACTCCTAATGATTATTGAAATTTAGATTATGTCATGAATATCCTCAGATTTGATTTCTTTGAGGAATTTATGCCGTTGATAATCTATTCCCTAGGACTTAGATTTTGACTCCAAATATTCAATCATGATTTAGTCTGTAAGTTTCCCATGCATTTTCTCAGTCTTTCCTTAGTATTTTAGCTAAGTCAGTATCATCCGGGGGATGAACTATCTCAAGGGTGGGGGGGAGATGTTATAGTACCCCAAAGTTTTCATGTACTAAATCTCTCAACTTTTCTTTATGAAACAAGATCCAAATTGAAGTAAAGGGTACTTATAAGTTGACTCTCTCATTTCTATCTCAGCCTTATAACTATTCTCATGTCATTGCATATATTCACGAAAATTCAGTTCAGTCATGTATCATATTTCAGACTCATTCATCTAATCATGTTTCTAGTCATTTATGTTCAGTATATGAGATTAGTTCTCCCACTATTCTCAGCTAACCAAATCATTCGAGAATGAATGTTCTCAAGAGGTAGATAATGTAACACCCTACATTTTTAGGCTAGAATTCAAATCGTTATTCCTATGCATACAAACTTGGACCCAATTATTCTATGTATATACATGTGTGATTATCAAATATATTATGTGCGAATATCTTTTTACATTGACTGAGGTCATAAAATCCTCCTAACTCAAGGATTAGTTGAGGGATTTTCTATCGGTAGAGTTTTGACAAATGCTCCAGCAAGGGTCAACTTTAAATGAGAGTATCTCCCAACATATGTCGATTCAGGTGTTATACTATATACAAAAATAAAGATCTTTGAATCTTCATTCCAACTCATTTGGTTTTACCTTAATCCGATATCATAGTAAAAAGTTATACTTATTTTATCTCAGTGTGTCTGTCTGTCAACAAAGTGACGACTTGAGGAGATAAACCGTTAACTAAGTGACGACTTATCAGCCAAGTCATCAGCCCAAACAAGAAAGTCATCAACTTCATCTTCAAAGTGACGACTTGAGTTGATAAGTCGTCATGACTTATCAACCAAGTCGTCACCTATAACCATCTCAGCTTCAAAAGTGATGACTTGAGTTGATAAGCCATCAACGAGTTGATAAGTTATCAACTCATCATCAACTAAAAATTTCAGCAACTCTTATTTAGCTTCGAAGGGGTATTTTAGTCTTTTCTTTACCTCAAACCCTACCCCTTCCATGACTTATAACCCACAAGGGGGGTTAATTTTCTCCTATTTCATCAGTTAAGAATCTCAAAATCCTCTCATACACTCTCAACAACAAGATTAGTGTTTCCTCTCAAGATCATCTCCCAATAATAAGATTCAATCTCTTCTTTAAGAAAACCAAGAAGTTGTGTTTCCAATCCAACAACATTAAAGAAAAGTTAATTCTCTTTCAAGATTAAAGAATTAAGGTATGTTTGATGTTCATCCACGTGCCCTTTTAACCCATGGAGTCCAAGAGTCCTTTTTCAAGTTTAAAATTATGATTTTTACATGTTATTATGCATTTCAACCATGAATTCCCATGAATTTTGATTCTTTACCATGTTTATAAGTATTTTTTGTTATTATTAAACTTCACACGTTTGACTGGTGTTGTTCGCTGATTTAAGCCTTTATTGGTGATTTTAGTATTGAAATCATGTTATTACTTCAAGTTTAAAAACTATTCCCATGCTTAGCTTAAACCATGAATTTCAAGTATTTGATGAAATGCATAAATGGTTGGGTTTTAAACAATGACTACTTATTACATGTTACAATGAAATAAATGTTTACAATGAATTACCTCAATGGAACTCTAATGAATTTTGATCATGTATTACATTTTCAAGAGTTTTGATAGAAATATCCCTTACACATTTTCAAGTTGAATTATGTTTATCTATACCTTGGTAATTTGATTTCATGTTATGTTTTCAATTGTTTTCCTGTGGAATGCATTATAGTATATTTTAAATATTGTTGTTTCTATATCATGTTCATGCAAATTCAGAATAAAATCCTCAGTTTATGATTTGGTCATGTGATCCTGCTATCTTATCATGTTTAAAAGCACCCCTATGTTAAAGCTTTGACCCCCATGTGTTTAATGAAATACTTAATAATTGTGAACAATGATTTCCTTCCATGGTTTCAAAGCTTTCATGTGTCCCTGTTGTTATTGTTATCGAGTCCTGGGGTTTAGAATACCTGAACTTTAGTTGTTTACTTAGTCTTAGTATATTTTGAATGGTTTTAGACACGTATTAGCATTATAAGTTTAGTAAGTTATTATGTCAGTCAAACTTAGATCAGTTCAGTAATTCGAGTCAGTTTCTTCTTTAGTTAAACTCAGTTCAGTCCTGTGATCAATGTTAATTAAGTTAGGAGCAGGATTCATCATCGAGAGAACCCAAGGATGGGGTTAATCCTGTTAGTATAGGATTTGACCCTTAGTAAAAATCCCTAAGTTACAGAACTACGTTGCCAGTGTAGGTTTGAGATGTCTTCCTGCCAGTTTAGGGTTGACACATATCTCATGAGTCTTCCTATTAGTTTAGGGTTGACAAGATGTCTTTCTGCTAGTTTAGTGTTGAGACAACCATGGTTAGTACTCGTGGTATTGATACAAAAGTAAGTGTGTATTAATAGAGTCGAGCCAACACAAGAATAACGAAGATGAACAACAACAATGCTAGTGAATCGAAATAGGCCACACACGGATTCATTAGACTTCAAGGTTTACAAAAAATGACAAGATGATAGAGATTACAAGATTACAATAACAACAAGAAGAGCAACAAAGTAGCAGCAACTATAGTGAATCGAAAATGACCCCACACAGCTTCATGATGTTACCACACAAACAACAAGATTACAAATTAAAGATAGTAACTTGACATACGATATTCAAGAATCTAAGAACCCTAACAACATGAAAGGACCCTAAAACTAAAGAATATTATTACCAAGCTCTTACTTGGACCAAGAGGAACTCAATGACCTCAAGATCCTAGTTTCTAGCCAAGATTCAACCCAAGTGTCACTCCAATTGGGAATTTCAGTTTTGACCTTCTCCAATGGAAGAGAGAAGTTCAAAATATTACAAGTCTTGTGTTCTCAAAATATCATGAATGAACTAGCTCCAAAATAACCTTAACACTATCGATTTATATTAGTCCACAAAGGGAGATAACAAATGACCATCCTACCCTTGCCAAGGGGTGGCCTTGGAGTGTAAGTTTATTACACTTTAAGGATTCTCTTCACACTTAAAAACATTTAATCCATTGGAAGGGTCAAGTACCAACTCACACACGGCCATTTGCATGAACATAGCTTGGAGATTTTGTAACTCCCAAGCTTGGCTATGTTTGCATGGTTGTGAACTTGTTGGACAACTTGTAGAACTTGTTGGACATCTTGGTAACCCGTATCCTCTCCATCTTGAGAGGAATTTAACCTTAAATTTGACACTTGGTCTTCCTTAACTGCATCCACTAAGAAAGATCACATACATTGAAAATGTTGTGCACTTGGTATTCCGGGGGAAGGTCAATCTTGTAGGTATTATCATTGATTCTTTCAAGTACTTGGAATGGACCATCACCCCTTGGCATCAATTTGGTCTTCCTTTGATATGGAAACCGATCCTTCCAAAGGTGCACCCACACCCAATCTCCCGATTCAAGAATGAGTTTCTTTCTTCCTTTGTTTGCCCGCTTTGCAATCTCTTGATTTTTCTTCTCGTCGAAGTTGTACCTTCTCATGCAACTTTTTCATAAAATTTGCTTGCTTTCTTCCATCTAGGCTAATCATTAGATCACTTGGCAAAGGAGTTAAATCCAAAGGGGTAAGGGGGTTGAGTCCATAGACACACTCAAAGGGAGTCATTTCCGTACTTGAGTGTATGACACGATTATAGGAAAACTCAATTAATGGTAGGTGTTCCTCCTAAGAAGTCAATTTTCCCTTAATCACGGAACGTAGCATAACATCCAAAGTCCTATTTACTACTTCCGTTGGGCCATTGGTGTGTGGGTGGCAAGAAATGAAGAACAACAACTTGGTACTAAGCCTACCCCACATAGACTTCCAAAAGTGACTTAGGAACTTAGAGTCCCTATCACTCACAGTGGTCCTCAGAATACCATGCAACTTGACAACATTATCAGCAAACAAAGAGGCCACACTAGGTGCATCATAACATTTAGAGCATGGAATAAAGTGTGCTATCTTAGAAAACCGATCAACCACAACAAAGATACTATCCCGACCTCTTCTAGTCCTTAGTAACCCTAACTCAAAATCCATAGATATATCAAGCCAAGGATGTAAAGGGGTGGGTAGTAGGGTGTACAACCCATGAGGTTAGAGCTGAGATTTGGCTCCTTTGCAATCTACACATTTTTCGTAAATCCTAGACACATCCTTATGCATTTTTAGCCAATAGAATCGCTCCTCCAATATTCCAAGGGTCTTTTCGACTCCAAAGTGACCCATTAGACCGCCATTGCATGATTATCTCACAAAAAACTCTCTCCAAGAGATAGAGGGTACACATAATCGCCAATCTTTGAACAAGTAATCATCAAACTTGGCATAGGGATTTGAACCCCTAGCCGAATACCACTTGTCCCTACCCTATTCTTCACATTCCCTATAGATAGGAGCAAAGTGAGGGTCCTTGGGATACAATTCCTTTAAGATCTCAAAACCCATCAATTTTGAAGACAAAGTAGACACAAGAATGTTTTTTGAGACAAAGCATCGGCAACCGCATTGTCCTTACCCTGTTTGTAATGAATAACATAAGGGAAAGTTTCAAGAAACTCAATCTCTTTGGCATGTCATTTGTTAAGCTTATCTTGTGCCCAAAGATGCTTTAAGGACTCATGGTCCATTCGAATCATGAATTATTTAGGCCATAAATAATGTTTCCACGTGTCCAACGCTCTAATGAAGGCATACAACTCTAAATCATACGTAGAGTAGTTTAGAGTTGCTCCTTTGAGCTTTTCGCTAAAGTAGGCAATAGGCTTCAATTCTTTCATTAAAACCGCGCCTATACCAACTTTACTAGCATCTAAATTGAGCCTTCTTGTTAGCATACAAAAGTGAGTGTGTATCAAGAGAGTCAAGACAACACAAGAATAACAAGATGAACAACAACAATGCTAGTGAATCGAAGTAGGCCACACACGGCTTCACTATACTTCAAGGTTTACAAAAAATGATAAGATGATAGAGATTACAAGATTACAATAACAAAAACAAGAGCAACATAGTGTAAACAACTATAGTGAATCAAAAATGGCCCCACACGGCTTCACTAGAATCGAAAATGGCCCCACACAGCTTCACTATGTTACCACACAAACAACAAGATTATAAATTAAAGATAAGATAGTAACTTGACATACAATATTCAAGAATCTAAGAACCCTAACAACATGAAAGGACCCTAATACTAAAGAATATTATTACCAAGATCTTACTTGGACCAAGAGGAACTCGATGAATTCAAGATCCTAGTTTCTAGACAAGATTCAACCCCAGTGTCACTCCAATTGAGAATTTTGGTTTTGACCTTCTCCAATGGAAGAGAGAAGTTCAAAATATTACAAGTCTTGTATTCTCAAAATATCATGAATGAACTAAGTCCACAAAGGGAGTTAACAAATGACCATCCTACCCTTGCTAACGGGTGGCCTTGGAGTGTAAGTTTATTACACTTCAAGGCTCCTCTTCACACTTAAAAATATTAAATCCATTGGAAGGCTCAAGTACTAACTCACACACGGCCATTTGCATGAACATAGCTTGGAGTTTTTGTAACTCCCAAGCTTGGCTATGTGTGAATGGTCGTGAACTTGTTGGACAACTTGTAGAACTTATTGGAAAGGTTGGTACACCCGTATCAGGCATGGTACTAGTACCCTTCCAACTGTGGTCACAGATTGGACCCCAATCAGCTCAGATTTAGGGCATGTCGGTTAGATGATACCTCCCACAGTTTTAGTTTTAGTATTTAATACAGAATTTAGTTTAGTTTTGCTTGACCATAGTATACAGTTTATCAGTATGCAGTTACTAAATTTTAGTATTTTAGTTTACAGACTAATTCAGAATCATGTTATATGCTTGGTCATACATTCTAAGATTTTACATCATTCACGTAATTATATTAGTTATTCAGTTACCTCATGCTACTAATTCAGATATCTATTACTTATGCACATAACCTATGCATAAGAGCCTAACCTTATCTAACATACTGGTACAGTCAAAGTACTGATCACATACTTATTTTTTGTTCTATAATGTCTTATATCATAGGTTCGGATGCTCAGGATCCTAATCGTACTTAGACATTCAAGGACATCAGCAGCAACAACAATGGTGAGATCTCATATATTGAGGAATATTTCTATCTATTTTAGTATTTCAGTTCAGTAGTTAGTCAAAATTAGTTGGGGGCTTGTCCCATCAACTCTTTAGTCAGTTAGACGCTTTCAGACACTTTTAGATAGTAAGTCAGATTATTAGTTTTTAGATAGTTGTTTTAAGTCTTTCAATTCTATAGTGTTTTTAGCATTTAAAAGCTTATGGTATTTTCAGTAAATTTTTATACATGATCTTTTTATTATCAGTATACTACTTAGTGCTTACAACAGGTACCATTTCATGGATTAACTTGTGGTCCCTTGGGACCATAAGCTCTGTGTGACGTCCAGGGAGTACTTCCGAGGCATTACAGTGTCCTAGGAAGTCTGAAATCCACATTGAGTAGAGTCTTGTGCATGTGTGTGAAGCACGCCATACTTATGGATAGTAGGCTACAAGATGTTTTAGGAAAAGTTCCCTTCTTTCAGTCTTCATGTATTATGAATGAGCAGGAACTCTATTTGAACTCTCTTTCTAATTCACTCTTCTTTTTATTTATAGAAAATGCCTCCCAGAAAGACTAACTGAAGAAGAAACAAAATTCAGTCCGCACTTCCGCCTGTTCAGGAAGATCTCCTGAGTGAGCATGTCTCTTATACCAAGTTCAGAGATCCATTCACTACTTTAGTCCTCTCAGTAGAAGCTTAGAACAATCAGTAGGCTATTGTTCTAGCTAATCCAATGGCTAGTACAGTCGCAACTAGGATTTGGTACTTTACCCATATGAATCCCCCTCAGTTTTTGGGATATAAGTGTGGTGAGGATCCGCAGGAGTTCCTTGACATGGTTCAGAAGGTTACTGATATTATGGGTATTACATCTAGTGAGATTTTAGAGTTGGCTAATTACTAGTTACATGATGTATTTCACACCTAGTTTAAGCAGTAGAAGGAGGATATAGGCACAAATACAGGGCTTATAGAGTGGGAAGAGTTTGCTACAATCTTTTTGTACAGGTTTTTTCCCTTAGAGTTGAGGGAAGCTAAGGTGCTAGAGTTTATTTATTTGAATCAGGGCAACATTAGTATGAAAGATTATTCACTTAAGTTTACTCAACTAGTGAGGTATGCTTCTCATATGTTATCTGATAATTGATCTAGAATGAGTAAGTTTATGTCTGGCATATTTGATAGTTTGGTCAAAGAGTGTAGGACTGTGATGTTTATTATAGAGATGGACATATTGTAATACCCCATATTTCTATCTAGCTTAAATTCATCCTAAAGATGTAAAAGACTTATTTTAAAGATGAATCTATTTTTATACATGTGATATTTTCAAGATTTTCACTGTTTGTCAGGTAGGAAATTCAATAAGCTTTCCATCGATATAAGATTCACCTAAATCAAATAACCGGGTAAGAAGTAATGACTAATTCAAGTTTCAGTCATAAAACACCATCATCTCAATCAGTGGCGCATCGCACCATAAGCCAAAATGACATTCATTAATTTCCAGTAAGACTCTGCGATTTCACCGCATTGCAGAGGACTACCAAATCCCAATTGTCAAAATCCAGTGAAGCTTCGCGATATCCCTGTGTCACCCATTATCTAATTTTCCAGTTGTCAAATTCTAGTGACACGACACGATAGCACTGTATCGCGCCAGGGGTCCAGGTCGGAAAATTTTTCACAAAAATTAAAAGACTCGTCCAGCGTTAAATGGTTCTTTTCCCATGATTTTAGTTCACTATTAAACATAAATTTAACCCTACATGACCTAAGGATATCATTATTCACTCTATTTTTCCCAAATTGAGTTGCTCTCTCTCAAGACCAAGAACCCTAGCTCTCAAATTCAAGGGCCAAATCACAAGAACTCTCCATCAATCCTTCCAAATTCATTAACTCAGGTATGCATAGTGTTTATTTATGGACTCATTTCATCCATGCAGCCCAATAATCTCTTTTCAAAGTTCAAGTATATGGATTTTTATGGATTCCATGTTGGGTTTGTTTTTTTTTATGTTGATAATGACCAATTGAATTCTAATCCATGTTTGGTGATAAATTTTATGTAGGATTAGTTATTATTTGTGTAGATTCATGTGAACCCATGTTTTAAACCCTTGAATTATGAAACTAGAATTGAATCATGATGTTTAATTGTTGTGAAATGTATTCTACATATACTATGCTCACTATGTGTTTGATTAAATGCCTAGGGGAAGGAAAAGTTCCATTCTAGTATGATAATATGAAATCCCCATTCATATACAAGTTCATGCATGTCAAGTGTCTGATGAAATGTCTTAGTCAATGGATTATTGATATATGTGTAGCCATTGTTGTGCTTTAGAATTTATGCCATGAATTACTTTTATGATATCGAGTCCTGGGGGTATTTAATGCTCAACAATTTAGCTGTGTGCCTAGAGAAAGTTTCATGTTTTCACGGTATCCTTGGTCAAGCCATGTTCAGTAAGATTCAGCTAGTCATGTGACTCAGGTAAAATTCAGTAAGCTGAGTAATCCCAGTAAAACTCAGAAAGCTAAGTAATTCAGTAATCTCAGTAGTATTTCGTCAGTCATCAGAACTCCATGAACTTAGTTCAGTTTAGTTCAGTTAATCATGTTCAGTGTCTCTTCAGATAGGAGTATGAGTTATCACCGAGGTAGCACAAGGATGGGAACTCACCTGTTATTAGAGGGTGTGATTCTTAAAAGCAATCTTTGCACTCCCAAACTATGTAGCCAGTGTAGGTTGAGATATCATAACCTATTATATGAGGGAAGATAAGGTGGCATAACCTATTATATGAGGGTCCTACCATTCTTATTAGAGTAAACTGTTATATGAGGGTCACTCACAGTTTGTCCTTATCAATGACACGATATTGACACCCTTCTAATTGGGATTACATATTGGACCCCAACTCAGACATAATGGCATATTAGGGTCATGTAGGTTAAATGACTACTTCCCACATTCCCAGTCTCAATCTCAGTAATAAAACTCTGATAGTTCTACAAAATTCAGAACTATTATATTCAGTCAACTCAGAATAGTACGAAACTCAGCTAGTTCCATCAGAATCTAACTGTTAGATGCAATCGCTCAATATTATTTATACAGTTATAATTATCTCATGCTATTAGTACTCAGTCTCAAAAATCATGTTATCACGAACTCAGTTATAGTTATTATGTAATCATGCATGCATTCTCACGATCATGTTATCCAGTCAGTTAGTATAGTTCATGCATGTGAACCCTTTGCATTTAGTTTACCTCACATGCATACCAGTATATTCAAACGTACTGATGTATTTGCGCTATGGTGTTTTATACCATAGTATTAGAAGCATGAGCTCCAGAGCATCAGTAGCATTCAAGATTTTAGTAGCTAGATTTAGTAGTGAGTCTTCATCATTCGAGGACATGACCATTACTTTATTTCATCATTACTTAGTCTATTACAGTAGTTAAAGTTAGTTGGGAACATATCCCATCAACTCCTTATATAGACAGTTAGATGTTTTTCAGACTATCATGTTTTAGATAGTTTATTTTAGTTATTTTGGGCATTCATACCCCAACCCAGATGTTATGTTTTGTCTTATCATTTTTAAACCTTACGACCTTACAAACTTTATTTCTGTATTATACAATATATTATCCAGTGTTCAGGTACAAATATCAGTCATGGGTTAGCTTGTGATCCTCCAGGTTTATGAGCACCGTGTGTGTTTCGGGTACCACATTTGACGTGTTATAATATTTAGGATTATGGTCCATGCTCAATAGATTAAGGAGAAGAAGTTTAAGAAGAAAGAAAGAAAGAATAGGTAGCTTCAATTTTTCTCAGCCAAAGTTAGAGAGTGGTAACTATTCTCAGTTCCAATAGAAGTTTTTAGCCCCAAATCTATGTTCAGCTAGTGCGCCAGTACCAAAGTTTAGGAATGACAATCAAGGTAGGGCGCCAGGCTCTAAGCCCCAGGTAGTATGAACAGTGGTCACACTAATCCTCTTTACAAGAAATATGGTATGAATCATCAGGGTACGTGTAGAACTAGCAGTGAGGTATCTTTTGGATATGGAAACCCAGGCCACAACTTCAAAGAGTGTCGATTAGTTGCTCAGAAGGGAAAAAACTTGCACCAATAGGGTCAGTCCAAACAGTCATCAGCTCCAACGGGTTTCTAGACTCAGCAAGGTGCTACTTCTAGTGCCACTAGTGGACACCGTCAGAATAGACTTTATGGACTTCAGTCTTGATAGGATCAAAAAAATTCTCCTGATGTGGTTACTGGTACATTACAGGTCTTTCACCTTCATGTTTATGCTTTGTTAGATCCCGGAGCTTTATTTTTTTTAATCCCTATATAATTGTTAATTTTGGTTTAGTCCCAAGTTTATAGCAGAACCATTCTCATTATATACTCTAGTAGGTGTCTCTATTGTAGCCAGGAAGGTATACAGGAACTGTCTGATCATAATATCCCAGAAATTCACCTTAGTTGACCTCATAAAGTTAGAGATAATTGATTTTGATGTCATTCTCGACATGTATTGACTCTACTTATGTTATGCTACAGTTTATTGCAAAAATAGAATTATTTAGTTTCAGTTTCTCAATGAACAAATCATTGAATGGAGGGGTAGTACATTAGTGCTTAGGGGTCAAATTATTTCATACCTTAAGTTAAGAGAAATGATTTCCAAGCGTTGTTTTTACCATCTTCTTTGAGTCAAAGACTCTTATTCTGAGACCCCAAGTCTCAAGTAAGTTTTAGTAGTAAGGGAATTTCCAGATGTGTTCCCTAAAGACATTCCCGGAGTTCCTCCATAAAGGGACATTGACTTCAGAATAGACATTTTTCTAGATACTCAACTTATCTCTATTCCTTCATACAAAATGGTTCCAGTAGAGATTAAGGAGTTGAAAGAACAGATGAAAGATCTCTTAGATAATGGATTCATCAGGAAAAGTGTTTCTCCATGGGGCACTCTAGTCCTTTTCATTCAAAATAAAGACGGTTCTCTCGTAATGTACATTATTTACTGTTAGTTGAACGAAGTCACAATCAAGAATAAGTATCCACTTCCTAGAATTAATGACTTGTTTAATAAATTTAGGGTACCTGTTATTTCTCTAAGATAGACCTCAGATCTGGCTATCATCAACTCAGAGTTAGAAAATGTGACATTTTAAAAATAGCTTTCAGAACATAGTATGATCACTTTGAATTCTTAGTTATGTCTTTTGGACTAATGAATGCCCCAGAAGCTTTCATGGACTTGATGAACTGAGTGTTCAAGCGGTACTTGGACATGTTCGTCATAGTCTTTATTGATGATATTCTTGTTTACTCCCATAGTGAAAATGATCATGCAGATCATCTCAGGATCGTGTTATAGAATTTTAAAGCCCATCAGTTGTTCATCAAATTTAGTAGGTACGACTTTAGCCAAAAATAAATAGATGTTCTTTGCATATTATTTCCAATGATGCCATTAGAGTTGACCCTTAAAAGGCCAAAGAAGTGAGGAATTGGACCAGACACATCTCTTCGTTTGATATCAGGAGTTTTTTTGGGTTTGGCTGGCTATTACAGATGATTTATTGAAGGGTTCTCATCTATTGCATCCCCCATGTCGCTATTGACTCAAAAGAAAGTTAAGTTGCAGTGGTCAGATTCTTATGAGAAGAGTTTTTAGGAGTTGTAGACTTAACTTACCTCAGCCCTAGTTTTGACCTTGCCAGATGGTTTAGATCGGTTTGTTATTTACTGTTATGTTGTCTTTTCTTGAAAATTTGGAGACACCATTTTTATGGGGTTTATAAAGATGTGGTCACAGATCATAAAAGTTTGCAGTATGTACTTTTGCAGAAATATTTAAATATTCATTAGAGAAAGTGGTTTGAGTTGTTAAAAGATTATCATATGAGCGTGTTGTATTATCTAGGCAAGGACAATCTAGTGGTAGACACCCTTAGTAGGTTATCTATGGGTAGTGTTACTCATGTCGAGAATGATAAGAAGATGTTGGTTCAAGAGGTTTATCATTTGGCTAGATTAGGCGTTCGTTTGGTCAATTCAGCTGAGGGTAGTGTATGGGTTCAGAATAGCTCAGAATCTTATTTTATTTCTAAAGTAATAGGGAAGTAGGATAGGGATTCCAGTTTAGTTAAATTGAACGAGTCTGTTAGAGATCAGAAAATAAAGGTTTTATCCAAGGGTGGAGATAGCATGTTGCGATATCAGGGTAAGTTGTGCATGCCATGTGTTGATGGTTTAAGATAGAGGATTTTGGAAAAATTGCATGGTGCATGTTATTCTATTCACCCAGGATCTATTAAGATGTACCATGATTTGCGGAAAATCTATTCGAAGAGTGGCATGAAGAGAGATGTTGCAAAGTTTGTAGCAAAGTATCCTAATTACCAGTAGGTTAAGGTTGAGCATAAGAGACCTTGTGGCACAATGCAGTAGTTCAACATTCCCACTTTGAAGTGGAAAGAGGTGAACATGGACTTTATGATAGGGTTGCCCCGTATGTGTCGTCAGCATGATTTGATATAGGTTATTGTCGACAGAATAACCAAATCAACTCATTTCTTGCTAGTTCATACTTCCTTCCCAGGAGAGGATTTTGCCAAGATCTATAATAGAGAGTTGGTTAGGTTACATAGAGTCCCATTTTCTATCATTTCAGATAGAGGTACTAATTTTACCTCTCACTTTTGGAAAGCTTTTTTGAAGGGTTTTGGTACCTAAGTTCATCCCAGTACAACTTTTCATCCCCAGGCCAATGGTCAGGCATAGAGGACTATTCAGGCCCTAGAAGATATATTTAGGGCATGTGTTATTGATTTAAAGGCTAGTTGGGATTATCACCTGCCTTTGATCGAATTTTCCTATAATAACAGTTATTATTCCAATATTTAGATTGCTCCGCTTAAGGCTCTCTATGAAAGAAGGTGTAGATATGGTATTTATTGGTTTAAGGTAGGTGATACCACATTCATAGGGCCATATTCAGTATATGTTGTGATGGAGAAGGTTCAGTTAATCAGGGAAAGGCTTAAGAAAGCCCAAATCCATTAGAAATCCTATGCAGATGTGCATTAGAGATCTCAAATTCACAGTTAGAGATTTATTCTATTTGAAAATCTCTCCCATGAAGGGAGTGAAGATATTTTGCAAGAAGGGGAAGCTTAGTCCCTAATTTTTTGGCCTTTATGGGATCTTTAGTTGTTATGGAAAGGTATATTACGAGCTTGAGTTGACTATAGATTTAGCAATAGTGCATCCAGTGTTCCAAGTGTCCTTGTTAAAGAAATGTATTGGTAACCCAACTATGGCTTTTCCTTTAGGAAGTACAGATGTTCACGATATCCTTTTGTAAGACCCCATAAAATTTCCTCGTAGCCCGAGTCTTAGAGCATGTCGAGTGAAGTGAAATTCTGGTCCTAAAAGTCTGAGAAACAAGTTTCAAAGTGATTCGTGTTTTAATCTTGTTGAATTCTCCTAAAGATGACTTTCTGTCAAGTGGGAAATCGAATTATCTTTCAAAAGATACCCATTTTGCCAAAATCTGATATCAAAGTAGAAAGATATAGCCTTTTTTTAGAAAGCAATGGAATCTCCTAGGTGCGACGGAGAGGGTCAACGGACCGTCGGATGAGTGATGGACCATCACCTAAACCGTCGTACAGAGACAGAAGATCGACTCACTGTCCAAGTTTGACGGAGAAAGTTGACAGACCGTTGGACTAGCGATGGGCCATCTAACCCCAGCATCGCAGTTGAGGTAGAAAGTGAGATTCTGGCCCAGGTCCGAGGGCCAGGACCGACGGACCATCAGACCTCCAACGTACCATCGCATTCTATCATCGCATATCCCGTTAGGTGTTTTTAACTTATTTGAAAAAGGTCTTTTCGGTTTTTTCCCACCCTTTTAACCTTCAGATATATTCCAAACGAACCAGATAACCACATTATCTCCCAAAACATCCAAAGTCTAGGGTTTATTCCTCAAGAACAAATCCAAAGTCCTTCTCTAAGAAATTCAATCACTCACCATAGATTCTACAAATTGAGTTGAAATTTAAGTTTTCCAAGTCCAAGGCTACGAGAACCCCATCTCAAAGATTAAGAAAGAGTTTAAAGCAAGATTTTTCGTCCAATTACATAATCTAAGGTATGTGGGGTTTTAAACATGGGTAATTCTTTTACCCTCGTGCCCTAAGGCTTATTTAAACTATAATTTTATGCAACTTATGATATTTTACATGAAATTAAATTAGGATTTTTCACCCATTGTTAATTGTTGCAAGTTTTGATGTTTCCTATGAATTGAGAGTCAAATATCATGAGTTTACATATTTTCTTGAGAACTTAAAGTTGGGTTTATACCCTATGTTGTTATTCCTTGAGAATTTGATAGTTTCACTGCTCTAGAAATTGAAGTACATGAGTATGTTGAGATTTTAAGGCAAATTGCTGTAACTTCTGGATTTCTACATGATTTGTGAATCTATATGCTATCTAGTATGCATTTTGATGAGTCTTAACTTGAGATTGAATTATGGGTCATCAAGCCCTACTTGAGATTTCAGTTTTTATGAATTTTTGTACTATAAGGACCCATGATATAAGTATTTTGAGATCATTGAGAAAGTTGTTACCTAATGGTCATAGTAGCTTGAAATCCACTTTACTACATGAGATTATAGATTCGATTGTTTGTTTCTTTACGAACCATGAGATTATTTTAAGAGTGGATTTCCAATTAGATGAGTGAGATAAACTAAAGGGAGTAGTATTTAGCACCAAGTTGGTTAAGCTACTACAGTTTCTTACCCCAAAACTACGTGCCACCATAGGTTTGAGATTTTGGACCTAAGGCCGAGATGAGTGGGCTCGAGGCTGAGATAAGTGATCATTGAGTTGAGGTTATACTCCCTGGCAAGAGTATGATGCCTCTTCCTAATGTGAGGTTTTTTCCTTAGGAGGACAAGACGTTGGACTCCATGTAGCTCGCATGGTTTATGTCGGTTAAGAGAACATCCCTAAAGTATTTTTCCTTGAGATGAGATATTTTCTAAAGTAAAAGAACAACTTTTGTAATTTCCAAAGAAGAAAGTAGTTTTCTCTACTAATAAGAGTTGATCACCAGCATTTAAACTAAAGTTATATGATTTCAAATTCTAAGTTTTTTGAGTCCAAAAGAGTTCTAAGTTCTTGAGCGTTAAAGAAGTTTTGCTCTCCATGCGATATATGCATGAGTTGAAAATATTTTTTAAAGTTTCCTTTAGCCTATGAGTAATGAGAATAAGAGGAGAGTACATATTTTAAAGCTAAAGTATAATGGCTTACGAGATTTGTGTTACATGCTACACTCTATATGATTTATGAGCTTTACATTTTTGACTTATTCAAGCCATATGAGTCATTCATAATTGCATGCATGATTTGATTAAAGAATATAGATATTGTTTAATGTAAATGCATAACCCCCATATACTCAGTACATTCCTAAAGTGCTGATCCACATATATGTCTATGTTCTACATTGTCTTATAATGTAGATTCAGGTGCTCAGTCTCAGCCTCGTCAGTGATTTCCAAGTACCTTTGTCTACATTTCTACAGTGGTGAGTCCTCATGGTTCGAGGTCCTATCTTCAGACATTTCAGTATTTGAGTGGTTATGTTATTACTTTTAGTTTAGTTTGAGTCAGTTGGGGACCTGTCCCAACGGCTCTCTAGTTCATGGAGCAGTAGAGGCTTTGTCAGACTAGTTATTAGATTGTTGGTACGTTGAGTTTTCCATTATTGTGGTCATTTGGACTGAGTATTTTCTTTGTTTTTCCTATCATTTGATATGATAGTACCAATGTTTTCTTATTTCATCTGGAAATAAGTTATTATATGTAGTATCAGGCTCAAAGAGTTAGCTTGAGGCTACTTGTAGCCCTAAGAACCATGTGACATCCCAGGAGGTGATTTCGGATCGTTACACCTTTCTAACAAAGAAATTCCAATTAAAACTCTCGATTATCAGATTTGTTGACTAAGGAACAAAGAATTTCCCTTGGTCAAAGTTCTTTGGCGGAATCAGTTCATAGTGGGAGCCACTTGGGAAGCATAAGCAGATATGCGAACCAAATACCTTCACTTTTTTTTTGCAAACTTAAACTTAGCTTAAGGTAACAATTTTCCTTGGGTTGTATGTTTTCTATTCTCAGTTTCCATATAATCATACTCATGACATTTCATGCATTCACTAATCAGTTTAGTCATGTATCATGTTTCAGCTCAGTTATGTAATCATGTTTGTAGTTATGCATTTTTAGTATGTAATCGTAGTTCTTCAGTATCTCAACTTAATTAGTCTCATTTGAGGATAAATATTCTCAAGGGGTAGATATTGTAATACTCCATATTTTCCTATATTATTTTATCTCATAGTCCGTGCATAAGAGTCTTAGGACCTAAAAATTTAGTTGTGTTCGGGACATAGCCTTATTTTTGGCCCCTTAAATTTGATGATTTTTTAAAGTTATGTTCCCAGCTCCGAGATGTAAGTTTTTGAGTTCACTCATGTTTAGGGGTGTAAGGAGCATGTCTCGGGTAAGTTTCAGAGTTTTTGGACGAGGACAGAGGCACATTTAGCTTTTGTTTCCACCAGCTCAATGCGATTACACTGTGTCACAGTAGGTATAGCGATGAAGGGTTCATTGCATCATGGAAAGGCCTCAATTGGCATTCTAATTATGAATTTAAATCTCGGAGGGGTAGTCTGGTCTTTTCCCAGTACCCTAATTCATAAAAACACAGGATTAAACTGCTGTTAGGGCATTATATGCCCAAATTTTCAAATTTTTCACACAAATAAACCCTAACCTTTCTCCAAATTCATCAAGTTAAATCATCTTTTTTTCAAGAAAACCAAAATCTCAAGTATTCCAATTCAAGAAAGATTTCAAGAAAGTTGTTCTCTTTCACGACTTAAGTATTAAAGGTATGTGTGATGTTCATCCATGGAGTCCAAGAATTCATTTTCAAGTTTAAAGTTATGATTTTTTACATGTTGTTATGAATTATTTTCATGAAGCTATTATGAACTTTGATTTCAAATCATGTTTACCATGTGTTTTTGTTAGAATTTGTCCGTGGCACATTTGAATGGTGATTTTCACATGTTGCATCCTTAAACCATGATTTTAGTATTGCAATTATGTTAGTAGCACATATTTTAACTATTTCCATGCTCAAGTCTATGAATTTCAAGTGTTTGATGAAATTCCAAAGAGAATGATTTGGTAGCATGATTTTCTCATTATGGTTTTGATGCTTTTATATTCCTTTATTGTTATTTTCATTCAGTGCTGGGAGTTATGATTACCCTAAATTTAGTTATTTGCCTAGTTTTCAAAATCTTTAGAATGATTTAAGATAAACCATGAGTCTTGTCATTTAGTTAGTATCATTGCTTAGTTGTTGGCTCAAATAAGCTCATTTTAGTTCAGTAATCAGTCTCTTTTAGTTAGGAGTATGATTTAGCACCGAGCAAATGCAGGATAATGGCTTTTCTGTCAGTTAGCCTAAGTCGTTGGTAGCAGTCCTTGTATTCCAGAAACACATATCCAGCATGGGTTATAAGGAGTCACCTGTCAGTTTAGGCTTGACTGCCACCCAGGGTCACCCGCCAGTTTAGAATTGACTCCTCCCAGGGATCACCCTTCAGTTTAGGCTTGATACCCTATTTCTTCAGTAGCTTAGTAGATCCATACATCCATTTTTAGTACCCCTGGCATGGTACTGACACACTTCAAGCTGGGGTCATAGGTTGGACCCCAATCAGCCTAGAATGGGGTATGCCGGTTAGATGATACCTCCCACATCCTCAGTTCAGTACTCATTATAGATTTCAGTTCATGCTGCTTGACCAAGGCATACAGATTATCAGTTAATCAGTCATTAGAATTTAGTATTTCACTTTTATATATTATTTTAGAAACATTATATGCCTGGGCTTGCACTTGCAGTATTTCAATTTTCATTTATGCTTATACAATTATCTCATGTTATTCAGCCAATTATTACTTTATGTTCAGTTAACCTATGAATTATAGCCAAACCTCATCTCATATATCAATACATTCAATGTATTGATCACATACTCATTTCTTGCGCTATGATGTCTTATATCATAGGTTCGGACGCTCAGTTTTTCGATCATGCCTAGACAGGATTAGTTAGCCAGCATCAGCAGCAGTGATGAGTCATCATACTTCAAGGATAAGTTTATCTTTACTCAGTTGATTTAGCAATTCAATTATATGGTCGGTCAAAATTAGTTGGGGGTTTCTCCCATCAACTCCCCAAGCAGTTAGTCTTAGAGGCTTTTAAGACATTTCAGACAATCAGTTAGTTTATCAATTTTATCAGTCATGTTGCGCTATTTTCACAGATGTTTTTTTAGACTTGTTACTTCAGTTATAATTTTCAGTACTTAAAACCTTATGGCATTTTCAACTATTTTTCTCAAATGTCTTTATTATTAGTATATTACTCAGTGCACGCATCAGGTACCAGCTAATGAGTTAGCTTGTGGTCACTTATGACCGAAAGCACCGTGTAGCTACCAGGGTGTATTTTCAGGGCATTACAAGTTTATACATAGACCTTTTCTAATATTTATTTTTATGTTTAATCTTGCACTTTTATATGTTGTTTTCTGCATGTTAGATTATTTTTTTATGAGTTTCAGGTTGTTGTTGCTACATGCATGAAAAGTTTTTAATTTACTTGAATTCCTTTATGAGTCTTTCTTTATAAAAAAAATTCTCCTTATGTATGAATCTCTTCATTTTTTGTGATTTAATATTTCTTTACACCTCGTTTAGATGAGGACTTTTTGTTCTTGAAAAATCTATCTTTATAGGAAAAAAAAAATTCTCATATATTTTTTTACTTAAATATATAATAAAAACAGAAAACCTTTGATGTGCATGTGTGTGTTTGAATTTTATTACAATGAAGATAAACATTTTTCTTCAAGAATTTTATTTGTAATTTTGCAACTGATTTCATTTATAAGTTATGCTCTCAGTTATGATACTACAAAATTCTAAGGCTCATTTTTAATATAATCCTAAATAAATAAGTCATCCATTAAAATAAGTATAATTGGCTTATTGGTGTATATAAACTTAAACTCTTTAAATTTATTTTGTTTTACAAATTTTATTCCCCTTTTTTAAAAAAAATTAATTATGTATAATTTTTTAATCATACGGAATGGTATATATAGGTTTTTTCTTATGGGATTAAACAGATTTGGAAGAGGAGATTGGAAGATCACTTCAAGGACTACATTGTTTCAAAGACACTGACTCAAGGGGAGCATCATGCTCAAAAGTACTTTTCTCGTCAGGATAGTATGACTCCGGTAGAGCATCGTCGTCCTAGCATCAATGACATGCAAACTGTCAGTCTTAATCTCACGACAACGTCAATAACAATACAACTTCTACTTATCAGCTCAGGAATGACAGATTTTCTTATAATACTAATCATCAAACCACCTCTTCATCAATGCATTTTCACCATTCTAGTTACACCTTTGGTGGTCCAAATTTTAGAAACAACTTCAATGAAAATTTTGGAATATCCCATATGGGTGAAGCATCCGGAAACAACTTGTTTGTCATGGGACAAAACAACAACAATCATCTAAATAGGCCAATGTCTCCTCGCCCTTTTCTTTCGATGTATTTGTCTTCAATTAGGAGGAATAACCCACATATCTAATCAATATTAGGCATTTAGTTAGAGATGTTTGTTCGATGAAGTAAGACATGCTTGTAATAAATTATGATTGTGTTACAGTGGTGGATATTAAGTTTTATGGGTTCGAAGATTAGAAATGTTTGATTTTCCAGTATGTATTGAAATATCTTATATGGGCCTGATCATTTGACATGCCCTAAATTCAATTTCATATATGATAATTTGAACAACTTTTGTCAACGTTAATAAATATAAGAACGCACACACACAAATGTAGATGTGTGTGTGTATATATATCAATGAGCTAATATGAAGATCAATTTCCTTGTGGATACTCATAAAATTTTTGTACTATAAAATTAATTTGATCTACAATTCTTATCATCGAGTTTGTCTTAAAATTCATCTTTTGGAAGTAACTAAATTTTAAAAATAAGTAAATCAATCCATGATTACTTTTAATCTTTCATTGTATGTTATAAACATTGTACAACCCTTCAGAATTATTTTGAAACTATGAATAAAATAAGAAATTGACGAATTTTGTGTTTCTGTCTTAAGTCACAGAAACAAAAGAAGTAAGAAACTTGTTCCAATAAAAAAGATCTTTCTATTGTGATTGTAATATATTTTTACTTTATCAAATAATCTATGAGATGATGGCATCACGGTGCAAAGTAGGAATGATTGTGTCACAAGTAATTGATTTTGCTATTATTATGGGTATAAATTACATTAACCTGTAACAAATTTGAGTTCTTCTCTATATCAATAAGAATAGGAATACATATGCAACTTTAGAATCTTCAATACCACAATCAAAATATTGAATTACAATGAAAATATTAATATTATTAAGGTATAGAGGTAAGAATGGGGATGAGAAACTTATTCTCTGACACTAAAAATGAGAAGAATCAATCTCTTTTCTCAACAATATTCATAAAGCCTAAATCACATACTACTACCTCCATTGATGGAATCGTTCTCACACCCACTACTCATCCCGGATCCAAAACTACCTGGTCCTGTTGCTTGTTCCTGGCTTAATAGCTCTTGTCAACCGTATACCTATTTTTGTGACCTTGGTATCTACATTAGACTGAACTTGGTTCATAACATGAACCCAAAACATTATGTGTAAAAATATATCAAAATTACAACTAATAGTAGATATGAATCCATAACTTTAGAAATACAATGAAGTCAATGTTAATGATCTTAAAAGACAAATCCATAAAATTTAAATCTCGAGTCTGCTTTTGATCATGTCATGCTACACTTGAATCATGTCATACAATCGTTTTTGACATTATAGAGGAGTCTCCCTTCAAGTAGAACGACATGATAGTTGTGCTTGTGAGCAATATTATATCTTTCACAAAATTAAAGTTCAAAATATGATCAATTAGGATTATTTTGAGTTCATTATTTAGAAATACACACATATCGACAAAATAGATAAATAAATATACACCTACCAACAAAATAAATAAATAAATAAATATATACATACCAACAAAATAAATAAATATTTTAAATACGTTTAACACAAATATGAACTTACCTTATACTCAAAGAACTTCACTTAAGTGTGTGTATTTTTTTTGCCACATTAGGTTATAATTAGTTTGCCGTACCTGTCAAAGATCCTCTACATTGGTCAATTTAGACAGCATCAATATTTAAAAGAATCCAGCCCACAAGAGAAAATAAGTGTAATATTTCACCCACATTTTATTTTATATATATTTTGCTTTCTTTAAATGATTTCTTTCAACTATAAAAGAACACAAATTTCACTCGATTAGATTTTTAAAGGTGGATGCAAAAAAAAAAAAAAAAGGCATATTGGACATATGTAAAGGAATAATGAAAATACTATACTAATTATTAAAGATAGGATTCTGATATCTCAATTAGAAGATCATAGTCCTGAAAAATAATTAATAAACACGATATTTCATAACTCTACTAACGAAAAATTTAGGTAATTAATATCCAAATAGGGATACACTTTTATTTTGATTTCGATATACCAATTGAGAAGTAATACTTATAAGAGAACATAGTCTATTATGAGCTATGGATAAGATAAAAACAGGACATGGTCTATTAATTTCGAGTATATTATTGAATAGAATAGAACTTATATATTGATCAAAAAATTGATAGGTGTTGACGATTTTCAATTGTTTAGGCAAATACATCATACGAACACAAAAATTGCCAAAATAAATAAATAAATTTTCAATTTCATTTAATGCATATGAACACCAATGAAATAAGAAAATTTACAATTGCATTTAAAATATATATGATCTTATCTCACACACAAAGAACTCATCTTAAACATGTTCTATGTTTATGTTCATTCTAGAATATATGAGATTTAGTTCTGGTGATTAACAAGTACCATATTTAAGCTATCAAGCAAATAATGAATGTATTTTAGCCAAGTTCCATGTTTAAGCTCTCAATCAAAAAAATGATTGTATGTTAGCCAAAGGAGATAAAATGACTAAACGAACTTAAATAAGCAATTGAAAATAGTAGTAGTAATTTTGTTTCATTTTAAATTTTGTTATCATTATTAAAATGAAAATAAATTTTGAGGTTTCTATGATCTTATATATACGACCTATTTATTATTAGTTAAAAAATTACATGAGATTATTCTATTTCCAATGATCGAACAAAATATTGAAGTAAAAGAGAATACCTCCCACTTTTTTATTACTTTAAAAGAAAAGAAAAGAATTTATTATTTTTGAAAAAATAATGTGTTTAAAATAAACATGTGTTTATTAGTTGAAGAATATTTATGACGCAATTAAGAATTAATAAAAAAATTTATTAACGAAACTATTAATGAGAGACATTTTTATTTGATTTCACATAATTTAAAAGGTATTTTTGATTATTTTTTGTTATTTTTAAAAGGAAAAATACATATACAGATCTCTTAACTATTCAACCTTTTCCGCATAGACACCTCAACTAAGTCATGTACCTATTAAATCGTTTACTCCTTCACAAAATGTGTCAATTGAGCCTAATCACTGATGTGGTGCTGACATGGCGTGGCATGTGTAATGTGCTCTCCCAAGGGAGAGTGAGAAACCATAATTAATTTAAAATTATTAAACATACAAATTTCAACCAATAAAAAAAATACATTAAAAGATTTTTTAAAAAAAAAAAAGAAAAAAAAATCATTATCTTCTTCTCCATATTTTCTCTCCATCAATGGATTTTTTAAAAACCATTCACTTATAAATTGAGTGAGAAACCACAATTAATCAACATAATTAAATATAAAAAATCATCAACCAATAAAAAAATACATAATAAAGAAATTAAAAAAAAAAGAAATAGCCATCATCTTCTTCTCCATATCTTCTTCTCCATTAATGGTTTCTTTAAAAATCAATCACATATAAATTGAGTGAGAAACCATAATTAATGGCTTCTCCGTATCTTCTTCTCCATTAATAACTTTTTTAAAAAACACATTGAAGAAATAAAAAAAATACAAGATACAATTTTTTTTTTTACTTTCTGTGTTCATCCTCAAAGAGGGATTTGGGAGAGGGGGTTGTTCAATCGACGAAGGGGATGGCGGTGTTTGGAAGAGAAAGGCTGTTGGCAGTGGGAAAGGGGGCTGAGGGGAGGGTTTCGTATTTGGAAGAGAAGGGATAAGGGGGAAGGGGGCTGGGGGGAGGGGTATTTGGAAAAGAAGGGATACGGGGGTGGAGAAGGGGGCTGAGGAGGGGGGGGGAATTTATTAGTTTATTTATTTTTAATTTAAATTTAATTTATTAAAAAATTATTTTTATAATTATTTTAAATAAAATGCCACGTGTCTTTATTTAATTTCTTATTTCGCCACCTCATCAACGTGTTTATTACACGGATTTTATATTTTTTACCACGTCAGCAAATTGGGCTCAATTGAAATTATTTGTGAAGGAGTAAAGGGTTCAATAGGTACCTGACTTAATTGAGGTGCCTATATGAGAAAAGTGAAATAGTTCAGGGGCCTGTATATGTATTCCGTCTTTATAAAATTATTCATAGACTTTTTTCTATTTTCTTTATTTTTACTCTATCGTTTTTTGTTGATTTCTCATCAGATGGCTGATATCCGCATTACAGTCAGGCTAAATTCAAATTCGCATTGGAAAGTCACATAGTGAGAGATAATGTGCTCCTCAATAAAGGTGACTCCGTACCCATGGGGACTCGAATCCCAGATGTATGATTAAGCATGAAGAAATAATTACCGCTCGACTGCAACCTTTGCTGGTCATTTCTACTCTATTACTATCAGTTATTTGGTGGTTTAAGTACTTTGTGCAAAGTGTCAAAATGTGTTACAGTGAAATAACGAAGTGATGAGTTGCATATTTAGAGAAGTTTGACCAAGAGGATTTTAAACTCATTTGATTAGTGATATCTTTTCATTGTTTTGAGCAAAATTTCTTTATTTTATTTGATAATTAGTATTTGGTCTAGAAAATTTTCAAAATAGTCTGAGGTTGTACTTTGAAATTGAAAAATATTTCAAACCTTGTTTTTCACTTTAACTATATTTTTGTTTATCAAATTCACATCTAGATTTTTTTTAATAAGGTCTCATTCAAACTACATTTCATGGTTTTTCTTAGGAAAATTAAATTTTATCAATCAAATATTATTTGAAAAATTTATAACCAAACACAATTACGCCCTCAACTTCAACTTCAAAAATTTCAATTTAGTGAAAAATATTTGTAATAGCATGTAGTAGCTCGTATATGATATCTAATCTATGACACTAACGGCTATTTATTTTGTGATATTACCTCTTTATAGAAAATTTGATTATATGTTTGAGGTAAATTAATTAAGTCGCGTGATTATGCTAATTTCTCAGAAATCGAAGGTATAAATCATATTTTAAAAGAGTACATTCAAATTCTAAACATTTTTTGTATAAAAAAAAATATGGTATAATGGAAATACTAGTAACAGATCTTCTTGTGAATGGACAAGTAGCCCAATCAGCATCACAATTTGTAGTTATTGTATCATAATTGTTGCTTGATAGTAGAACAACTGGCGTTGGGCTTTCTTTTATATACCTGAATATCCTGAGAGCAACATCTGTGTGAGACTTCTTAGGTGTTTGTAGAAATTAGCTCAAGGTCTGAACACCATAGGCTATGTCTGGCCTAGTAACAGTTAAATACAACAACTTACCTATAAGTTTTTGATATTCCCCTTTATCTATCAATGTTGTGTCTTACTTACCTGTCATTGTCTTGTTGTGATCATAAAATTTAATAGTAGTTAGTCAAATTATAGAATCCATTGGAGTATTATCAGGTTTTGCTGCAGTAGTTCTAGTATCTAATAACAAGCCTAATGCATACTTCCTTTGATGCATGACTATTCCTTTCTTTGACCTTGCAAATTCAATACCTAAGAAATACTTTAATTGTCTCATGTTCTTAATCTTGAAAGCTCTGTGTAGTGAGGCTTATATCTCTTCTATTTGTTGTAAATCATTACTAGTTACCAGTATATCATCAACATATACTAATACTATGATCATGCTTGAGTCTGATCTTCTACTGAACAAAGAGTAATCATATTGACTTTGTGTAAAATCATACTTAATAAGAGCCTCAACAAGGTTTGCATTCTATTGTCTAAGAGTCTGCTTTAGCCCATGCAATGATTTAAAGAGTCTGCACACTGTCCTATCCCCCTGACTCTTGAATCCTTGTGGTGATTCCATATAAATTTCATCATGAATATCACATTGTAGGAATATATAAAAACATCCATCTTCTGGATATGTCATCTCTTAGGTGCTGCAATGGAAAGAACTGTCCTTAGAGTAACCAGTTTAACCACAGGGATAAAGGGTTTTTGATAATTAGTGCCTTCTTTTTAGCTAAATCCCTTGGCAACTAGTCTTGCCTTAAATCTTTCAATTTCACCTGTAGACTTGTATTTGATCTTGTATATGCATTTTCACCTTATTGATTTCTTACCATGAGGTAAGGAAACTATTTTACAAGTTTGGTTTCCCTCTAAAGATTCAATTTCGTCTTGCATTATTGTTATCTATCTAGGATCTTAATAACTTCTGCATAACATCTAGGTGTTGTGTCAGTAGATGATGAGGCTAAAAACCTTTGATAATTAAGGTGGCATGAATCAAAGGCAATTCAATTTGTAACTGCATATGGAATATTTTCATGCACATGTAAGGATACAAAGCCCGTCATCCATCCCGGAGGATGAGCGGTTCTGGTAGATCTCCTAGAAATAGAAGAAATAGGATTTAATTATGCTACTAGTTTTGGTGCAACTGGTTGTTGTTCATTTTATTGTACTAGTGGATCCTCCTCAATGTGAGCAGCTTCTACGAGGGATCATGATGAATCACATCTTTTGAGTTTAAAGATAGAGTGAAATGCAGTTCACTGAAATTACAAACATCCATATGATCTGGTGTTGTGAACAATTCTAATGGTAGAGAAGTCATGGATGTTAGTTTGAATGGAAAGATATTTTCCCTGAATGATACATCCTTATGAACATAGAGTACTTTGTTAGTTATATCATATAAGAGATTTTTTTTAACCTCAGAATATCCCATAAGTATGCACATTCTTATTTTAAACATGAGTTTATCGGACTCATTTAGCACTTTGGCATAACATAAACAACCTATTACCCTTAGATGTTGTAAGGAAGGTTTTCTAGCATGTAAGTTTTCATTAGATGAAATTCCATTAAGAACAGAAGAGGTAAGCCTATTGAGTATATATATAGCAGTTTAAACACATATACCCCAATATGTTAGTGGACTATTAGCTTGAAATTCGATAGCTCTTGTTATTTCAGGGATGTGTCTGATCTTTCTTTCAACAATTCCATTTTGTTGAGGTGTGTATAGACAAGATCTCTGATGTATAATGTCATATTTGCTTAGTAATTCAACTGTGGCCTGACTGGTAAACTCAGTTCCATTATCACTTCTAATAGTCTTAATATTAGTATTTTACTAAGTATGCACATAGACCATAATTGTTGAGACATACAATTACATCGGATTAAAGTATAAGAAGAAATATCTAAGTTATTCTAGAGTAATCATCAATTATAGTTAGGAACCATTTATGACCATCATAATTAGACACTTTATAAGGACCTTACACATCCATATGAACAAGATCTGTCACGACCCAAAAATCAAGGGTCATGATGGAACTTGTCCCAGCAAGCCTTCACAAATAAGCCTATTACTAAAACTGATATTAAAAGGAAATAACACCAATAAAAAAGGAAGGGATCCTTGAACGAAGCCAAACCACAACAATCTAATATAAGAAAAAAGTGAAAACCAAAGATAACCTGCCAAACTCCCAAATTCTGGTGTCACAGTGTAAGAACATAACTAGTACAACTCAGAGTCCAAATACAAATGATATCTAAAATAGGAAAAACTCTGTGTTTGAATACTACTAAAGACATAGTCTAATAAGAAGGGATAGTAGCAGACCCCAAACATATAAAATCAACTGCTACCTCATAAATCTCCAAATATTGCCCGAATCAATGAATGTGGGGCACACCCAAACTAGAATCAGTAATGAAAGAATGCAGTAGGGGTGAGTATGGTCCATTTGTACTCAATAGGTATTATAGGCTGACTGAGTAAAGTAGATAGTAAAACATACAAAATACACACTATGGGCACGTAACCTGCAATCAGAAAATGTCTCACAACAGTATCCCACTTCGTTTGGACTAACAGTTCTATAATACAAACATATATTACAACAAAATACAAAAAAGAAATACGCGTATATATTTTTATCATATCCAAGTAGAGAACAAAAGAGCAAACATATAAATAAACATCAAGTAAAAGTAGAGGCATATAGAACAAATGGATAGATAACAAGTCGAAGACAAATATACAATCACAACATAGGAACAATATGGTAAGTGAAATGAAAATGATGATGATGTAATACATGAGGCTGTCCCACGATCTCTGTATACACCTATAGAGCTAAATCTTCCCGACATAGGACCCATAGAGGGTTTGCCAACCAGTCTAAAATTCATATCCATTCCATATCCATAACCATACTCTTCCACAACACATCCCTCAGGGAGGGTTTATTAAGATGTCAAATTTGCTTTCAGAAAAAGTCAGTGTTTCCGATATTTCCACAGTGGTACCAATGTTTCATGAATGATTATGATATGAGGATGAAATACTCACAACAAACCAACATGAGTGTTTTCATATCCAACCAATATACCAAGTAAGTGAGCCAAATACCCATTTAATTTTCCAACCATCCATGGAATCCAACACGATTCACATGCCAGTAGACTATTAATACATCACAATATGCAATTGATATCACGTTAGGCTTTCTCATTAGAAACATATAGTTATATTCACATATACAAGTCCAACAACATCATATAAGACCCTACAAAGTCACACATAGCAAATAATGTTCCAAAACCACCAAATACATCAACATATAGGTATCCACACAGGCATAACACAATAAACATAGCCATTTTCATGTTTAGTTATCACACCCTTAGCATGATTTTGTATCAACATTAACTACCCAATTCAGCCTGAAAGAAGTTAAGCCATAACCTACTTTGAATGCCGAAAATTGATCAGCAATCCTTTAATCAAAAGCTTTAATCCCCACAAAAGGACTCAAAATCAACTAAAACATGAAAATATAGAATCTATGCATCAAAATAAAGTCAACGATACCCACATTGCCTATTTTCAAATTGGGGTCAAACGGACCCGCGGAATGAGTTTTTTAAAAAAAAAAAAAAGAAAAACAATAATTTTATTTTTAAAATATTTTTCCCATATTCTTAGAAGTATACAGCTAAAAATCCAAGGGAAATGAGTTTAAAATAAGGTCCAAATTGAAGAAAAATCAATTTCAAGATTTACCGGTGAAATTCCTGAAATCCATTTTAAAAATCAAGAATTGAAGTTGTTTTGAAGATGAAATTGATATAAAAGTGTTGTTTTGAAGATGAAATTGATATAAAAGTACTAATAATAAGATTAAAAACTTACCCAAATTGAATTGGGTGGAAATTGGGATTTAAATTGAAGAATACAAGTTTGGGCCTTCCGATCCAAAATTCCCAATGTCCCCTCTTTAATCCATGTTAAAAATAAGAAATAACTTATAAAATTGTAGTAAAGTAGTTGAAAGAGGTGTTTAGAAGCTTACCCTATCTTAAAAATGAAAGAAATTTTTCAAAAGTATGAAATACTAAGCTCAAGACTAGAAAATGGGGTAAAAATGGCAACGCATGGGTATATTTAGGGTTCAAGTCTCCGTGGACCCCTCGAGATTCATCCGGAATCCAGTGAATGCAAACAGAATATGTAACCCTATCAAATTTGATGCTCCAGACTCAATGGTGATATCAATTTGTTGAAAAAATATCGTTTTCAACCCCCAAAATGTAAAATCACAACTTTCTGAACTAAGGGTCAAAATGAGATTTAAAAGCCATAAAATTACACCAACTATGTTACCACCCTAAAGTTGACATTTTGGATCTGCTAGCCCAATCCATTTTTTCATTCGACACATAGTTTAAAGTATATTGACTGAAGTCAACTATAAGGCTTCTCAAGCCACCTAAAATCACAATATCATACCAAAATGTAGCAAAAATTGTGTCAATCATTTCCATACCACAAAAAAACTACAAAGAGGGGTAAAATATTCAATTCATACAAAAACACATAATTCACTTAATTCATCAAAAATTCAAGTCATTATAACATCAAAAGATTTGTACTAACAGACAAGCACTTAGGAAAGAGAAGTCTTTATTGCTTAGCACAAGGAGAAATGCTACATTGATTCAAAGTATTAGCTACATCAGTCTTAATATCAGAAAATAGTATCAGAAGATTCTTTCTAGAAATGTGTCCTAAACTTCTATGCCAAAGAGCAACATCATCTTTATTCCTAGCAGTCTTGGCAGTAAAATCACAACTAGTTGTAATTTTCTTTCTTTTGGGTAGTCTTTGATTCATTAAGAAATATAGACCCTGTCTTTCTCTACCAATTATCTTCACATTTCCATTGGACAGATCCTGAAAGATGCAAAAGTTAGGATAGAATATAACAAAATAAATTAATTGCTCAGTAGCTGTAATGCCCTAAGTCTACACCCTAGACATCAATGGTGCTTACAATCCCGAAGGACCACAAGCTAACCCATGACTAGTACCTACTATGAGCACTGAATGATGATATTGATTACATATGCGGAAATATAAGTGAAATGCCATAAGGTTCTCAAGATATTGAAATAAATGCTGAATACTGACAATAATACTGAAAAACTAAAAATCTGTCTGAAATAGTCTAGTCCAAAAGCCTATAACTGTATGAATATGGAGTTGATGGGATCTTGAGCAAAATTTGAGTTTTAGCTGATTTCTCTCTTTCAATAACCAAATTGCAAAAACAATGAATTAAGGAACATTCTTTTATATTTATAGTTGGATAATAATTAGGGTAGAATTTCTACTGGATCAGGTTTCCTGACAAGCACACAACTTACCAACGCAGTTTGTTACACTAATAGACAAAACTGTGTAGGATAGCGACAATTGTGTGTTTTCATGAAGACCTAGGAACCTGGCCTCTTATTGTTAATTGATCATCATCAAAATAAGATATAGTAATAATAGCAGTGTGTTGATCTTTAAAATAGAAGAAAAAAGGGTCATCTAATGTTTATAAGTCATATAACGTGTATAAGGACCAAAAGCCCATCACCCAAGTAAAAAAAATAAAACTGGACAAAAATTATATAGTGGCATGAGATGCCTCTATCTCAGAGCTTAGCCTCTATCCCACGCCATTATTAACGAAATTAAGTGGCATAATATGCCACTATCGCAAAGGCTTAGTTCCTCAGGGTTCTGAAATGGCCCTGAACCCCTTTCAAAAATTCCAAACTTTACAAAAATACACTTATGACATCCTTAATCATAATTAAAGTCAAAAACTGATATTATGCATGCGGGAGGGTAAAAAAATAAGATGATCAAAGTTTTACGGTGTCTCTCATTATCCATCCCCAGATCATTCATCCCTGAATAAAGAGTTAGGACACCTTTTGTATGAGAATAGCAAAAATTCAGTATAATCTAAGGACAAACTCAAACTATGATAAGAGGAAGGTAAAACTCATACCTTAAGAACTTTCATCCAACCTGGGGAACGAGAATGAGTAATTGGCTTTCAAATCTTCTTCAGCTTCCCATGTAGCTTTTCCACCTTTTGATTTCTCTAAAAAAACTTTATATAAGCTACATACTTAGTCCTTAATCGACAAACTTGCCTATCCAATATCTTAACCAGTGCATCCTCATAAGACACCGAATCCACAACACCAACATCCTCAATAGGTATTATCAAAGAGGGGCCACCCACATAATTCTTATGCATGGACACATGGAAAATAGGATTAATAGAATCCAAATTTATTGGTAACTCTAACTGATAAGCAAATTTCCCAGTCCTTCTCAAAATCTTAAATGAACTAATGTAATGGGGATTGAGTTTCCCCTTCTTCCAAAATCTCATAACTTCTTTTATAGGAGAGACCTTCAGGAATACCCAATCACTTACTTTAAAAGGACACAAGTATAGGAAACTGACATCGATTTACTACAAGGAAAGGAATGATATGTCGTGGGTAGAGGTAGGTTTAGGGGAGAGTGACTTTATTAAAATCTCCATTCTGGCAGTCTCTGCACTATGAGCATTTAACAGCAGCTTAGAAAGGTTTTTCACTTCTGCATTCAGCCCTTGAACCTACTTAGTGAATTCAACAAGTATAATTCTGAGTGTTGCATTCTCAGCTGCAAGAGTCTTAACAGCACCAGGTCCCTCTAAGGATAATTTTTGGTTTTTCATTTTTAGATGCAAAATCTCAGCATATTTAGCAGCCAAATTCACTCTTATCTCTTTCATTTTTTTCCTCAAATTTTCTTGAATAGCTAATAGCTCTGAAACTTGTGACACAGTTCCCACTTTTCCTTCCACACATACGTTTTCAACCAAAGTTGTCAGACTAAACATTTGTTTTACTATTCCTCTAGTACCCTAAGTTCCCATAACTCTAAATTGATTAAATACCCTGTTAAAGAAGTACCCATAATACATACTATGTTTTCTTTCCTTCTTATGGTTGACTTTAAGCATGTGTTGTAACATTTTAGAGCAGGGAGACTTATCAACTCAAATTTGCTCAGACACTTTATCAAAAATAAATAAATAGCAGAAACAATGGTCCTTTTCTCTGACCTGGGCAAAAAGATCTTGTTCATAAATTTAAACACTAATTGGAACTCACTTGTGAGAAATTTATTTCTCACACCATCTATTAATGTTCCTCCTACTTTTAAAGCATCAATCATGAACTCAATTGAGGATTGTTGCTTTACAACAATCCTCACCCCTATAACAGGCACACCTAGGATTTTTCCTTGTAATTCTTCATATATTTTTATCTGTTTTCCTAGCACTTGGACAGTCAGGCTTAGCCCATCATCAGTTAAATCCATAATGTAGTAGAATTCTCTTATTTATCCTTCAAACACATAGGATATGGTTTCTCTAATAGGTGTGCCCATCCATGGTGTCTTACATATTCCACCAGCTCTACTATACCAAGTTTTTTATAAATCCTAGTGTCAAAAATTCTACCAAACAATACATTTTAAGCTTTCAAAATTTCAATCCTTTGCTCTCTAGACCCATTCTTCTTTTCTTCTCCTTTCTTCTTGTTTTGGAGCCATTGTTTGATTTTTCTTCAATAAATTTTCTCTTCTTAAGACCAGGTACCTAATAAATTTTCTTCTTCTTAACAACAATGTGTTTCTATTTCACCCCAGTAGGGCTACTAGACTTTGAACTGGAGGATCTGGTCCTTTCTGTAACACGAATTTCTTTTCTTCTTTTCTTATTTGTAGCAACAATATCAGGATGAATGTCCCTACCCTATCTGACCTTTACAACTTCAAAATTCTCCTCCTCCACCAGGATAACATTCATCAGTCTTCTTTTCTTAGCAGTAGAAGACTTTTTAGCCTGCATAACATCCACTAAAAAAAATTTTAGATCCCCTATTAGAATATGATCTATCAACCTTCACACCAGTATCAAACACTTTTTCTTTGCCTTTAATTACCCTTTGTTTCTTCATATACCACCTCAGGGGTATTCATCTTCATCTGTTTCCCCCTCCTCATTTGGAGGTAGCATAAATTCTCCATCTTTTGTCACATCAGCCTTTTCATCCACTGCTTGCTCTTTTACACCGAAGGAGCTTTCCATGGGATCATTTTCAAGAAAAAGTAAGTTTTTAGATACCCAATTCACATAATTAGAAAGGTATGATCTTTTTACTGGTATTTCTTTATCACACAGTTAAGTGAAAATGGAATTTAATTCAAAGGAAGTAGGGGAACCAGGTACTTATAAGGTTTTTGAGAATTTTATTCCTTCTAGTTCTTTAGAGGTAAGATATATTTGAGATTCTTTAGGTTATTTTGGTTCTTCTAAGGAAAGAGGAACTTTGTATTGAGAGATTTCTTATTCAATCAGTGAACCAAAACCTTGATTTAGGACACTTCCATGGCTTATCTAGTAAGGTTTACCATGGAAGCTAGAGTTTCAATAGGAATAGGTTCATTTAGGGTTTTTGGAATTTCTGGAGAGAATTTAGAGGGTGGTATTGATTTAGATTCTTGTTGAGGTTTCTAGGAGGATCTTCTTTAGTTCTATGTGGTAAAGGATTAGAGTATTTGATTTTGGGTTTTTAGACTAACTTTTTGGGTCTTTAAAGGGGCTTGAGGAAGTGGAATTGTCAACCACTTCAAGTTTTTTGTAAGAGAGAGACAACGGGACCCGTTCAATTTAGAGATGACGGACAATTGAGGAAGATGATTTGAATTAATCTGAAGGAGAATACAATGGGATTGATCTTGTAAATAAGAAAGGTCACCGTTGTCATTAAAAAGTGCCTTTTTGAAATGACATATCTAATTTTAATAGGTGTGACTCTTCACCTTACTATGATTTAACAGTTTTTACTCGGATAGGGAAAGATACATGGCTTTGTAGACAAAATTTTATGATTTTTAAGGACTCTTTTTTGGTATTAAACTGAGAGATGGGACTACTTCCTCTCTTTCTTGAGTGAATCCTTAATTTTTATCTTCTTCAACTATTTCTCTTCAAAACTATTCCCATAGGTGTATACCTATAAAGGTATAGTACTGAGTTAGACCAATATGTACCTACTTTACCAAAGATACCTGTCTCCTAATCATAGCCAATTTTTGGGAGAAAAACTAATTCATCTATTAGGTCAGATTATTTTAATCAACCTTAGCCTCTATTTTGATCTTCTGAGATGAGTTCCACTGGGACCAGGTCCCTTTAGAGTTTAGCTGGACACTTCTTGATGTTCTTCAATTAGAGTAGAGGTCTGTAACTGAGATCCTAGATCACCATCTCCTTCATCATTCTTATCTGCATTATTTAGTTCTTGACCATCATCTTCAGTAATATCATCCCTTTAAAAATGAATGAGTTCTTCAATTTTTGAGTCTTCACCATCACTTGGATTCATCAGCTTTCCTTACTCATCAAAGACCACATGCACACTTTCTTCAAACACAGAGTTCTTTTGTTCAAAACTCTTTATGCTTTGCTTGTTAAGGATTATCCCAAAAATACTACTTCATCACTTTTAGAGTCAAACTTTCCTAGATCATTCTTTCATTTATTTAGAATAAAGCATTTACACCCAAAAGTTCTAAAGTAGTCAAGCTTAGGCTTTTAATTAAACACAAGATCATATGGGGTCTTGTTTATGAGTGATCTAATAAAGCACTTATTTGTCATATAGCAGGCAGTATTTATAGCTTCAACCTAGAAGTTCTCTGGAAGTTTACTATCAATCAACATAGTTCTGGAAATCTCTATAAGGGTTCTATTATTTCTTTCAACAACTCCATTTTGTTGAGGAGTCCTTAGGAAATAGAAGTTATGACTGATTCTATTTTCAGCACAGAATCCTACAACTTGGGAATTCTCAAATTTAGTTCCATGATCAGATCTAAATTCAACAATCTTATAGTTTAGCTTCATTTGAATTTTCTTGGAAAAAGTAACTAGAACGTCATAGGTTTCATCCTTAGTTCTCAAGAACATTATCCAGGTGAACCTGGAGTAGTCATCCACAATGACAAACACATACTTCTTTCCTCCTCAACTTTGGAATTTAATAGGTTTACATAGATCCATATGCAGTATCTTAAGTCATCTAGAAGTACTCACCTTCTTCTTTATCTTAAAGGAATACCTGGTTTCTTTGCCTTCAACAAAAGTATTAAAACCTTTTTGTTTGGAAATTTTATCTTTGGCATGCCACGGACCAGGTCCTTTGAAATCAAGTTATCCAGGAAAGAGGAAATTGCATGTCCCAACGTTATGTGCCATAGATTAGCATCTTCACTTTGAGAACTTAAGCAAGTTAATTCCCCATCATCCATAAACTGTAAATCAACCACACACATAATTTTAATCCTCTTGGCTTTGAGAATAACTCTCCTAGACTTCAAACTTGACATAGTACCATTAGATGAGAATTTGATCTCATTACCGTTGTCACAGATTTTAGAAACACTTAAAAGACTTTAGGCCATTCACATAGTACACATCCTCTCTTGCTTGATCTAATGATCTTTCAATCATTCACACAGCATGAATATAGTCCTTTTTACAATTTCCAAAAGAGAGACCTCCACCTTAAAATTTCTTGAGATAAAGAAAGAAGTCAGTCTTCCTAGTCATATGCTTTGAACATCCACTATCCATTAACTAGTTTTGACTTTATTCCCTTTCTCCTACCTTCAAACATAGTTATTTTTTAGATTTGGGAACCTATTTGAGTTTGATTTGCCAATAGAAAGACAAAGGTGTAATCAAGTCTTTTTTTCCCATCTAGGTAGAGAATTCTTCTTCACATTTTTCAAGGATATGAAACCCTTGGGATAATGATTCTCCCATTAGATGTATCTAATACTACTCAATCTAGCTTTAAGCCAATACTTATAGTTTTTCTTTAAGTAACCATCTCATTTATAATGAGTGAATAGAGGTTTGTTGTAATGCCTTGTATTAGTCTTAGCTCAGTTGAACCCATAGTGCATGTACAAGAGGCTTAGAACCTAAAAATTTAGCTAAGTGTTGAAGATTTAGTTTTATTTTTGGCCTCTTAACGTGGATGATTTTTAAAGTAACCTTCCCGACCCTGAGATAATGGTTTCTAAGTTAATTCATGTTTAGGGGGTGTAAGTTGCATGTCTTGGGGATGTTTCAGATTTTTTGAACATGGATTGAGGAACATTTGAATTTGAATTCCAAAAACTCACCGCGATTATGGCGTGTCGCAATTGGCTTAGCGATGGTATCTTTAGCGCCTTTTAGTGATGGCCTAATCGGTGTTCCAGTTATGCATTTAAATTTTAGAGGAGCAATCTTGTCTTTTCCCATCATCCCAATCCATAAAAACACGGGATTTGGCTTCAGTTAAGGCATATTATGCCTAAAATCCCTAATTTTACTCTCAAATAAACCCTAATCTCTTCCCTAGTTCATCAAATTAAACTCCTTCCCTTTTAAGAAGAAACAACAAAACAAGTTCTCAATTTTAAGAATCTCTAAGGAAGCTTAAGGAATTGTGTTTCTTTTCAAGGATTTAAGCTTTTAAGGTATGTGTGATGTTCATCCATGAACCCTTTTCACCCATGGAGTCAAAAAAACTATTTTTATGTTTTAAATTATGAATTTACATGTTTATAATGAGTTATTTCCAAGAAGATTTTATGAATTTTGATTATACATGATGTTTGCAAGTGATTTTAGCTGGAAAGTAGCCCTTACTCGTTTGAAGCATGAAATCACATGTAAAATTCCCAATGTATGGTTTTTGTTTTGTGATTATGATTTCCCACATGTATTCAATCATCCCCATGCCTAAGTTCATGAATTTCAAGTGTTTGATGAAATACCTAAATATTGAATTTTGAAGAATGACTAATTATTATGCTTTTGAAGCTTTAGTATGTTTCTACTGTTAATGTTATCGAGTTCTGGGGATTATTAATATCCAAAAACATAACTATTTTCTAAGTCCTAATACTCTTAGAATGGTTTCAGTTATATTTGAGTATTATCAGTTTAGTTAGTCATCATACCAGTCAGACTTAAAACAGTTTAGTAATTTGAGTGAGTTTAGTCAAGAGTAGGATTTTGTACTGAGCGAACCCATGGATGGGGGCTCACCTTCCAATTGAGGGTGTGAACTTTAGTAGCAGTCCCTGTGTTCCAAAACTATGTAGCCAGCATAGGTTGAGATGTTAACCTGCCAGTTGAGGGTTGACATATATCTCACTAGAGCACCTGCCAATTGAGGGTGGCTCTTTAGTCCTTCAGGACTTCACTTTAGTGGATCCACAAAGCCACAGTTAGTACCTGTGGCACAAAACTGAAACCCTTCCAACTGGGGTCACAGGTTGGAGCCCAATAAGCTCATATTGGGGCATGTAGGATGATAGCTCCCACAGTGTCAGTTCAGTCTTACCTCAGTCCTAGTTTGAAAGTCAGTCCAGATTTTCTTGACCATTGCATTTAATTTAGTTGTTAAATTAGTACTCAGACTTCAGTATTTCAGTTTACAGATTATTCTAGTATCATGTTATATGCTTGGTCATGTATTCTCAGATTTTACAACTTTTCACATATGTTATACATCAGTTATCTCATGCCATTCATTTAATCAGTTGTTATTTATGCACATGAGCCCATGCATATCAACCTAACCCTATCTAGCACACCAGTTCATTCAAAGTACTGAATGAACTTGGTATCAGAGCCTAAGTTTTCAAGTTTCCTAGGGAGTCTAAAAGATGCATTGAGTAGAGTCTTTTGTATGGGTGTGAAGCGCGCCACACTTATAGAAAAGAGGATACAAGACATTTAGGAAATGTTTCCCTTCTTTTAGTATTCATGTGCTATGAATTAGCATGATCTTAATTTAAATTCCCTTTCTAATTCAATCTTCTTTCAGTTTATAGAACATGCCTCCCAAAAAGAATAATAGAAGAAGAAACGAGAATCAACTCGTACCTTTAGACATCGACTTTTAGGGCAGTTAGAATGATCATTTGCCATTGATTGAGTTTGCTTACAATAATAGTTATCATTCTAGTATTTAGACAGGTCCATTTGAGGTCCTTTATGGGAGAAGATATAGATCTATTTTTTCATTTGAGGTAGGTGAGACCGTGTTGATAGGTCTAAATTTAGTATTTAATGCATTGGAGAAAGTTTAGCTAATCAGAGAAAGACTTAAGATAACCCAAAGCCGTTAGAAATCCTATGCATATATGAGAAAGAGAGATCTTGAGTTTAAGGTTGGCGACTTAGTTTATTTGAGAATCTCTCCAATAAAGGGAGTGAAGAGATTTGGCAAAAAAGGAGAAGCTATGTCCTCGATAAGTTGGCCCTTATAGGATCTTGGGCCATTGTGCGAAGGTAGAATATAAGTTTAAATTGCCCACAAATTTGGCATCAGTGCACCCAGTGTTCTATGTTTCTTTGTTAAAGAAATGATTGGTGACCCATCTTTCATTATTCCTTTAAAAAGCTTCGAGGTTTGGGACAACCTTTCTTATAAAGAAATCCAATCAAAATCCTTGATTGGCAGACCCATAAACTGAGGAACAAAGAAGTTCCCTTGGTGAAAATTCTTTGGCGAAATTAGTCCGATGAGGGAGACACTTAGGAAGAAGAAAAAAAATGCATAACAAGTTCCCTCATCTTTTGTCCACAAACTCAGACTCAACTCAAGGTAACAGTTTTCCTTAGATTATCTATTTTTAAATCTCAGTTCCATCCATAAAATCATCTTCCTATCATTACATGTATTTAGGATTCAGTTTAGTAATGTGTTATGTCTCAAACTCAGTTATGTAATCATGTTTTCAACTATGCATATTTTATTAAGTGAATTCAGTTCTCCCAGTATTCTCAGCTTAATTATTCTCATTCGAGGATGAATGTCCCCAAGGAGGAGATATTGTAACACCCCGTATTAGTCTTGGCTAAATTCAGCCCATAGTGCATGTATAAAGGGCTTAGAACCTAAAAATCTATCTAAGTATTGAAAACTTAGTTTTATTTTTGGTCTCTTAACTTTGATGATTTTAAAATGACCTTCCGAATAATGAGATGATGGTTTCTAAGTTAGTTCATGTTCAGGGATGTAGTAGCATGTCTCGGGGAAGTTTTGGAATGAGGTTTGAGGTACGTTTGGATTTCAATTCCATAACCTCACCATAATTTTGGTGCATCACAGTGGGTTTAGTGGTGGAATCATTAGCATGTCACTGTGATGTCCTAATCGACATTCCAGTTATGAATTTAAATTTTATAGGGGCAGTCTTGTCTTTTTCCATTGCCCCAATCCTTAAAACATGGGATTTGACTTTAGTTAAGGCATATTATGCCCAAAATACCCAATTTTACTCTCAAATAAACCCTAAGATCTTTCCTAGTAGATTAAATTAAACTCTTTCCCTTTCAAGAAGAAATAAGAAAACTAGTTGTCAAATTTAAGAATCTATAAAGAAGCATAAGGAGCTGTGTTTCTTTTTAAGGATTTAAGCTTTTAAGGTATGTGTAATGTTCATCCATGGAACCTTTTCACCCATGGTGCCCAAAAACCTATTTTTATGTTTTAAATCATGAATTTATATGTTTACAATGAGCTATTTCCATGAAACTTTTATGAATTTCGATTATACATGATGTTTGTATGTGATTTTAGTTAGAAAGTATCCCTTAAATGTTTGAAGAATAAAATCCCATGTTAAATCCCCAATGTATGGTTTTAATTTTGTGATTATGTTATTCCAACATGTTTTCAATCATCCCTATGCCTAATTTCATGAATTTCAAGTGTTTGATGAAATGCCTAAATGGTTGGATTTTGAACAATGACTACTTATTATTCTTTTAAAGATTTAGTGCGTTTCTACTTTAAATGTTATCGAGTCCTGGGGGTTATGAATACCCAAAAACATAGTTGTTAGCTTCGTCCAAGTATTTTCAGAATGGTTTTGGTTACATTTGAGTATTATCAGTTCGATTAGTTATCATACCAGAAAGACTTAAAACAATTCAGTAATCTGAGTATGTTTAGTTGAGAGTCAGATTTAGCATCGAGTCAACCTAAGGAAGAGGGTTATTCTACTAGTTGAGGCTGTGAACTTTAGTAGCATTCCCTGCATTCCAAAACTACGTAGCCAGCGTAGTTTGAGATATTAACCTACCAGCTGAGGATTCACATATATCTCAGTAGAGCACCTGCCAATAGTGTATGACTCTTTAGTCCTTCAGGTCTTCAATTTAGTGGATTCATATAGCCAGTGTTAGTACCCGTGGCACAGTGCTAACACCCTTCCAACTAGGACCATAGTTTCGACCCTAATTAGCTCATATTGGGGCATGTCGATTAGATGATAGCTCCCATAGTCTCAGTTTAGTTTCACCTCAATCCCAGTTCGTATATCAATTCAGATTTGCTTGACCATTTCATTCAGTTTAGTGGTTAAATCAGTACTCAAACTTTAGTAATTCAATTTACAAATTATTCAAGTATCATGTTATATTCTTGGTAATGCATTATCAGATTTTACAGCTTTCATGCATGCTATGCATTAGTTATCTCATGCCATTCATTTAGTTAGTTATTATTTATGCATATAATCCCATACATATTTTACATATTTGGAGTTTTTTGGGGCCTGTCCCATAAACTCTTATTCATTTAGTTTTAGAGGCTTTCAGACACTTTTCGACAGTCAATTAGTTGTCAGTTTAATAAGTCAGTTTTTCGTATTTTTGCTGATGTTTCAGGATGGGGGATTTTAGTTGTATTGTTTTTAGTATTTAAAACCTTATGGCATATTTAGTTGTTTCCATATATTTTAATTAGCCTTATATCATTCAGTACTTACAGCAGGTACTAGCTCATGGGTTAACTTGTGGTCACTTATGACCATAAGCACCATGTGACGTCCAGGGTGTACTCCCGGGGCATTACAATGTTGGTATCAGAGCCTAAGTTTTAAAGTGTCCTAAGAAATCAGAAATCCGCATTAAGTAGAGTCTTGTGCATGGGTGTGAGGCTCATTACACATATAGACCAGAGGCTACAAGACGTTTTAGGAAAAGTTTCCCTTCTTTCAGTATTAAATAGTGCGAATGAGAATTAGTTCAATTTATAGAACATGCGTCCAAAAAAAATAACAAAAGATGAAACTGGAATTATCCCGTACCTCTGCCTATTCAGGAAGATCCCCTGAACAAGCATATCTCTCATGATGAATTCAGAGTTGCATTCACTACTTTAGCTTACTCAGTAGCAGCTCAAAATTATCAGCAGGCTGCTGTCCTATCCATTCTAGTAGCTAATACTACCACATCTAGGATTCAGGACTTTACCCAAATGAACACTCCTTTGTTTTCGGGATCTAAGTCTGATGAGGATCCACAGGAGTTCCTTGACATAGTTTAGAAGGTAACTGAAATTATGGGTGTGACTTCTAGAGAGAGTGCAGAGTTGGGTTCTTACCAGTTGCAGAATATTTCTCACACCTGGTACAAGCAGTGGAAGAGAGATAGAGTCGTGGATGCAGCGTATGTTTAATTGGGAGAGTTTGCTACAGCCTTTTTAGATAGGTTCTATCCCTTGGAGTTAAAGAAAGCTAAGGTGAAGGAGTTTATAAATTTGAAGTAAGGGAACATGAATGCGAAAGAGTATTCCCTTAAGTTTACTCATCTAGCCAAGTATGCTTCTAATGTGGCGTCTGATGACAGGTCTAAGATGAGTAAGTTTGTCTCTGGTGTAGCTGATAGCGTGGTCAAGGAGTGTAGGACTGTGATGTTGATTAAGGAGATGGACCTATATAGTTTGATGGTCCATGCTCAATATATTAAGGAGCAGAAGTTTAAGGAAAAAATGAGGGAGAATAAGAGGGCCAAAATAGGTAGCTTCAGTTTTGCTTAGCCAAGGTTAGAGGGTGGAAACCGTTCTCAATTCCGTTAGAAATTATCATCCCCATCTCCATACTCAATTAGTACTCAAGTGTAAAAGTTCAAAAATGATAATCGGGATAGGGCGCTAGACTTTAAGTCCCAGGGTAGTATAAACAGTGGTCGTAAAAATCCTCTTTGCCAAAAATACGGTAGAAAACAGTAGGATATGTGTAGTGTTGGTAGTGATATATTCTTTGGGTATGGCAAGCCAGGCTACAGAGTCAGGGATTACCCAACTAGTGGTCAGCAGGGTTAGTCCAATCATCCCCCAATTTTTTTTGGTCGCCCGACTCACCAGGCTGCCACTTCCAGCACAACCAGTGGTCAAAGCCCAAACTTATTTATTCACTTCAGTCTTGACAGGATAAATAAAGTTCTTATGATGTGGTTACTGGTACATTACAGGTATTTCATTTACATATTTATGCTTTGTTAGATCTAGGAGCTTCTCTTTTTTCGTAACTTGCTACATAGCTATTAATTTAGATGTCAGTCTAGACACTTTAGCAAAACCCTTCTCGATGTCTACCCCAGTAGGTGTCTTTATTGTAGCAAGGTAGGAATACAGGAAATTTTTTGTCACAATATCCTAGAAAGCGACCTCCGTTGATCTTGTGGAGTTAGAGATGACTGATTTTGATGTCACTCTCATCATGGATTGGCTCCACTCATGATATGCTTTAGTTGATTGTAGAAGCAGAGTTGTTCATTTTTATTTTTTGAATGAATCAATCCTTGAATGGAGGGGTAGTACTTTAGCACTTAGGGGTCAGCTTATTTCTTACCTTAGAGTGAGAAAAATGATATCCAAGGGGTGTGTCTTCCATCTTGTTCAAGTTAAGTACTCTAGTTCAGAGACTCCCAATCTCTAGTCAGTTTCAGTAGTAAGGTAATTTACAGATGTGTTTCTCCAAGATCTTCCTGGAGTTCCTCCCTAAAGAGAAATTGACTACGAAATAGACCTTCTTCTACATACCAGCCTATCTCTATTCCACCCTAAATAATGGATCCAGTGGAGATTAGAGAGTGAAAACAACAGTTCAAAGATCTGTTAGATAAGGGATTGATCAGTCCCAGTGTTTACCCATGGAGTGCTCCAGTCCTTTTCGTGTGAAAGGAAGATGGTTCTCTTAGAATGTACATCGATTACCGTCAGTTGAACAAAGTTACCATCAAGAATAAGTATCCACACCGCAGAATTGATGACTTGTTCGATCAATTTTAGGATGCCAGTTATTTGTAAGACCTCATAAGATCCTAAGCTCATTTCAGCTCACTCTTACAGGCAAAAAGGGGTCCAAGACTTAGAAATTTTACTAATTAATAGGACTTAGTCATTTCTAAGGCCCTCAAAGTTTGATGAATTTATTCTCGACCTTTTCGACATCAGAAAGTTAGTTTTTAAGTTGATTCATGATCGGGGAAGTCAATAGTACATCTCGGGTGAGTTTTGGAATTTTTGGACAAGTGTAAAGGCGTTTTTGGACTTCCAGAACAGCAACGGAAGGTGATTATCCCACAGCGCTCTTCCCAGTTCGGTGTTGGGGAAGTCTACGATGGAGCCCGTAGCGCCTACTCCAAAGCGGTGTTCTGGAGCCTCTGACGCACTGCCCAGTCCGGTCTATGCAATTTCTTAAGTTTTGTTCCATATTTTTAAAGGCAAATAGATCATTTTCACTTCACCCAATAGGTCCATAACATGGGATTAAAGCCCAAAATAGCAATATTTGGTCTTTTTTTACTCAAATTCTCTCAATTGAAAGCCATTCTCTATCAAGAACAAACCCTAGCTTTTGAAAATTCAAGCTCAATTCTCTAGGAAACCACCAAGGACCCTCAAGAATTCTTCAATTGAGGTATGTTAAGTGTTCATACTTAGGCCCCTTCCAACCCTTGGAGTCCAAGAACATTTTTCAAAGCTTGAGTTATGGATTTTCTTGATTTAGATCATATTATGTCCATGTATGTGTTGTAATTTGAGTGTCAAGTTATGAATATATGAATTCCATGTGAAATAAACTAATGCATACGTGGGTTGATGTAAGTACCATATTGAATCCCCTAAATTGTGAATTTATTACTGAAGTCATGATACATTAGCATGTTAATCATTCCCATATACAAGGTTATGCCTTCCAAATGTTTGATAAAATGACTAAATGAGTGAAAGTTGAATTGTGACTATTTGTTATGTTTTAAAATTTATGTTATGGTCCCATTGTCAATCATATCGAGTCCTGGGGGTTATGATACCCAAAATGTAGCTGTTTACCTAGTTTACAGTAGTCATATAAATCTCCCAATTGAATCATAAGCATTAGTACTCAGTCAGTTAACAATGTCAGCATGAATGCAGTCAAGCCTAGCTAAGTGTAGTGCTCATTGTTGATTCTGTTAAGAGTAGGATTCAGCACCGAGTGAACCCAGGGATAGTGGCATTCCTGCTTGTTTTGAGTTTTCCCCTTAGTAGTAATCCCTAAGTTATAGAACAACGTAACCAGCGTAGGTTAAATAAGTCTTCCTGCCAGTATAGGGTTGACATACATCTATATATCTTGTGAGTTTTCCTTTCATATTAGGGTTGACCAACCATTGTTAGTACCCCGTGGTACGGTACTAACACCCTTCTAACTGGGGTTAAAAGTTCGACCCCAATTAGTCTATATTGGGGCATGTCGGTTAGATGAAAGATCCCATAGTTTCACTTTCAGCACTCACTTCAAAACTCAGTCTAGTCTTGCTTGACCATAGCATGTACTTTATCGGTTAATTAACTGTCAGATTTCAATATCTTAGTTTATAGTCAACTTCAATACTTGTTTTATGCATGGTCATGCATTCTCAGTCTTTACAGTTTTCATGCATTGTTACTCAATACCTTATGTTATACATTCAATCAATTATTACCCATGACTATGAACCCGTGCATATCGGTCTAACCTTATTTAGAATACTAGTACATTAAAAAGTACAGACCACATACTCTTTTCTTGCGCTATGATATGTAATATCACAAGTTCAGATGCTCGGATCTCCGATCGCACTTAGATGTTCCATTACATCAGCAGCAACAGCCGTGGTATGTCCTCTTCCTTTGAGAATGAGTTATTTTATGTTCAGTTATGTCAGTAGTTTAGTTAATTAGTCAATCGGAGTTAGTTGAGGGTTTGTCCCATCAACTCCAAAGTCATATAGTTTAGAGGCTTCCAGACTAGTACATACAGTTGGTCAGTTTTCAGTTGTGATTTTTAGATGTTTTATCAATATGTTTCCAGACATTTTAAACCATGATTAAGTATTATTTTTAGTTAATAAAACCTTATGGCATTTTTGATAAAATTTTGCATATATTGTTTATCAGTTTTATTCAATGCTCACAGCAGGTACCAATTCACGGGTTAGCTTATGGTCTCATGAGACCATAAGCATAGTATGGCATCTAGGGTGTACTTCTGGGTCATTACAAACTTGGTATCAGATCCTAATGTTTTAAATTATCCTAGGGAGTCTGAAAGCCACATTGAGTAGAGTCTTGTGCATATGTGTGAAGCACGCCACCCTTATAGGCAAAAGGCTACAAGATGTTTTAGGAAATATTTCCCTTCATTCAGTGTCCATATCGTGTGAATGAGCAGGAGCTTAAGTTAAACTCTCTATATAATTTGACTTATCATTTCGTGTATAGAATATGCCTCCCAGAAAGACTATTGGAAGAAGAACTAAAAACTAGCCAGCACCTCCGCCCATTCAAGAAGATCTCCTGAATGAGTATGTTTCTCATACAGAGTTCAGAGCTATATTCACCACTCTATCTCACTCTGTAGTAGCCTAAAATATGCAGTCATCTGCTGTTTAAGCCAACCTAGTGGCTAATTCTATCGCAGCCAGGATTTGGGACTTCACCCAAATGAATCCTCCTTTATTTTTGGGGTCTAAGTCTGAAGAGGATCCACAGGAATTCCTAGACATAGTGCAGAAGGTAACAAATATTATAGGGGTGACTTTCAATGAAAATACTAAATTAGCTGCTTACCAATTACAGGATATGGCTCATACCTAGTTTAAGTAGTGGAAAGGGGATAGGGGCACAGAGACTAGACCTATAGAGTGGGAGAAGTTTGTTAATTCCTTCTTATATATATATATTATTTTCATTGGAATTAAGAGAGTCTAAGGTGTTAGATTTTATTAATTTGAAATAGGCAACATAAGTGTGAAAGAGTATTCCCTCAAGTTTACTCAGCTAGTCAGGTATGCTCCTCATGTAGTAGCTGACAATAGGTTTAAGATGAGCAAGTTTGTGTTTGGGGTATCTGATAGCGTGGTCAAGAAGTGTAAGACCGTGATGCTGATTAAGAAAATGGACTTGTCTAGGCTTATGGTCCATGCACAGTAGATAGAGGGGGAAAACATTAAGGAGAAAGAGAGGGTGAACAAGAGGGATAGATTAGGTAGCTTTAAGTTTACTCAGCCAAAGTCAGAGGGTGGTACCATCCTTAGTTTCTCCTAAAATCTTCAATCCCAGCTCCATCTTTAGCTAGTTCACCAATTCCCAAATTTAGGAATGACAACAAGGATAAGGCGCCAGGCTCTAAGTCTTAGGGTAGTCTGAATAGTTCTTAAATAAATTTTCTTTGCTAGAATTATGGTAGGAACCATGAGGGAGTTTACAGAGCTAGCAGTGATGTATGTTTTGAGTGTGGCAAGCCAGGTTATAGAATAAAAGAATGTCTGTAGTCAGGTATAAAGAATTAGTACAATCTTCCTTCAGCTCAATCCGGTTGCCCATCTCAGTGGGGTGTCGCTTCCAATGTCACTAGTGGGCAGCGCCCAATTAGGCTCTATGAACTTCAGTCCTAATAGGATCAGGAAATTTCTCCTAATATGGTTACTGGTAGATTGCAAGTCTTCCATTTATATATTTACGCTTTTCTTGACCCTGGATCTTCTCTTTCTTTTTTAACCCCTTATATAGCTGTCAACTTTGGAGTGAGTCCCAAAACCTTAATAAAGCCTTTCTCAATATCTACCCTAGTGGGTAAGTCCATTATAGCTGGGTGGGTATACAGAAATTGCATGATTATAGTGTCTCAGAAAGTCACATCAATAGACCATATAGAACTAGAGATGATCGATTTTGATGTTATTTTTGGCATGGATTGGCTTCATTCATGCTATGCTTCAGTTGATTGTAGAAATAGAATTGGATACTTCGTTTCCAAAATGAACCAATCCTTGAGTGGAGGGGTAGTACCACAGTTCCTAGGGGTCATCTTATTTCATACTTTAGAGTGAGAAAAATGATATCCAAGGGATGTGTCTATCATCTTGTGCTGGTCAAAGACTCTAGATCCGATATGCCCAATATTGAGTAATTTCCAATATCAAGGGAATTCCCAAAGGTGTTTCTCAAAGATCTTCTCGGAGTTTCTCCTGAAAGAGAAATTGACTTTGGGATAGACCTTCTCCCAGATACCCAGCCTATCTCTATTCCGCTATATAGAATAGCTCCAGCTAAACTCAAAGAACTAAAGAAACTATTGAAAGACCTCCTAGATAAGGTATTCATCAGGCCCAATGTCTCCCCATGGGGCACACCAGTCCTATTCGTGCATAAGAAAGATGGTTCTCTTAGGATATGCATCGACTACCGTCTATTGAACAAAGTCACAATCAAGAATAAATACGCACTTCCTAGAATACATGACTTGTTCGACCAACTTCAGGGTGCCAGTTACTTTTCCAAGATAGACCTCAAATCCGGCTATCATTAGTTCAGAGTAAGAGAATATGATATTCTAAAAATAGCTTTCCAAACCCGATATGGTCACTTCGAGCTTTTAGTCATGTCCTTTGGTCTCACAAATACCCCAGTAGCCTTTATGGACTTGATGAATCGAGTGTTCAAACAGTACTTATATATGTTCGTCATAGTCTTCATAGATGATATCCTTGGATATACCCGTAATGAAATGATCATGCAGACCACCTCAGAATAGTGTTGCAGACTTTTCAAGCCTATAAGTTGTTCGCCAATTCAGCAAGTATGAATTTTGGCTAATATTAGTAGCTTTTCTTGGCCATATCTTTTCTGGTGATGGCATTAGAGTTGACCCTCAAAAGATCAAAGTAGTGAGAAACTGGCCCAAACGTATTTCTCCATTAGATATCAGGAGTTTCTTGGGTTTGGCTGGCTATTATCAATATTTTATTGAAGGTTTTTCATCTATCGTGTACCCCATGTCCATATTGACTCAGAAGAAAGTGAAGTTTTAGTGGTTAGATTCCTATGAGAAGAGTTTTTAGGAGTTGAAGACTGGACTCACCTCAGCCTCAGTCTTGTCATTGTCTGATGGCTCTGATGGGTTTGTTGTTTACTATGATGGTTCCAGAGTTGGTTTGGGTTGTGTTTTGATGCAGAGGGGTAAGGTCATAGCCTATGCCTCTATACAGATCAAGACCCATGAAAAGAATTACCCTACCCATGATCTTCAACTAGCATCCATTGTGTTTACCTTAAAGATTTGGAAGCCTTATTTGTATGGGGTGTATGTTGATGTATTCACGGACCATAAGAGCTTGTAGTATGTATTCTCATAGAAAGATTTGAACTTACACTAGAGGAGGTGGTTAGATTTATTGAAATGCTTTGACATGAGTGTTCTATATCATCCAAGCAAGGACAACGTATTGGAAGATGCCCTCAGTAGATTGTCCATGGGTAGTCTTGCTCACGTTGAAAATAATAAGAAGAAGCTAGTTCAGGAAGTTCATCAGCTTGCTAGACTAGGTGTCCATTTGGTTAATTCAGCCGAGGGTAGTGTGTGGGTGGAAAATAGTTCAGAATTCTATTTCGTTGCCGAAGTGAAAGAAAAATAAGATATGGATTCTTGTTTGGTCAGGTTGAAGGAGTCAGTCAGCGATCAGAAAATAAAGGTTTTCTTTGAAGGAGGAGATGGTATGTTGCATTGCTAGGGTAGGTTGTGTGTGTCGTGTGTAGATGAGTTGAGACAACAAATTCATTTAGAAGCACATGGTATGCGTTACTCTATTCACCTAGGGGCCACTAAGAGATACCGCAATCTGCAGGAAATCTATTGGTGGAGTGGTATGAAGAAGGATATTGCAGAGTTTGTAGCTAAGTGATCTATTTGTCAGCAGGATAAGGTTAAGACCCAAAATACTATTGGTTATATGCAGGAGTTTAGTATTTCCACTTGGAAGTGGGAAGAAGTGAACATGGATTTTATGATGGATTTGCCTCTTACTCGTCGTCATCAAGATTTGATTTAGGTTATTGTGGACAAGATTACCAAATCAGCCCATTTCTTGCCATTCCATACTTTTTATTCAGCCGAGGACTATGCTACCATTATTTTAAATAGAGATACTCAGTTTACCTCTCATTTTTAGAAGTCTTTCATAATGGGTCTTGGTACCCAATCTCACCTCAGTACATCCTTTCACTCTCAGACGGATGGTCAAGAAAAGAGGATAATTCATACCCTAGAAGACATGTTGAGAGCATGTATCCTTGATTTTAAAGGTAGCTAGGATGATCACTTACCTTTGATAGAGTTTTCATATAATAATAGCTATTATTGTAGTATTCTGATGGCTCCATTTGAGGATCTTTATGGAAAGTAGTGTAGATCTTCTATTGGTTGGTTTGAGGTAGGGGTGGCCATGTTGATAGGGCCCAATCCAGTATTTGATGCCTTAGAGAAGGTTTAGTTGATCAGGGAAAGGCTTAAGATAGACCAATGCTGAAAAAAAATCTTATGCAGATATGAGGAAAAAAGATCTCTAATTTGAGATTAGGGATTTTGTGTATCTAAAAATCTCTCCCATAAAGGGAGTAAAGAGGTTTGTAAAGAAGGGGAAGCTTATTCCTTGATATATTGTCCCTTACAAGATCTTAAGTTTCTATGGGAAGGTAGCGTATGAAATTAAGTTGCCTATAAACTTAGCATCATTGGACCTAGTATTTCCTGTCTCCTTGCTAACAAAGTATATTAGTGACCCAGTGATTGTATTTCCCTTAGAAAGTGTAGATATTCAAAATAGTCTCTCTTATGAATAAATCCCAGTCAAAGTTCTTGATTGTTAGATTCGCAGACTGAGGAACAAAGAAGTTCCCTTGGTCAAAGTCCTTTGGCAAAACTAGTCTGTTGAGGGGGACACTTGGGAAGCAAAAGTAGACATGCACCAAGTACCCTCATCTATTCTCTTCAAATTCATACTCAGCCTAAGGTAACAGTCTTTCTTAGATTTATTCTACTTCATACTTAATTCCAACACCATATCACTCTCATGTCATTCATGCATTCACGGATCAGCTCAGTCATGTATGCATGTTTCCATCATGTATATTTAGCATGTCACCTCAATTCCTCAGCGTTCTTAGCTTAACCAGCCTCATTCGAGGACGAATATTCCTAAAGGAAAGATATTGTAAGACCTTGTAAGACCTAAACTCATTTCATCTCACTCTTGTATGTAAAAAGGGGTCCAAGACTTAGAATATTTTACTAAGTGTTAGGACTTAGTCATTTCTAAAGCCCTGAAAATTTGATAAATTTATTCTCGACCTTTTCGACATCAGAAAGTCAGTTTTTAAGTTTATTAATGATCGGGGAAGTCAATAGTACATCTCGGGTGAGTTTTAAAATTTTCAGACAAGCATAAGGGCATGTTTGGACTTCCAAAATAGCAGCAGAGGGTGATTAGCCTGCGACACCCTGCCCAATTCAGTTCATGCATTTTGTTCGATTTTGTTCCATGTTTTTAAGGGCAAATGGGTCATTTTCCCTTCATCCAATAGGTCCATAACATGGTATTAAAGCCCCAAATAGCATATTTGGTCATCATCTACTCAAATTCTCTCAATTGAAAGCTATTCTTTCTCAAGAACAAACCCTAGCTCTTCAAGATTCAAGCTCAAGTCTCAAGAAAACCACCAAAGACCCTAAATAATTCATCAATCAAGGTGTGTTAAGTGTTCATCCTTGGGTCCCTTCCAACCCTTGGAATCCAAGAACCTTTTTCAAAGCCTAAGTTATGGATTTGCTTGATTTAGATCATATTATGTCCATGTATTCGTTGTAATTAGAGTGTCAAGTTATGAATATGTGAATTCCATGTGAAATAAACTAATGCATACGTTGGTTGATGTAAGTATCATGTTGAATCCCCTAAATTGTGAATTTATTATTAAATTCATGAATTGTTAGTATATTGATTACTACTATGTACAGGGTTATGCCTTTCAAGTGTTTGATAAAATGACTAAATGAGTGAAATTTGAATTATGACTATTTGTTATGTTTTAAAATTTATGTTATGGTCCCATTGTCAATGATATCAAGTCCTGAGGGTTATGATACCCGAAATATAGATGTTTACCTAGTTTACAGTAGTCATAGAAAGGTCCCAATCAAATCATGAGTTGTAGTACTAAGTCGGTTAGCAAGGTCAGCATGAATTCAGTCAAGCCTAGCCAAGTTTAGTGCTCATTGTCAGTTCAGTTGGGCATAGGATTAAGCATCGAGCAAACCCGGGGATGGGGGTATTCCTGCCAGTTTACGGTGTGACCCTTAATATCAATCCCTAAGTTACAGAACTACGTAGCAAGATTATGTTAATATGTCTTCCTGGAAATCTAGGGTTGACATACATATATATATCTCATGAGTCTTTCTACCAGATTAGGGTTTACCTAGCCATTGTTAGTAACCCGTGGCACGGTACTAACAACCTTCCAACTGTGGTTACAGGTTGGACCCCAATCAGTCTATATTAGGGTATGTCGTTTAGATGAAAGCTCCCACAATTTTAGTTTCAGAACTCAATTTAGAACTCTGTCCAGTCTAGCTTGACCATAGCATGTAGTTTACCAATTAATTAACTATCAGATTTCAGTATCTCAGTTTACAGGCTACTTCAATACTTGTTTAATCCATGGTCATGTATTCTTAGTCCTTACAATTTTCATGCATTGTTACTCAGTACCTCATTCTATACATTCAGTCAGTTATTACCTATGAACATGAACTCATGCATATCAACCTGACTTCATTTAGCATACCAGTACATTCAAATTACTGACTGCATACTCTTTTCTTGTGCTATGATGTCTTATATCATAGGTTCAGATGCTCGAATCCCCGATCGTAATTAATCTTTCCATTGTATCAGAGAAAAAGTTATGGTGAGTCATCTTCCTTTGAGGATGAGTTATATTATGTTTAGTTATATCAGTAGTTTAGTTATTTAGTTAATCGAATTTGGGGGCTTCTCCCATCAACTCCAAAGTCAGATAGTTTAGAGGCTTCCAGACTAGTACAGACAATTGGTCAGTTTTTAGTTATGATTATCATTTATTTTATCAGTAGGTTTCCAGATATTTTAAACCATGATAAAGTATTAATTTTAGTTATTAAAACCTTATGGTATTTCTAATGAAATTCCACATATGTTGTTTATCAGTTTTATTTAGTGCTCACAGTAGGTACCAGCTCATGGGTTAGCTTATGGTCTCATAGGGTCGTAAGCACTGTGTAGCATCTAGGGTGTACTCCTGAGTCGTTACATTATTTCTTTAGGATAGACCTCAGATTCGGCTATCATCATGTTAGAGTCAGAGAATGTGACATTCTGAAAAAAGCTTTCAAAACTCAATATGGTCACTTTGAATTTCTAGTCCTGTCCTTTGGTTTAACTAATGCCCCAGCAACTTTCATGGACTTAATGAACTGAGTTTTCAAGAAATACTTGGACATGTTTGTCATAGTCTTCGTAGATGACATCCTTGTTTATTTTTGTAATGAAACTAATCATGTAGACCACCTCAGAATAGAATTATAGACTCATAGAGCCTATTAGTTGTTTGCCAAATTTTGAAAGTACGAGTTCTAGCTAAGATAAGTAGGTTATCTTATTCGTATTATTTCCAGTAATGGCATTAGAGTTGACCCTCAAAAAAATAATGTAGTGAGAAACTGGCCCAGACCTATTTCTCTACCAGTTATTAGGAGTTACTTAGGTTTAGCTAGATATTATAGACGATTCAAAGGTCTTATTTACTTTCTTAAACTCTGTGTCACATCAAAACCAAACAAACTAGTTTCTTTCTCTAACTCCACGCCAAGCCAAAACCATGCAAACATGTTTTTTTCTTAAACTTCGCACCAAATCAAAACACAATTCAATCACAACAGGTACATCAGCTATACACCATAATCTCATTTCATGTTCCACACACACACACATGTTATACTACAAAAAGAAGACAAAATGGCCAAATCGATACACAGAAAATTTTATCTATTGTGTCCCCCATGTCCATATTGACTCAGAAGAAAGTTAAGTTACAGCGGTCAGATTCCTATGAGAAGAGTTTCCCAGAGTTAAAGACTCTACTCACCTCAGCCCCAGTTTTAACCTTGTAAGATAGTTCAAATGAATTTTTTGTTTACTATGATGCTTCCAGAGTTGGTTTGGGCTATGTTTTGATGCAGAGAGGTAAGGTCATGGCCTATGCTTCTACACTGCTTAAACCCCATGAAAATAATTATCCTACCCATGATCTTGAGTTAGCAGCTATTGTGTTTGCCTTGAAAATTTGGAGGCATTATTATATGGGATGTATGTTGATGGTTTAACGAACCATAAAAGTTTGTAGTATGTGTTTTTGTAGAGAGAGTTAAATATTCATCAGAGAAGGTGGTTAGAATTGTTAAAGTTCTATGATATGAGTGTTTTGTATTTCCAAGAAAGGCCAACATAGTAGCAGATGCCCTTAGTCGATTGTCTATGGGTAGTGTAGCTTATGTAGAGAATGTTAAGAAGAATTTGGTTCAGGAGGTTCATCAGTTGGCTAGATTAGGCGTTCATTTGGTTAACTCAGTTGAGGGTAGTTTATGGGTCCAGAATAGTTTAGAATCTTCTTTGGTTGCCGAACTAAAAGAAAAGTAAGATAGGGACCCCAGTCTAGTTAAGTTGAAGAAGTCAGTCAAAGATCAAAAAGTAGAAATTTTCTCCCAAGGAAGAGATGGTGTGTCACGTTGCCAAGTTAGAATGTGTGTGTCATGTTTAGATGGTTTGAGACAGCAAATTCTTGTAGAAGCACATGGTATGCATTACTTTATTCACATAGGGGCAATAAAGATATACCGTGATTTGTGGAAAATCTATTAGTGGAGTGGCATGAAGAGACATATTGTAGAGTTTGTAGCCAAGTGTGTTAATTGACAGTAGATTAAGGTTGAGTACTAAAGAACTAATGGCACAATGCAGAAGTTCAACATTCCTACTTAGAAGTGGAAATAGGTGAACATGGATTTTGAGACAGGGTTCCCTCATTCCCATTACCAGAATGATTCGATTTGGGTTACTGTGGACAGAATGACTAAATCAGCCTATTTCTTGCTAGTTTTGAGATTTTACTCAGCCAAGGACTATGCCTATCTCAATTTTAGAGAGTTGGTTAGGTTTCTTGGAGTCCCATTTTCTATCTTTTTAGATAGAGGTACTCAGTTTACTTCATACTTTAGGATAGCATTTCTAAAGGGTCTTGGTACCCAATTTTGTCTTAATACAGTCTTTCACCCTCAAACAGATGGTTAGGCAAAAAGGACCATTCAAATCCTAGAGTACATGTTTAGAGCTTATGTTATTGACTATAAGGGCAGTTGGGATGATCACTTGCCATTTATTGAGTGTGCTAACAATAACAGTTATCATTCCAGTATTTAGATAGATCCATTAGAGGCACTTTATAGGAAAAAAATATAGATCTCTTATTGGTTGGTTTGAGATAGGTTAGACCGTGTTGATAGGGCAATATTAAGTATTTAATGTATAGGAGAAAGTATAGCTAATCAGAGAAAGGCGTAAGATATCCCAAAGTCGTTAGAATCCTATGCAGATGTGAGAAAAAGAGATCTTGAGTTTGATGTTGGCAACTTAGTTTATTTGAGAATCTCTCCCATTAAGGGAGTTAAAAGGTTTGGCAAGAAAGGGAAGCTTAGTCCCTGATATGTTAGCCCTTATAGGATCTTGAGCCATTATGGAAAGGTAGCGTATGAGTTTGAGTTACCTACAGATTTGGCATCAGTGCACTCAGTGTTCCATGATTCTTTGTTAAAGAAATGTATTGGTGACCCAGCTGTCATTGTTCCTTTAGAAATCTTAGAGGTTTGGGATAGCCTTTCTTATAAAGAAATCCTAGTCAAAATCCTTGATCAATAGACTTATAGACTGAGGAACAAAGAAGTTCCCCTGGTCAAAGTTCTTTGGCAGAATCAGTCAGTTGAGGGAGCCACATGGAAGCAGAAGAAGACATGCATACAAAGTACCCTCATTTCTTCTCTATAAACTTAGACTCAGCTCTAGGTAATATTTTTCCTTAGATTATCTCTTTACTATTCTCAATTCCATCTATAAAATCATTCTCCTGTCATTACATACATTCACGAATCAGTCTAGTCATGTATCATATCTCAAACTCAATTATGTAATCAGGTTTTCAGCTATGCATATTCACTAAGTGAATTTAATTCCCTTGGTATTCTAAACTTAACTAGTCTCATTCAAGGACAACCGCACTTAGCCATTCAGTGTATCAGTAGCAGAACAAATAGTGTGTCCTCACACTTCAAGGACTGATTATGTTTACTTTATTATTTGGGTTTAGTTAGACAGTTGGAGTTAGTTGGGGCCTATCCCATCAACTCTTATTCATTGATTTTTAGAGGCTTTTAGACACTTTTACAGTCAGTTAGTTATCAGTTTTATTAGTCAGTTTTCAGCATTTTGCTTGTATTTTAGGCTGGTGGATTTCAGTTGTACTATTTTCAGCATTTAAAACGTTATGGCATATTTAGTTTTATCTGCACTTGTTCATTATCTTTATATCATTTCGGGCTCACAGCAGGTACTAGCTTATGGGTTAGCTTATGGTCACTTATCATCGTAAGCACCATGTAGCATCTAGGGTATACTCCTAGGGCATTATAAACTTGGTATCAGAGCCTAAGTTTTAAAGTGACCTAGGGAATCTGAAAGCTGAATTGAGAAGAATCTTGTGCATGGGTGTGAAGTGCATCACACTTATAGACAAGAGGATCTTTTAGTATTCATGTCGTGCGAATGAGCATGAGCTCAATTTAAACTCCCTTTCTAATTCAATTTTCTTTTAGTTTATAGAACATGCCTCCCAAAGAGAATAACAAAAGAAGAAATGGGAATCATCCCACACCTCCTCCTATTTAGGATTATCCCCTAAATGAGAATGTCTCTCATGCCAAATTTGGAGATGCATTCGCTACTTTAGCTCACTTGATAGCAGATCAGAATAATCAGTAGGCTGTTATCCCACCCATCTTAGTAGCTAATACTGTTGCATCTAGGATTCGGGACTTCACCCGAATAAATCCTCCTTTGTTTTTGGGATCCAAGTCTTATGAGGATCCGCAGGAGTTCCTTGTCATGGTTCAGAAGGTAACTGACATTATGGGTGTGACTTCTAGTGAGAGTTCAAAGTTAGGTGCTTACTAGTTGTAGGATATTGCTTACGCCTGGTATAAGTAATAGAAGAAAGATATAGTCACAGATGTAGGGCCTATTGAATGGGGGTGTTTGCTACAGCTTTTTTAGATACGTTCTTTCCCTTGGAGATAAGGGAAGCTCAGGTGTAGGAGTTTATCAATTTGAATCAGGGGAACATAAATGTGAAAGAGTATTCTCTTAATTTTACTCGGCTAGCTAGTTATACTCTTAATATGGTGTCTGATAACAGGTATAAGATGAGTAAGTTTATCTCTGGTGTAGCTAATAGTGTGGTCAAGGAGTGTAGGACCGCAATGTTTATTAAGGATATTGACTTGTCTAGGTTGATAATCCATGCTCAACAGATTGAGGAGAAGAAGTTTAAGAAAAGAGAGAGGGAGAATAAGTGCCAAAATAGGTAGCTTCAGTTTTGCTCAGTCGAGGTCAGAGGGTGCTAACCGTCCTTGATTCTATCTAAAATCTTTATCTCTAGCTCCATCCCCAGCTAGTGCTCTAGTGTCAAAATTCAAAAATGATAATCGGGATAGGGCACCAGGCTGTAGGTCCCAGGGTAGTGTAAACAGTGGTCATACAAATCCTCTTTGCCAGAATTATGGTAAAAACCATCAGGGTATGTGTAGAGCTGGCAATGATGTATGATTTGGGTATGGCAAGTCAAGCCACAATGTCAGGGATTACCCAAGTAGTGGTTAGCAGGGTCAGTCCAGTCATCCCCCAGTTTCATCCAGTCGCTTGACTCAGCAGGGTACCGCTTAGAGCACAACCAGTAGTCAATGCCCAAATAGATTGTATGCACTTCAGTCCCGATAGGATCAGAAAATTTCTCCTAATATGGTTACAGGTATGTTACAGGTCTTTCATTTACATATTTATGCTTTGTTAGATCCAATAGCCTTTTTTTTTTGTAACTCCCTACATAGAAGTTAATTTTAGTGTCAGTCTTAAAACTTTAGCAAAACCCTTCTCAGTGTCTACCCTACTAGGTATCTCTATTGAAGCCAGTCTGGTATACAGGAACTATCCGATCATATACCCTAGAAATTCACCTCAGTTGATCTTGTGGAGTTAGAGATGACTGATTTTGATGTTATTCTCGGCATGGATTGGCTCCACTCATGCTATGCTTCAATTTATTGTAGAAGCAAAGTTGTTTATTTTTAGTTTTTGAATGAACTAGTCCTTGAATGGAGGGGTAATACTTCAGCACTTATAGGTCATCTTGTTTTATACCTTAGAGGAAGAAAAATGATATCCAAAGGGTATGTCTACTATCTTGTTTGATTTAAGGACTCTAGTTCAGAGACTCCCAATCTCGAGTCGATTTCAATAGTGAGGGAATTTCCAGATGTGTTTCTCGAAGTTCTTCCCGGAGTTCCTCCTAAAAAGGAAATTGACTTCTGAATAGACCTTCTTCTTGATACTCAGTCTATCTCTATTCTACCCTATATAATGGCTCCAGCAAAGCTTAGGGAGTTAAAAGAACAGTTGAAAAATCTCTTAGATAAGGGATTCATCAGACCCAGTGTTGCCCCATGGGGCACTTTAGTCTTTTTCATGCAAAAAAAAAGATGGTTCTCTCAGAATGTGCATTGATTACCATTAGTTGAACAAAGTTACCATCAAGAATTAGTATCCATACCCCAGAATTGATGAATTATTCGATCAACTTTTGGGTGCCAGTTATTTTTCTAAGATAGACCTCAGATTTGGCTATCATCATCTCAGAGTCAGAGAATGTGACATTTCAAAAAAAGTTTTCAGAACTCGGTATGGTCAATTTGAATTCCTAGTCATGTCCTTTGGTCTAACCAATGCCCCAGCAGCTTTCATGGACTTGATGAACTGAGTGTTCAAACAGTACTTGGACATGTTCATCCTAGACTTGATAGATGACATCCTTTTTTATTCCCGTAATGAAACTGATTATGAAGACCACCTTAGAATAGTGTTTCAATTTCTTTCTCTTCACAACACCTATAGAACTGTGGAACATTAGTATTTCATGTACATATTAATTGTGACACTAGTACTTTACAGCAAGCCAAGAATGAGAATTTAGAAGGCAAATCTTTACATCATAAATTCTTTGAATCATCACAAATTTTTTGATTTCTCATCAACTCCAAGCACTTTTCTTACTGAAGATTTCAGTGCTTGTAATAGTCCATCAAAGACTATCTCCTTGATTAAGTAGTTTACTTTGACTCATCTTGTTCCTGATATCTCCTACTACATTCTCAGGAACATGATTCTCCATTTCTTCAAAATTTTGCCCATCCTCATTAAGAAAATCTTCAACATCCCTCATTGCTTGACAAGTGTGCACTGTTAATTGTTAAGCTAGCTTAAATAAATTTTTCATTATTGGCGAGAAATTAGAAGTCGTCAATTTCTTTTAGAAATAGAACTAAGACAAAAAAAAATTAATAGGTTAGCCAGTTTTTGCAACCTTAACTCTGTTTTGTAAAGTTTTTCCTTAAAGTTAATAAAATTAAGTATCAAAATATATATTAAATTTTTCTTTCAAAAAAAAATGTTCTTAATAATATTTTTATTTATAAAATTCATCCTTATTGATTTCATTGGTGAAATCAACTGTTATAGTTATCGTTTTCAAAGATATGTAATAATGCATAGAAATTCGAAGCTTCTTACAAGATTGCAAAGATAGAATAAAAGATTAAGTTTCTTCATATCAATTCTTACTCAATAATTCTTTTCCTGAGCATCATGTTTTATTTTCTCTAAAAAAAGTTCTTTCATTTTTCTATTTTAGGTTGATTATGGAGTGATTTTTCAATATTTTGGATGAGAAACATGTATGAGGTTTTCTGTAAAATCAATTTTTGACAAAAAAAAATAAATAAATAAAGCTTCCGAACTTGAGTTCTTTTCTTAGATCTCTTTGAATGTACACGGATTTTTTTTAAGTCTTGATTTGAGTTTTTTGAGTCAATCTTTGGTTTTGAGTGTAGGTACCAGACTCATTTATTAATATCTTTATTAAATGACCCATATATAGTAATGTCCTCATTTTAAATACCTTGAATGATAACTAATATTCGTACTCACGCGATGCGCCGACAACATTATTAATAATAAATTTTTAGATGACTTATTTGCATATGTACTTATATTTCAACGAGAAAGAAGAAACCTATGAATAAAGAGAAAATTGACCTAAAGGAGAAGATGTATCTCAAGAAATAATCCTCTGAAAATCAGAAAATAGGGAGTGTAACAGTTTGTTGAAGTTAAGAGGTAAAAATAAAAATGTAATATTTCTTTATGGATTGACGTTAAACTGATAAAAATTAGGCAAATCATACTTTGCTCCAATTAATAATTAAGTACAAAATGGTTTAACCAAATTTGGTAGTAATCCTTAGACGTGAGAATGATACTGCTATTCACTCCATTTCAGAGATGAGGCAGTTTACTGCCCATTGTAGTAGAAAGAGAGTTTTATAAAAAAAATCCGTAAAAAAGAAATATTGCTTGTTGATTAATACCACATTGTGTGATTGTGTAATCTAAAGACAATGAATGCACATTTGAATATTCAATATATTTAAATTTTAACATAAAAATACTCTACATACATAGTGTTTCGGTTTAAGCATTGGTGAGGACACACCCTTTACTTATGATAGCTACTAATTTTGTAGAGTAAGATTAAAAAAATAGTGCATGTTCTTTATCTTGTAGTGAATGTAGAAAACACATAGTAGCTTATGAAGATTTTATATTTGCATTATCGAATTTTTAAAACTCGCATTGAGCGACACCATTAAAGGCCAAATGTGGAAATCAAGCATACTGAAGTTATCATGTCATTACAACATCTCTCGCACAAGCAGACGGGCTAGAATTGCCCGAATGATTCAGTAGAGCAGTAGCCACAACATTTCTCTTTTTTGTCTAACCACCCACATGGCATTGCAGAACCAGTTTAAAGATCTATAATTCAATACTTCACACTACTAAAACAAAATGAAAAAACGACCACACAATGTGGTTGGTTTTTTAAATTTTTTTCTAAAAATTCTTTTTTTTTTTTAAAAGCGACCACATGTGGTCGCTTTTATATTGTAAAAAAATCAAAATAATTATTTCAATAA